>NC_064931.1:195858684-196180144 GCF_023897955.1 Schistocerca gregaria
TGGAACCACGCTGCTGCTACGGTCGCAGGTTCGAATCCTGCCTCGGGCATGGATGTGTGTGATGCCCTTAGGTTGGTTAGGTTTAAGTAGTTCTAAGTTCTAGGGGACTGATGACCTCAGATGTTAAGTCCCATAGTGCTCAGAGCCATTTGAACCAGTTTGAACTATAAGGTCAATTATCGCGTGTTAAAGAACGGTCCCGCGAAATCAATATTAATGCGTTGCCGCGGTGCGGACGAACGTGGCCACGGAAAAAAGCGTTGCGGCGGATCTAACAGATGTTTCGAACAAACTTTGCAAAGAGATGTAATTTCTTCAGTCTGAGCGTTCATTCCCTGCCAAGTACATTGACGTCTGGCATGTGGTTTGTGCCAACTACATCCCAATGACCTTGGTGCTATGAAGACAAAACTTCCCGCTGTAGTGAATAAGGAATCACAAACCGCGCACCGTCGTCCTGTGTACGCAATGGCAGAACACCTGATCTCGAAGGTAGCCGCGTGACGATGCGAAAAACAACCACGCGCAACAGGTTGGAGAATGTCTTAAACTGTGTAGCCACCAATGGCGCACGTATTGCAAAACAAGCTAAAGAGCTGCGTCAGCAACAGTCGGAGCGGCCACAGGCCAAAAATTCAGATGAAAATTTTGAAGACTTTCAAAATTCTGAGAATCGACTTGTAAACGTAATTTCTCAGATCAATCGAACACCATGTCAGTATCGACCGCTAAGCAAGTCAACAAGTTTGCGTTCGGATGTTGGACAATTGGCCTGTACAAGAAGTCATACTGATAATTAGATAATGTCAGAGACCAACGTTGCAATTTTTGGGATGTCTGAAGTGGGTAGGCTTGGCAGGATTCAACAAGACCGTCAAAGGCCAATGATCTGTCAGCAAACAGAACTTCCGACAAATAGAACTCCCGACCGCACAATTCAAGTGGCTCTAAGAACTACGGGAGTTAACAAAAGAGGTCATTAGTCCCCTAGACTTAGACCTACTTAAACCTAAGGACATCGCACACATCCATGCCAGAGGCAGGATTCGAACCTGCGACCGTAGCATCAGCGCGGTTCCGAGCTGAAGCGCCTAGAACCGCTCGCGCACAGCGGCCGGCCTGCAAAATTGTTGGTAGCACTTCATAACACTATAGATAATGGCGAGTGCCTATTTTCAATCTGACCGTAGATATACAACGCTTGGTTAAGAGTTTTCGATGCAATATCAGTAGGTCTATCAGAAGAACCAATTTAATGGGAAAGCAGTGCCCCAGTCCCGTAGGAGGATGCTCCCTATCTAAGACGAGAGGCTTAACTGCGTCGAAATGAATCAAACAACGACAGGTTAACAATGCGTCCTTTAACTGATGAAATGTTTTCCGGCATCTTCGGACGACACAACAGGAATATTATTCCGGTGAAGCCAGTAGAGCGGTGCAGCATTTTGCGAAGTGTTGGGAATAAATTTGTTACCATAAATGAGCTTCCCTATGACTGAAGCTCGTTAATGTTGCGGGGAGCCGACAGATCTCTAATAGCAGCCAAGTCCAATGTGCGAAGCCAGCATTTGAAGCTGACTGCAGAATGATTCTACTGCCTCCGACATACAATTCACGTACGGACCACCAAGACAGGGTAAGAGAAAATAGGGCTTGTATGGAGGCATACAAACAGTCTTTTGTTCTAGCTCCATTTGCCAGTGGAGCAGGAAAGGAAATGACTAATAGTGGTTCATGGTAGCCCCCGCCACGCACCCAAGAGCGTCATATATTAGGGACCTTCATACCCTCTGCATTCGAATCACAAAATTGGTGATCTTTATGGAAAACAAATCCTCATTCCTCGTGCAGAGTTACAAATTAGTCCGGTCCGGATGGATGCGCGCCTCATTGTCTCAAAATATGCTACAAAAGTTCTCCCACAAACAGTTTAAGATTTTGAATAGACCAGTCCAAAACTGAAGTGTTTAATATCGTGATATAATTCCTACGCTAATGTTAATGGACGCATAGTGATGTTTATGCAGGAGGTAGAGAGAGAGAGAGAGAGAGAGAGAGAGAGAGAGAGAGAGAGAGAGAGAGAGATAGATAGATAGATAGATGAGATGAAACTTCTGAATACTTGCAAGTGGAACACTGCCATACACCCGAAGTCCAACAACAACTAAACGTCGATCTGCGCTCGTGTTCGATAATACTCTCAGCATTCTGTCCCATTGCCAACATTTGCCAGTAGAGGGGCAGTGTATATTCAGACCATAATCCTTGATGTCAGCACTATTTTGGCGTCAGCATTCCTGGAATTGCAGACAACAGCATCAGCTCATTTTCTGGCGTTGGATGGCGCAATGTCGGGCAATGACATTCTATGCGAATCACCTTCCTTCTCCCCTGTAGTAGTAACTATTTTATGCCAGTGTATACACCACACATACCTCGTGAAGTGAGCTCATCGCTTGCTACTTTGTCTTTCAGACACATAGCGCCTATTCGAGGTTGTGTGACAGCCATGCACTGCCTCCTGCTAAGTGATGTCTGTCTAACCTGCAGTTTCCCAGCTATGTTGTAGGACAGCCACAGCTGCAACCACCTATACCCTGAAGAGCTTCTAATCTAATGCTGGAGCGGGACACAGAGGTGTTCCATGAGCCCTAGAAGGAGTCTTCTGCATCGAATACATTTGGACTGTCAAGGAATCAGGAGGAATATAGGATCATAATGAGTGCCTAATTGATAACTTTAACACCTCACAGTGATTTTGATGTGGTGTTTGAGATGGAGAACATGATACTAGAGTGCAGTATTCGTGGTGTGGGTGGGAGCGTCTGTGTAGTATGACAGGGTTCATGAAAGGATTAGGATACTTTATAAATAATAATACTGATGTATAAAATTAACTTGTGGTTCATTATCGTTCAATAAATTTTATTCCACTTTCATTGTCAATCATGGGCCGTTACGTTAATCTACCGTTTTTGGCAGTTTTCTATACATTCTAGATCCGTGCTCTGTAGTGAGAGTATTATGGTGTGGACATCGACGAAACACTCTTTGCATTGCCCCCTGTTCGTATCTACATTAAATATTTGACAGAACTCGCTTTTGTGCAAGTCTCGGCTTGTCCCTACGCACATGCATGTCTACGAACTCTCTCACTACTAATAGGTATTGACTACTAAAGAACATGTTGAGATGACGAAATTGTATACATAGGAAAATCAGTACCGCCGGAATAACATTGCTTGTGGCTATTGTGGTAAAAAGAACATCGTTCTCCTGCTGTGATTGAGATAGATATCGTTCAGCTTCTTGGTGCAAGAGTGCGGTATTCTTGGGGTGAATGGAACTTCTGTGCCTTATTTATGGGAGTCACTGTAGTTCATGAAAGCTGTATGCAAAAACAACGTAGTTAATAATAATAATGACGTTACCATGATCACATGTCATCCTTGTCAGATATAACCAGTAGTAAAAAGTGATGGAATAGCCTAAAATTGGTAGAACTGATTGATTAATATTAATATAACGCAATTAGGGCCACTGTCTCCACTAGAAAAAAAAGACCAAGTTTTACTACCCACTAAAGAGTCGATCCATATAGAGTTAAAAACATTATGAGCCGAGATACAGTGTGTGACGCCATACCACATTCCGCAGAATGGTGGCCACTATTAACTTAAGATACTTTGACTTTACAGTGTGTGTGAATTTACTAGATATGTTAGCCTTTAGACGAATTTTGCGTGTGTGTGTGTGTGTGTGTGTGTGTGTGTGTGTGTGTGTGTGTGACTGAACCTAAAAATGGAAGCCAGTATTACAATAATTAACGCCTTTTGTATCCAGCAACAAAGTACTGGAGATATTCTGTTAGCACTCCACAAATATTAAGACTATGTAACGCATTTACATTAAATGTTCGGGTACTGGGGATATGGGCTAGCGAACACTAATGTTTGGGTATTTGTTTGACACACATGTTGATTAGTCAGTTCTCATTTTTGCTGTCTTGATACACGTGCATTTCTGTTCAAGCCTCAGCTTGCCTTGACGAACATTCCGTCTGCTGGTGTGTGTAAACCAGCGCCACTGTGCTCTTAGCGTCAGCTGAGCGATACCAGACACCTGCAGATATCATTCACCTGCTAGTCCACCCACTGCGCTAGGGAATTGTGTGTGACTATTTAATAATAGTTTGTAATATTACTATAATTAATTGTTTCCGTATCTAGTTTCTGTTTCCAGAATTTGAAACACGAACATCTGCTAGCATGAGTTTCTTAGAAGTAGATACCTTAGGGGTTGCGAAGCAACTCAAATCGCTTGATACGGGCAAGTCTTCAGGTCCAGATTGTATACCGATTAGGTTCCTTTCAGATTACGCTGATACTATAGCTCCCTACTTAGCACTCATATACAACCGCTCGCTCACCGATAGATCTGTACCTACAGATTGGAAAATTGCGCAGGTCGCACCAGTGTTCAAGAAGGGTAATAGGAGTAATCCATTTAACTACAGACCTATATCATTGACGTCGGTTTGCAGTAGGGTTTTGGAGCATATACTGTATTCAAACATTATGAATCACCTCGAAGGGAACGATCTTTTGACACGTAATCAGCATGGCTTCAGAAAACATCGCTCTTGTGCAACGCAGCTAGCTCTTTATTCGCACGAAGTAATGGCCGCTATCGACAGGGGATCTCAAGTTGATTCCGTATTTCTAGATTTCCGGAAAGCTTTTGACACCGTTCCTCACAAGCGACTTCTAATCAAGCTGCGGAGCTATGGGGTATCGTCTCAGTTGTGCGACTGGATTCGTGATTTCCTGTCAGGAAGGTCGCAGTTCGTAGTAATAGACGGCAAATCATCGAGTAAAACTGAAGTGATATCAGGTGTTCCCCAGGGAAGCGTCCTGGGACCTCTACTGTTCCTGATCTATATAAATGACCTGGGTGACAATCTGAGCAGTTCTCTTAGGTTGTTCGCAGATGATGCTGTAATTTACCGTCTAGTAAGGTCATCCGAAGACCAGTATCAGCTGCAAAGCGATTTAGAAAAGATTGCTGTATGGTGTGTCAGGTGGCAGTTGACGCTAAATAACGAAAAGTGTGAGATGATCCACATGAGTTCCAAAAGAAATCCGTTGGAATTCGATTACTCGATAAATAGTACAATTCTCAAGGCTGTCAATTCAACTAAGTACCTGGGTGTTAAAATTACAAACAACTTCAGTTGGAAGGACCACATAGATAATATTGTCGGGAAGGCGAGCCAAAGGTTGCGTTTCATTGGCAGGACACTTAGAAGATGCAACAAGTCCACTAAAGAGACAGCTTACACTACACTCGTTCGTCCTCTGTTAGAATATTGCTGCGCGGTGTGGGATCCTTACCAGGTGGGATTGACGGAGGACATCGAGAGGGTGCAAAGAAGGGCAGCTCGTTTTGTATTATCGCGTTATAGGGGAGAGAGTGTGGCAGATATGATACACGAGTTGGGATGGAAGTCATTACAGCATAGACGTTTTTCGTCGCGGCGAGACCTTTTTACGAAATTTCAGTCACCAACTTTCTCTTCCGAATGCGAAAATATTTTGTTGAGCCCAACCTACATAGGTAGGAATGATCATCAAAATAAAATAAGAGAAATCAGAGCTCGAACAGAAAGGTTTAGGTGTTCGTTTTTCCCGCTCGCTGTTCGGGAGTGGAATAGTAGAGAGATAGTATGATTGTGGTTCGATGAACCCTCTGCCAAGCACTTAAATGTGAATTGCAGAGTAGTCATGTAGATGTAGATGTAGCAGGAAAAATGTTTGCAATTTTTCTGGAAGTTCACCATATACGAAGATTGTCCAGAAAGTAAGTTCCAATCAGCTGCGACATGGACACCACAATGAAAACCCGATGAAGGTTTGCACAGATGTGTCTCTAGTATGACCGTCGATCGCATCAAGACGGTTTTTTCAGTTGTGAGCCCACTGTGAGCGAGTAAAGGTGCCTAGAACAGCGATATCTCCCGCCAAGTAGGAGGGCCCGCTGAGAGGCTTCGCCTTAATGAATGCAGCCCATCTAACACAACTGCCACGCACTTTCTTCTTCATGGCAATTCTCAGCCGCACTCTGCAGGGGCAGTGAAGACGTTCCTGCATCCTTTTCAATCGGAAGTATTCGATCACCCACAACACAGCTTTAATTGAGTCGTCATGAGTATCATCTCTGTTCACATGAAACCCTCGATACGAAGACAACACCTTGGCGCAGGCTACATGGCGATGGTGTTGGAAATTTGATATGGCGCTCTGACAAATGTCTAAGTCGGAGCAGCGGCTATGTAGAGAAGTATCTGGAAAGCATAGCTAACTCTTGCAAATAAAATGTTTCTGATTTTCACTGTGGTTTCCATTTAGCGACCGATCGGAACTAACTTTCAGGACAACCCTCGCATATCGAGACTGTAACACGAATATGCTACTGCTACACGTCCCCAGATGTGTAAACCAGTGGGAAAGCCTCTTGAAATATACATACTCCTGCAACATATTGAACAGCTACCATTCGCAGCAGTGCAACCAGCAGGCTTAGCTAACATGAATTTCTCGCGGTGCCCTTCACATGGTTAGCAGTGAGTCTTTTAACCGTATATCCATGGAAACAGCAAATTGACAGCAGATGCAGCAAGTTTTCTGGTCCATAATAGCATGCCACTTAGGTTTCTTTCAAGGTACTCTGATGAAATACGTTAATATTAAATGATCATATACAGCCACTTGCCCAATGGATGATCCATAGCTAAAGAATGGAGAACTGTTCACTGCACAGGAAAGTATCACTGAATCAAATTTCCAGTAAGAATTCGAACATACACCATGGTCGAACATTATGAAATATCTCGAAGAAAATTACACGTACCGTACTTTTCCTTCTCTGACGATAAAAAGCGCACATTACACATCTTACACATCGTATGATGAAGCTGGCGGTACTATAGATTGCATCGTCCAATTTTGTCTGGTGAGTAAATTGCTCAGTAAGGAAACAGTGCTATTTTAAAAACTTCATATGTCTATACAACAGTTTACACTTTGTCTGTACCACGTCATTTAGCACATGCATTAAGACGCATGGAATGTATTCCTTTCTCTAAAATACACTGTTACAGACTTGGATTTGAAGCATCGACTGAATACAAGTCCAATGTGTTAACAACTGCACATATGCATTATCACAGACGTGACTCCCGTATGTGAAACTGAAGATAAAAATCAGCAGTCTGTGGAAGGAAACGTCGCTAGACATTTACCTCGAAGAAGCATATGCTCACTGTCTCTTGGGAGAGGAAAGGTGCTGTACTAATTCAAATTATTTGCCGAGGTACAAAACAAGATACATACCGCGTGGTATTTAGGGTTCACAAATTGTCGCAAAGACATCCGCTTGACCATCCTCCGAACAGTTGAGATACAGCAGCGAGTAAGCAAATTAGATTAACCGCATGTGATAGATGTCAGCGCGTCATTACCGTCCAATCAGTTCTTTTTTTATGTCGCAACAGATCCAGATTATCAGCGACGTAGAACCTGGATTATCGAACCCATTGTGTTAGTGACATGATGAAGCAGATAGAGGTGGGCCCGAAGCTAACATACTTCTGTGCTCTGAGAATTTATATCCATTTTATATCCACTAGGTAGTTGTCTTTTCATATGGTCTTGCTACAATATGCGACGTTTTGTAAACGCCACTAGCATTTCAGAGTACACCAATGAATGTGGCGTTATTCCACACAACGCGGATGAAACCTCTAGTATGTTGATCACATGTAGCATTCCGAGACAGTAGACCACCACATCCCACTGTATACCATTATCACCTTGTAGCTGTTAGCTAGCATCGATATGTCTAAACCGGACGCATATGCAATTGTTAACTCGTAGTTCAGTTACACTGTATTGTGCGTGTGCTGCGTTGCCGCTATAAGCATGTCTTAGAGGCTTGTAGTCGAGAATTACTGCGAATGCTTCAGCAGGAGCTCCAACTACATTTCGCCTATGATAGTGCTATTTAAGACGCATCAAATCTGTTACTATTCGAGTCACAGGGATACAGTGCATCAAACGGGTGTTCTCGTAACATTATCACAGAAAAAGTACCCTCGAATGTTATCTAATTGTGTTGTTGCAACTTCGAATTACGAAGAAAAATATTTTTTACATGGAGTGGCAAAGGTGCATCATTGCTAATAAACATCTTGTTGCATAGATCGACTGACTTTATAGCAAGGATCCGACTCAGTAAGTTGGATGACCAAAATAAACAACTGCCCGACTCCTGTTACTCGTGTCTTTGAGTGTAGGTCTTGCTGTTTTGTTTTTTGTTTTTTTTTTTTAATTTGATGTAACAACCGCAGCAGCAGTTACATGTGTGCATCAGAAAATGGACAATTGCTTTCAAGCTGGATACCCATAAATGATTTTTTAAAAGAGCTGTTTATTTATATATTCATACTTTTTTCCCATCTCCTCACTTTCGAACTTCGGGTAAGTATTTAACATACATAGCCTATGCTGCTCTTGAAAAATTTGGGGGAAATACGTTTAGGGACTTCGTCTATCGGAGGCGCCCCACGGCGCCCTGCTACCATATTCCAGTGCGAGCCTCTCTGCATACGGTAAACTGCATGAATCGATGTACACACCTCATGTGGGCATAAACTCTGTTCTCCATGTTCCGGAGCGCGCACGCTAGTCTACAGGAAGCGAGCGCCAATGGCCAACTGCGGCGCAAAATTACTCGTACCGCGTCCGGGCGCAGCGCCGCGATAGGCTTTCCAAAACGCTCGTAAGCGCACAGCCCGCAATAGCGCGAAAAAAAAAGGAACTCTGGTACGATGTTTATAAATGATGAAATATGCGGAATTCACAAGATGACTGAAGAACAACACTGGTGGAGTGATTTGAGTTCTTCAAATTAAACATTTGCAGGTTGACAGCTTCTGTACCACGAAAAATACCGTCGCACAGTCGCACTTTTTTCCTTCGTAGAATGTGTGGAGATGATGAAATACGTATTACGAGGCCCAGTTGCCCTCAGGATCGGCGTTAAACACATCGCGTAGCGTATTTTCTGCAGAAGATTGCTGTTAAAACCACTCTACTAGTATAGACATTTGAATGATAGTTTGCGTTTGATACACTGTTTTTTTTTATTTTTCATTTTTCTTAACACCTAAAGAAGACATTTTCCGATCATTACGCCGACTCTGGTTATTTTTAGTTATTATGACTTTCAAAAGCACTAACTTCCCAACGGTTTTCTTTGTTATTGTTCAGAACAAGGACAAAATCTAGTTAAGAGTCATGATGGTACTGTTCAAATGGCTCTGAGCGCTATGGGACTTAACATGTGAGGTCATCAGTCCCTAGAACTACTTACACCTAACTAACCTAAGGACATCACACACATCCATGCACGAGGCAGGATTCGAATCTGCGATGGTAGCGGACGCGCAGTTCCAGACTGAAGCGCTTAGAACCGCTCGGCCACCCTGTCCGGCGATGGTACTGTGGCGAATAATTTATTTCCCTGCTGCTGTAATATAACACCTGCATAGTGACATAGGCGTTGGTTTACACTCAAAATCCGATTCGACCTGTAGACAAAGTGTTAGTTCTTCAGACTTGGTCTTGCAGAAGTACCTACTCAGTACTTTTAGCTTTTTTCGTAGACATAATACATTAACCATTGGAATATGACAGCAGCCTTTTTGGGAGGGGGGGGGGGGGGCGTTGTTGTAGCTCTAGAGTATATTCACAGATCTTTGACATCTGTAGTTGAACTATACCCTGCGTTATTAAAATACGCAAATGAATGATATCGTTGTCCATGTTGCTGGGATTGGATACTGTTTACGTTACCGACTTAACAAAGATTGAGTGACATGTCTTAGCAGCTTCTATATGCTGGAATAATTTTTACAGCTAGCTGCTTTAGTAACACGGTATTGCAGTTCGTAGTTCATTATATATTTTCTATTGTAACGTTGGACTGTTCTATGCTTTCTTTGAATACGTGTTGAGAGGCTCTCTATGGTTCTTGCCTCTCATGAATGAGTCATAGGGACCCACCACAAAACTTTCTAGTCAGTGATCACGATAGAGTTAAGGACGATAAAGGTAATATTAGGACGAAAACTCCCAATCAGATTTTTAAAAAAAAAAACACGAACACTTAGTGCAATTAGTCTAATTTGCTTATTCTTTGCTGTATCCGAGATGTAAGAAGGATGGCAATCAAATTTCTTTGTGATAATATTTGGACTCAAAGTACCACATGGTTTGTATTTGGTTTTGTACTTCGGCCAATAATTTGAATCAGTAGACCATCTTTCCTCTCCTAAGGGATGATGACCATATGCTTCTCCCAGTAAATGTCTAGAGAAGTTTCACTCCATAGACTACTCATTTTTCTCGAGTTCACACGTGGAATTTATACCTGTGACAATGCAGGTGCATTGATTAACATACTGAACTCGCAATCGGGAGAACGATGCATCAGAATCCGTATCTATAACAACGTTTTTTAGAGAGACGGACACATTCCATTCGCATTAAGGCCTATGTTAAACCACGAAAGCCGGAATGGACGAGGTGAAAACTGTCGAATAGGTCTGTGCGCTTACTTTGCAAATAAATTACCAACAAAATTCCATGATGCAATATATCCTACTGTCTACTCCTTCGTTCGATGTGTAATGTGAGCTTCTTGCCATCAGAAAAGGAAAATCACAGTACAGTAAATTCTGGTTACATGTCATTTTCTTCGAGATTCTTTACAATGTTCATACACGGTATACGTTCAGAAATCTTACCCTAAATTTGATTCAATGATACATTCGTGTGTACTGAACAATTCTCCTGCCTTTCGCTATAGAGTCGCTGTGTATAATTTTTAAATCTGAACTTATTTCATCAGTGTACCTTGAATGAAACCTTATGTGATATGTGATCTGGACCAGAAAACTTGCCGTAACCGATATCAGTTTGCTGTCTACTTGAAAGTATGGTTAAAAGACTCACTAATTACCAAGTGTAGGGCACCGTGAGAAATCCATGCTGCTTGCGCTGTTGCGAACGGTAGCTGTTCAGTACGTTGTAAGTGTAGGTATGTTTCAAGAAGCTTTCCCACTGGTTTACACATCTAGAGACGTGTAGCAGTGGCTTACTTTCTCTACATTCTCGATATTTGTGATGATCTGAAGAATTCCAAATACTTTGCTGCTAGACACGAAAGCCATTAATTACAGTAATATTGCCGACCATTTTTAAGCAGTCACATACAATTCGCCGAGAAGTGTGGGCGAACCAACAGATTAATTTTAGGTGCAGGGGTCTGGTATCACTCAGCCGAGGCTAGGAGCGCAATGGCCCTAGTTTCCACGCGCCAGTAGACGAAATGTCAAGCTGGGGCTTAAATAGAAATGCCTGTGTATCGACACGGCAAAAATGCGAGGTACTTAATATACATGTGTGTCGAACAAATACTCTAACATACGCGATCGCTAATCCACGTTCACAGCACCCGAATAATTAATGTAAATGCGTGTATTTGTGGAGTGCTTAGAGAAAATCTCCATTAGTTTCCTGCTAGATACGAAAGGCATTATTTATGCTGATTTAGGCTACACCGTAATGTCAGAGTGCATTGTGTTAATATTCACCACAGTTTTGCAGAATATACTATGACGTCATACACACTATATCGTCATTTTTTAATTCTAAATTTATCGACTCTTTGGTGGATAGTAAAACGTTGTCTTTCTTTCTAGAGGAGGCAGTGGCCCAAAGCGCGTTATCTTAATGACAGGCAGCCAATTCTACCGATTTTGGTCTGTTCCATCACCTTTTTACTGCAGGTTACAGTCGACAAGGATAAAATGTGGTCATGTTTATTATTATTATTATTATTATCGATCATGTTTCTGCATGCAGAAACGAACACCGCACTTCGTACCAATCAGTTGAAAGTCTCTATCTCAATCACAGCAGGAGAAATACACTATTCTTACCAAAATACCGACAAGCAATGTTATTCCGGTGGTACTGCCTTCCATATGTACGTAAGGGCGTCATTACGACATGTCCTATAATAGTAATACTATTTAAGGAATCACCGACTCGGTAGAAATGCATGTGCGTGGGGACCGGCTGAGACTTGCAGAAATGCGAGTTCTGTCGAATATTTAATGTAGATACACACAAAGGGCAGTGCAAGATGTACTTGCTCGATACCTATACTGTGATCATCTCATCCCAAATCACATACCTAGAGTGGAAGCAAATTGCCAAAGAGCAGTAGAGCTGTAGCGAATGACCGATAATGAAAATAGAAAAATATGTATTGTTAATGATAACGAACCCTAAATTAATCAGGTACATCTGTGTTGTTACTTATAAAAGACCCTAATCGTATGTATACGCAAACAGTTACTCAGTTTTTCCAGCGTTCTTCAAGTAATTGTTTTCTGAATGCCTTGAATTCATCCGGAATCATACTGAGGTGTATAAGCACAATTACAAACCTAGGTATTCCTTCAGTAAATTCTGTTACGATAGATTTAATGGTTGCAGGGTTTTTCAAATGCTTATTTAGGTGTTGGATGAGTATAATCATTTATACACTGTTGTAATTGATTTACATTTACACTGCACATACACAAATAGTCAGTAAAGCACAATACAAGGACGCCAGCGATTCTGTTTGTCACAGTCATTACAGCATTGTAAAGGTTGTTAAAATTCACCACACTTGTGTCAGTAGGAGTATGCGATGGGTTGGATTAAGTCGTCATCTTTCTATCTATGACCGCTATCGTACTGTACGGATAGTCCCATTCATACCACGGATATTGCACTTGGTAACACAAGGTTGAACGATTTCTGTGTTAGTCACCACGTCGAACTCACTGTGACGTGCTGTAACTAGCAGTTAAAGTAATAGCCACTCATTGTCATGCTGTATTCCCCCAGGTTGCTTGACAGTCCAGATAAACTCGATATAGAAGGCTGCTCCTGTGCCCTATGGAACACCTCGGTGTCCTGCTCCAGCATCAGATCAGAGGCTCTTTGAGCTGCAGGCGGCTGCTGTGGCTGTCATACAAGAGCAGGTCAGGCGGTCATCCATTTGTCCTCGTCTGTAATAAGCAAAACAGTGGACAAGTTCTCACTTAGCAGGAGACAGCAAATGTTCGTCGCACGCTCAGCAGTAGCCCCTCTTTGTCCCAAAGACAAACTAGCTAGCAAGGAACCAAAATTGAGAAGTATCTATAGTATATACACCGTCGTGACGTCGCCATGCATACGTCAGATCGTTCGGATACCTTCGGGACAAAAATATAATTCGTTATAAGCAATACCCGAACTCTGAAATAGACTGGAGAGCCTGTTGCTCGAAAGCAGTGGGGAGCTGCTTTATATTCGTCATTCGTTAATGATCCTGAATTTACAGACCATACTATGACCTCATTATTAAGTTATACTGTCGTAGTATCTGACCGGGGTGACGATTTCTAACTATGCGTGTCTAAGTGTTAACAAATAAAACAACCGGCTCCATCAGAGGAGACGAACAGCGCTTTGGACCCAGCCGCGAACAATTCGTACCAGTGATGCCGGGAACTATCAATTATGGACAACGGAGAGGCTATCCCGAACACGCACCAAGTAAGCAGTCACAGTAGTCTTGCAGTCCTCTGATGCAAAGTAAAGCCGGCCGGGGTGGCCGAGCGGTTCTAGGCGCTACGGTCGCAAGTTCGAATCCTGCCTCGGGAATGGATATGTGTGATGTCCTTAGGTTAGTTAGGTTTAAGTAGTTCTAAGTTCTAGGGGACTGATGACCTCAGAGGTTAAGTCCCATAGTGCTCAGTGCCATTTAAATTTTGCAAAGCGAACAATTCAAAGAGCCCTAAACTCATAAGAAACAGAACCACATCAAAAGTCCTTCACCTATTAATGTAGTCACTCGTACTACACAAGCCAGCTAGTTGTTATCATGTCGTACACCAGCGGTCGAGTTCAGCCGCTTCCGACGGATGACTACATGGTAAACGAGACTATTACTGCTGGCGAAATAGCCAGGTGCCACTATCGTGTATGTGGTGCAATGTAATGACTAACAAGGAGACGGCGCGACCGTGAGGTCGGGGATTTGTCCGCAGTTTTGTGTGGTGAAAGAGGACCCCTAACACCTCACGTGGTTAAAATATTAGGACGAAATACCCGGAAAACCCCGGGAAAAATCGATCCAAAGTTTCTTAGGTGCCTTATGAGTATAAAATGTTAGTACACTGCCGAGTCGCCGTCTGGCCAAGGTGTCTAGCGCTAGGATTCTTACGACAGAGGTCTCGTGTTCGATTCCTCCTCTGGCACTTTTTTCCTTCTGTTTCATTTTCTTTGGTTATTCCACCAATTATTCAGAAAGTTTCCCAAACCTACATTATCTTTAACAAATTAGTTTCATTATTGAAGAAAAATTATTTTCTTTTTGTCCAACAGCACAATTCATGGTGGTGGGTTTTCCATTTTTCATTGTAAACTATATGAGGAGAAACATTGCCTTTTTAATCAGAATAACAAAGTCGATTGGAAATCATTCAATTTTTATACATATAATAATTATAAACAAGAACAGCAGTGGTAATTATCGTAAAAACAAACAAACCAATAAGTTTTGCGACATCTTGCGCAACACATAAAAGCGGATTTTTTACAATCACAGGGCGTTTGCAATAAATCTGTACAAAAACATGCCCCATTAACATTTACGAAAATGTTTCGAGTTTCTGACAATTTTGAGGCAAACCAGGCATATTGAATCATGTCACGGAAAATTGGTGACGATAATTGATGGTGAATTATAGAATGAATTTTTATACAATCTTCCCGGGAATTAATTTCACGATTCTCCTGTAACAATGCGCTGCAATTTTTTTTTTTTTTTTTTTTTTTTTTTTGTTCGCTATTGATCGTTGTGTTTGGCCGTTACGGACGTCGCAAGACATCCCGTTCAAGTTCGGTGGTTGATCCTTCCACTCAGTTTTTTATTACAGAGGCCAACCGGCTCTCTGACCGAACACGCTGAGCTACCGTGCCGGCACCATGTAGGCCAGGCGGCGGCTCGGCAATGGACGTAAGAAGGCACGTAAGAAACTTTGGATCGATTTCTCGAGATTTTCCAAGTAGTGCGTCCTAATATTTTAACCACGTGAGGTGTTAGGGGTCCTCTTTCACCACACAAAATTGCGGACAAATCCCCGACTCCACGGTCGTGCTGTCTCCTTGTAAGTGCTGTTCCTATATACAATACGTGGTGTATTATGGTTGACATCTCTCTGTAATCACAATCTCGGCATTGTGTAGGCTTTGCACGCACAAAATTCTTAGGCCACGGAACTGATGTACCAGTGGAAGAAATTTTTACATTGCCTTATGCTCATTGTGATTAGACTTCGATACAATTGCCCTAAGGCGCCTCAGACAAAGGCCACAACAATCCCTCCACTAAAGCTACTGCCCATACCCTCAATCTTTCATGCGATGTGCTGCAATGTCTGCACCGACGTCGACGTTGTAAAATGTTCAGTCATTTCTACTAAAAAACAATGAATGAACTTTCTGAGTATGTGATACAGCAATCTATAAAATAAACAGTAAACCGTAGCCGTTGGAAAAGAGGATTTGTATCCCGTAGTTAATTTTGCAACATATCAGTGAAGAAACTCCAAGATAAGTTGTTTGATGGGGAGTATTCGATTTTAAAAGTTGAATTTAAACGAATAATCATGTGTGAACTACCAAACATAGTTGTGAAGATGGCCTGTTGCATTATTTTTTTACGGAAAAAACCCATGAAGTTTACGAATTCAAACATCCGTCAGTTTCTTAAACGAGGTGTGGATTCAGTAACATTAAGCAGTGAATGAATGCTGCCATAGTGACAGCGTACAAGGAACATTGTCGAACAAAAAAGGGTCGACTTCAGCACTTCACTTCTCACATTACGCTCTGAGCGAAATAATGCACTAGACTCGTATTCTGAAGAACAGTGGTTCAAATACCTTCCAACGATCGCGATTTAGGTTTTACGTGATTTCTTTAGATCAATTGAGGTAAAATCAGGAACGGTTCCTCTGAAAAGATAAGTCCCATTTCTTTCTGTAGTCTTCTAAGTTCCAGTTCGTGTTATGCTTCTAATGACCTCCTTGCAGACGGGACGCTACACCCTTATCTTCCTTCCTTTAGAGTGTGTACTATTGCTACATTTGTCTATTGTTTCCATGGATAAAAACGGCGGTGCTCTACCTGACGCTTAAGTTTACTCTTGCAGGGCGTTGAACCAACAGATTTTCAAATCCGAATACACTCATCCTACAAACTGGATCACTGATTAGAACTATAAAATCAGTCATTTATTTATGTCTTTTTGGGTTATTTACAGCGTCTTGTTACATAAAAATCATTTGGTTTCTGAGCTAACACAGTTGTTCCGCTAGTTTTGTTCATTTGCCTTTCATAGGTTTTTCCCAGTTAGATGATTAATGGAAATATGCTTCTAAAGTAAAGACACATTTCTGAAAAGTACTACTCTGATAGCATGGAACCTACATCGACGATTTTCTTATGAAACGTGTAACCTTTATATTTCTTTACGCCCTGTCAGCGCAGAAATGTCGCCGGCCGGAGTGGCCGGCGGTTCTAGGCGTTACAGCCTGGAGCCGCGGGACTGCTATGGTCCATGCCTCGGGCATGGATGTGTGTGATGTCCTTAGGTTAGTTAGGTTTAAGTAGTTCTAAGTTCTAGGGGACTGATGACCTCAGAAGTCAGGCCCCATAGTGGTCAGAGCCATTTGAACCATTTCTGAACAGAAATGTCATGAACCTCTTGTAAGATATTATTTCGTCAAGGTAAAATAATTAGTTTGCATGTACAATGAAAATTCTATTACTTTCTGATGTTTATTCATGTGGCCTGGATTTTTCGTTCACTATTTAGAAAAAGTCCTGATTCTGACAAAAACGATACGAAATATATTAATCATCTCCAGTGAGGTTGCTTATGTAATAACATCTTCAAGATACAGCAAATTTTTAAAAATTCCGTTGTGGTTCTATAAGTTGGTGCATATTCTGATACGATTTGTGAGTTTATATTAGCTGAAAACTGTTTCAGCTTGTGCTTTATACAACAAAAAATATATTATTTCTACCACTTCTAGAAACACAAGTCATGCAGGTTTTTTAAATCTCTATTTGCCAGTCTGCATTTTGGACCACTGCCTTAATACACTTACATACTTGCCGGCAATTTGTCAACTGCATTTTGAATGCTACAATTGTTCTGTGTAAAATACACTTTTTTCGGCTATCCTGGTTAACCAATATGTACATAACTTACTTCTATGCTTCATTCCATATCTACCTGTACCAGTATTATGCATATTTTACATGTTATCCGTCACTGTTGTCATTATATGCTGCTAATAACCGTCCCCTTTACTATTTAATCATTTTCGAGGCTATTGTACAAAAGAGAGAAGAGCGTTGGCGGTCACGTGCAGGTATTTAGGCAGTTGTCGAATTCTACCGTGTGTCTGGAACCAACTTATCCATTGCTTCCTAAGTTCAGAGGGAAATATGTTCAACAGTATTTTTGAATGATGGTTACTCTATGGAAACACAGCCTATTAACTCCTAAGATAAGAGTCCGACTCATATGCAAATTGGCTTCACTCAAACTTCTAGCCACACTGTAAAATCTAACTTAAAGAAGTAAGTTCTGAAAAGTTAAACTGAGTTACTGACGCACAGTATAACTTCTTCCAAGACCCGACAATGTCAACGCTGACTTTGTTAATTTTGAAACACTTAAGTGACCTTAACGGCGGCAACAGATGTAATATTCGGAGATCTCACTTCATTACAAATATATTGACAAAACCTCTTCGACAACTTTAGAATTACTTCCTCAGTTCATTGAACCCCTCGAGATCTTAATCATGTGGGTGTTTCTTCAAATTAACCTAACCTTCCGACACCGGGGCCTGACTCCGACCGTCATCATTAGCCGCTCGTTACAGACTGAAATGCTATCCTGCGTCTGCGTAAGTGGGCGCGATCTAATAGGAGGATTCCCCGCCTGTTACCGCCAACCGTTATTACTCGGCAAAGCAAAGTGGCAATTTCGCCACTGCGGTAGAACTCGAGAAACAGAGAGGGGAAATAATAGAAGCGTACACTCCAGTATCCTTAAAGGTACAGTACTTCACACGCCGCTCGTCTATCAGGATGTTCACATGCCACATAATATGTTGAAGGCGGAAATCTAATTCCGAAATCCCAATATGAGGTTCTCTGTCCTGCTCATGTGTTATTCTTAGTCTGTTTTGTTAACCCTATCAAATATCGGTTTCCAAGTGTCACTTGTCCGACAGGGATAGATTATGCAAAGCTGATGTTCGGATTTAGTCGACGCTGAACTGTAATGGCGAGAAATAGTCCGAATAGATAAAGGCATTGCCAGTAATCAACAAAAAGTATTTCAAATGATGCTCTAGAATATTAAAATTAGTGGTGTTACCCCGAACAGTGACGTAGAGTGGGCCGGCCGTGGTGGCCGAGCGGTTCTAGGCGCTTCAGTCTGGAACCGCGCGACCGCTGCGGTCGCAGGTTCGAATCCTGCCTCGGGCATGGATGTGTGTGATGTCCTTAGGTTCGTTAGGTTTAAGTAGTTCTAAGTTCTAGGGGACTGATGACCACAGATGTTAAGTCCCATAGTGCTCAGAGCCATTTGAACCCGCCCCTGCGCTTCTTACTGAATCTTTGGCACTAGTAAATTTTTTGGGACGCGAGCGTTTTCCAGTAAGATAAAGTGAATAAAGCAATTTCCAAATTAGCCTGCTACGAATGATAGTACGGTTGTCGACATTGTGCTTTGTTTTGTTAATTTAGAAAATATTTCAGCGTTTCTTTATCTTGTTCCGTCAGAGAAAGAAAAGAATGGGAAGACTTTATGACCCATTTCAAAGTGATTTGGTTCCTGAGTCGTATTTTTGAAATGAAATCCGTGTCCCCCCCTACATTCACAGCAACTAGTGCTGACCGGAATTTTTATTCGACGATATTACTCACAAACTGTCACCTTGCATACATTTATTTATGGTGTAGTGTGTGTAAATCCAGGTTTCGTCTAAATAACGTACTGTTCGCTTTGATTCCGATGCTTCACTCTTCCGTAAAAACCTGATGTTGCATATCCTTTCTGCAACTATCTCCTCTCGTTCACACTTAACAACAAATTTATTTTGGCAACTTCTAAAATTAAATCTCATAGGCACAACCATTTTTCTGAGAAATGAATACCGCTAGTTATATACAGGCGTTGGTATAAGTCAACGGGAACAGTTGAAAATGTGTGCCCCGACCGGGACTCGAACAAAGGATCTTCTGCTTGCATTGCAGACGCTCTATCGAGCTTTTTTTCTCAGTTTGTCCTATATTGTTAGTTGAATTTGTTCATGGCGGACGTCCGATGACACCCGTTCAGGTTGTTCGTTGATTCATTCACTCAGTTTTTTGCGCATCCGCACAGAAGAAGATGGTCAAATGGCCGGTGAGCCATATATGTATATACGAAGCTAGGGTAATTCATTTCATTGTTATTTCATTCTAACGAGCTGCATGGTCACCGATGGTGTCTGTTCTTTCGAACAAAAGCTGTGTAGTTTTCGTACATTTGGTTTTTTTCTTTCGTAACAGTGTAGAAATTGCTGATGGTAATAACACATTCTTCGATATCGTCAATGAAATATCTATTGTGAGCACTTTTCCTCTCTTCCTTTGGCGTACAAAATTGTGTTCCACTCTGCTCAGCTTTGCGTCCCCCTTCGGTTAATTCCGAACCATCCTCCTGCTCTAATTTAATATTTTGGCTTCACGCTCCGTAGCCTTCACTGCCAGCGCGATAAATCCCTTCTCTTTATCATCGTCAACAAATTTAATCACCCCAACCGAAAGCCGTCGCGCCTGCGTGCGAAGACATTCTCCGCGCTAACCTTCCATACTTCCACTGCGACGTAACAACGTGCACTGGTTTAACCGGAGTGAGATTGCACCTAGTCATGTGCCCATGTTAGTTCCCTTACGATCCCCTTACCACTTTACCTTGTTGGGTAATAAGCACTGGAATCTTCCAGAAGGCCAGCGAAATGGTCCATACTTGGGCGTTGCGGCGTGCAACAATCAGGTTGGTATCCCACCATTATCCGGCGCGTCTCGAGATAAGTCTTCGCTGATCATCAAGACTGAGTTCTAAACCGGACTCATCACTCAGGACAATTCTACTTCACTCAATGAGATTCCAGGCCGAAGAGTCTGGAGACGCTCCAGAGAGCAGTGGGGTACTAAATCTGGTTGTCGCCCGCCATACCGTCCGGCAACCGAGAGTGATGCTCTGGGGTGCCATTTCTTTTTACAGCAGTATCCATTTGGCTGTCATCTGCGGCATCCTTACAGCACAGCAGTATGTCGAGGATATTATACGCTCCGTGTTGTTTGTGGCAAGTCATCCTCGGCTTGCAATTGAGCAAGATAATGCCCGCCCGCCTACGGCAAGAGTTTTTACTGCTTGTCTTCGTCTTTGCTCGACCCTATTTTGGCCAGCAGGTCCGCGCATCTCCCCCAGATGAAAACGTTTGGAGCATTATGGGCAAGGTCCTTCAACCAGCTCAGGGTTTTGACGATCTAAAGCGCCAATTGGACAGAATTCGCCATGATATCCCTCAGGAGGACACCCAACTCTTATAAATCAATGCCAAACCGAATAACTCCTTGCACAAGGGTCAGTGGTAGAGCAATGTGTTTTATATCGGGTGATCAAAAAGTCAGTATAAATTTGAAAACTGAATAAATCACGGAATAATGTAGATGGAGAGGTACAAATTGACACACATGCTTGGAATGATATGGGGTTTTATTAGAACCCAAAAAATACAAAAGTTCAAAAAGTGTCCGACAGATGGCGCTTCATCTGATCAGAATAGCAATAATTAGCATAACAAAGAAAGACAAAGCAAAGATGATGTTCTTTACAGGAAATGCTCAATATGTCTACCATCATTCCTCAACAATGGCCGTAGCCGAAGAATAGTGTTGTGAACAGCACTGTAAAGCATGTCCGGAGTTATGGTGAGGGATTGGCGTCGGGTGTTGTCTTTCAGCATCTCTGGAGATGTTGGTCGATCACGATACACTGTAACCCCAAAGCCAATAATCGCACGGACTGAGGTCTGGGGGCCTGGGAGGCCAAGCATGACGAAAGTGGCGGCTGAGCACACGATCATCACTAAACGACGCGTATATATCGAACATTTTGCTAACTTTTTTTTTGTTCTAATAAAACTCCACGTTATTCCAAGCATGTGTGTCAATTTTTACCTCTTTATCTACATTATTCCGTGCTTTATTAAGTTTTCAAATTTATACTAACTTTTTGATCACCTGATATATGTATATATAAAACCTCTGCGACAGTGGGATGGGTAGTAAGAGCAGTAGTGGCTTACTAGCTGCGACAGTTCATGCAAGGTTGGGTGTGGTAGTGTGGGTATCATGCATCATTACCGTGGCAGGCGGTGGCGATGTATCCCGGTTTGCTGCACCTGCTGCATTCCTGGAACAATCAGGATCGTTATATATTAGTGGGAGATCGGCCATAGATCAACTCACTGTGTGTGGGTGGAGGGGGGGGGGGTGTAGCTTGTCTGAATGCAGTGTACGGTACGGCTTCCCTGCGTGGTGCCAGTTATTCGTCAAGTGTGTTCCAACTGCATATCCAGTAATGGTTGCTGATTAAGAGGGGCTCACCTGTACCGTTGTGTTTGCGTGTACTTGGCTATAGATGTTAGGTACTTGCAACTATGTCTTTTGGTCTTTTATGTTTCCATCTATGGTTGTGGCCGTAGCTGTCCAGATTTAGAATGAGCGGGTTTTGCGAATGTCTGGAGTTTCTGTATAATCTTGTGGTGAATTTGTGGATTACCTCCGTGCGAGTCTCAAGTCGGTATTCCCGGTGAAGATCCGCGGTAATGTGTTATTGACTTGCTCAGTTTGTGAAGCCCTCTCTCTCTCTCTCTCTCTCTCTCTCTCTCTCTCTCTCTCTCTCTCTCTCTCTCTCTCTCTCTATCTCAGACTATATTTTAGCGGTCGCTTTTCTGATCGTTAAAGGAAGCCGTATCAGTGGAGGAGGCTCTGATTGGAAATATCACGGTGCTAAACTGGTTGACCGGAATGTTCAGAGTACCTGCGACACCCACACAGGCGAAGTACTGACGCTATACCGTGTTAGCATTGACCCTCTGTTCGTAATTATGTTGTATAAATGGAGATTATGTTTTAACTACTGACGACGCCTTTGGCACCATTGTTTTATGTATCTCCACTGCAGGATGTGATTTTAGTGTATTTTACTTCTGATTAAGGTATATTAAGGTATACCGAAACCGTGGTCAAGGATTTTAAAAAATCTTTATTCTGCAACGGTTTGGATATTATCATTTACCGTGAAGAATATCAACAGCTGCTGTTTCAGCCATGTTTAAAATCTTGAAACCTACAAAACGGGCGAAACGCCACTGTCGGGAGGTCCACGGAGCCTTCCAGCGCAATATTCGCCATGTGTCCAATACTAACGTTTGTTATGGTCTGAAATTATAGCTGCAATCAAATTACAGTTTTGCTGCGAAGCTAATTGGTGTACGGAGTGTAATGCTGAGGACATTTAATCTATTTTAAACCATATGTGTGAATGAAACAATGAAGCTTTACTTACTATTCGTCATATTTCATTATTCGTTTTTTATGGTTGGTGTGTGAACTTAGTATCTAAAAGAATAAAAAAAGGAGAAGTCAAAATTAATATTTCCTTCTTCATAAGTTATTACAGCACAACGTTACTAACAAATAAATTAATCTGTGCAGGAAGAATCAACTGAAATTTGCATCCTTTTTATTTAGTAAACCGTACAATATATCGAAACAAGGTTTCTGACATATGATAATAAGCAGAGTGGCAGATGAATCTGTTGCATGTTTAAGTCGCTTAAGTCTTATATGATCTCAGATACTGAAGCAAATATGTTTGTTTTAGATGGAGCGATATACTTTTAATGGCATTCGAAAGTTACTGAAAAGACGAGTATAGAGATACAACGGTTGTTAAAGTTGACATTGGTATTTTCCCCAAAAATGCCCCTAGATGAGCTAAGATGGAAAAGCCAAGGCATCTGTCAGCATTGCTGGCAGGAACCGTCTTAATATGCAGCAACCCTGGTATGAGTGCCCAAACCGCAACACCAGATTCCAGTTGCCTTGCATTAGCCCAGTGCTCGGATACTTTAGCGAGACGTTCCAACACAGATATTAACAAGACTTATATCATTGTAGTTATCTTTTCAAGAGCTTTCGAAAACCGTTAAAAAGTACATCATTCCATTTAAAAAACCATACTTGCTCAAGGATCTCGATTGATACAGAAGTTATGTAGATTAAACGTGCAACGGAATTGCGTACTCTCTGCGACCTATCATACACTGGAAACCTCATTTCGGTATCTTAAACGATTCACGGAATAAAAGGGGTGCACGTTTTAGGTGATAGTATAGGGATAATTAGGGATTCGCTTATTTTAAAAGGAGACTGTTGATGATTATGCAGGCCAGTGAAACAACAATATGTTAGATAGCGTTAGTAAAACAGTAACGTGTTAGTCTGAATTATGCACAGCGAGTGAGGTGGCGCAGTGATTAGTACACTGGACTAGCATTCGGGAGGACGACGGTTCAAATCGGTGTCCGGCCATCCATATTTAGGTCCTCAATTACTTCCCTAAAAGCCCCAGGCAAAAGCCGGGATAGTTCATTTGCAAGAGAACGTCTGATTTCCTCCCCCGACCTTGAACGAATCCGAGCTTCTACGCTGTCTCTGATGACTTCTATGTCGACCGGACGTCGAAACCTAATCTTTCTTCATTCTTCGTAATGAATGATACTTGATTTAAAGTCATATGTCCTACCTGAAGTTTTACTTGTTGATCAAAATAATAGAAGAGATTCGTACTAATTTATCTTTAGATTTTTTTTTTTTTTTTTTTTTTTTTTTTTGTATTGGCTTACGCGACGTGCACATACAGCAACCACAGCAGTGGAAACTCAGATACGACGATACGAACATGAGGACAACACAACATCCAGTCCCAGAGCGGACAAAATGTCCTACCTGTGTGTGCCCTTTAGGTTATAAATTCGCCGTGCTGACCGCGCAGCTACCGAAGCGGACTCTGTACCACTTTCGTGGGCTAGTTGGGTAATCAATTTGTGAAAATCGAGGATTTCGTTTGAAGATGTGTTTTTTGAGAGTAAATTTATATTCCTTGAGGGAATATACGAAGGTGAATCTCAAATCCGCCGTCAAAATATCGGAGATTGTTCGGGGATATTTTCTCAGTAGTTTAGTAAAATGGTCCCGTGACCTGTGGTGGATCTTTGCAGAGTAATTCTGTTTTGTTTGATTTCTTGCCTCCATTTATCTTTACAAAAAAAATGGTTCAAATGGCTCTGAGCGCTATGGGACTTAACATCTATGGTCATCAGTCCCCTAGAACTTAGAACTACTTAAACCTAACTAACCTAAGGACATCACATACATCCATGCCCGAGGCAGGATTCGAACCTGCGACCGTAGCGGTCACGCGGTTCCAGACTAAAACGCCTAGAACCGCACGGCCACACCGGCCGGCTTATCTCTACACTTAAAATATCTGCACAACAATGTCTCGTTTCGAAACACACTAGTTCAGTAACTCCCGATATTTGCTGTTGGCAACAGTAGTGCCCGCTTTACTCTACACCCACAAGGTTGCATTCAGTACTGCTCCGTCAGTATGGACCAGTAAAACCCCGGTTCCTAAAGGGATGGAACTCTGATCTACCTAAAAGCTTGCAACATCTGATTACTTTACAAGTGAAAGAATGTGTATTATTTGACATTATACATGTAAGTGAGACAAAGCTTAGTAAAGGTTTTAAAACATGGTTAAAGATTGTGGAGGTCGCTAACGGTTCTCATTACGAAACACTGGATGGATATAGTCTTGTTAATTTGCACACTTTAAGCAAGAGCAAGTTTTTAACACATGTCAACTCTTAAGACGTCAATGTCATCGACGCCTGGAATCTCACTGACTGTAGTAGAATTGTCTTCGTTGATGAGTCCCGCTTAGAACTGAGCACCAATGATAAGGGATGACATGTCTGGAGATGCCCCGCACAGCGATGAGGATACCAACTCGACTGTCGTCTGCAACACGGCCCAGCAACCAAGAGTGATAGTCATTTCTTTTCAGAAAGACCACTTTGGTTGTCATCTGCGGCACCCTTACAGCACATGGCCACGATATTATAGGCCCTGTTTTGTTGCCCTTTATGGCAAGACACCCTGGGCTTGCATTTCAGCAAGAAAATGCCTGCTCGCACATTGCTTGTTTTCGTGTCTGACAAACTCTATCCTGCCCAGTAAGTCGCCAGATCTCTCTATAGTTGAGAACGTGCTCCAACCAGCTCGGGATTCTGACGATCTAATACACCAATCGGACAGAATTCTGTCAGGGGGACATCCAGTAACTCTGTTAATCAGTGTCAAGCCGAATAATTGCTTACATAAGTGCCAGAGTTGGACCAACGTGATACAGAATTGCTCAATTTGTGTAGCTCTTTCTCTTGAACATATCATCCATTTTTTCGGAAATGGTAGTCATTTGTTTGTCTGTACATGTAAATCACATCTACTGTGTGCAAACTTTATTGTGAATAGAATCAGTATCAAAGACGTTAAAAATTAAAACATCATGTAAAATGCTGAAGTTTTACTACATGAACAGCATGTATGTTGTAGTCGATACACTTTTTTCATTTGACGATTTTGTGGGTTAATTGTCAACTAGGAAAGTTTCGCAAATGTTTACAATTACGTGTAAAGTTCGTTACAAGGTGCAAAGTGCTTTCATTCTTAAATACTGAATGAATAAAGTCTGAGAATTTGCAGAACGTGAATCACTGTGCCTCATGAGAAACCAGACCGTTTCTAACTGCAGTACTTGTCTGAATGTGTTAAACGTTTGACGTAAGTTTAGACCTATTCACGAGTAGATTATGGTATTTTGTTGAATATTTAAATTCGGTCAATAATTACGCGATATATTGAAAATCAAGTTTTTGTTGCCCCAGGAAGTCTTTAGCTCGTACTGCCTATGTTGCGCATGGACTACTCAGTTTGTATATTTTGCTAATTTTTTTCGTAGTTTCATACAACTTCTTCCTGTTTTCTAGATTGATCTGTGTTCAGTTTTCCAAGACCTATCCACTGTGCCAACTTATAACTAAATCTGAGAGGGGTGCGATGGGGAGGTTCCCGTGTGAGAATTACGCGAGCTGTGGCATTGTCTGAGGAGCGACTACAGCGCGTAGGTTACGAACGCACGAGTGCAGCAGCGTGGATCAGGCGGCTGTGTCACGTGACAAAGATGGCGCGGGAGGCGGGAGGCGGGCGCGGGTGGCTGTGGCTGGCAGTAGGGGCGCGCGGATCGCCGCCTGCCTGGGAGCGGAGCGCGCGCCAGCCACCCAGCATCAATACAGCCACGTCCTCCCTTACCATTCCTCTGCTCGGCACGTGCGTCTCTCTGCATTTCACTCTCGTTTGCCGCCTGCAGCAGCGATTATGCTCGAGGACGCGATCTGCAGGCACGCAGAGCGACGGCGGACGTCGACCCCGCCGCTTCACTACGCTCGCATGCGCGTACCGTTAGGATCGCGATACGCGTCGCTTTAGACGCTCTTTTCTGCTGTCGTTTCACACGACCCGCAACTTTGCCACGAATACAGACCTGTGAGAAGTACTTCCGGTACGTAATTGTTTCTTCGCTAGAGTGCTTTGCGTAGTTGCATTGAGAAGTATGCGACTGTAAACTTGTCCTCGAGCAGTCGGCGTCGTAAATGATGACGCAGTTGTTTCGTGAAGCAGTCGGAGCAGTTTCGCCTGTCCGCTGCTGAGCACCCTTACCGCGACGACGACGGCAGCGCAGGTGAGCGAGGAGGCTAAAGCGTGAGGGACTGGTGGCCGCCACAGGTGAACGTATTGCCGCATGGGCCAGGAATGGTGCATCCGCCGCAAGAGGAAGCGGACGGGCAGCGGCTGCTGTCCTTGCAGACCTGGACTGCGCGTATTCCCGTCACGGTAACTGGAGGCACATGTTGAGTAGAGACCCCGTGTAGACCCCTGCCCGCTCCCACTCTGCTCTCGAACTGGCAGCAGTTTGTCGTTAGCCATCTCTGTAGTGCCGAAACTCTTTCCCCAATACCGTAGAAGGACGTTCCGTACAGTAGTCGCTTGAGCAGGATTCTAGTTCTCGAGCAACCCACAACCCTGCGCTTGTTGGTACCGGAATGGCCCTCTTCCGCTCTCCACGCATAGTTTGTCTTTCCGATAGCGAGAGCGTTGTTATTTGAGCCCCGAAGCTTCCTTGCATACCTTAGCGTGCGTTCTTCCCTTCCGCCGAGTAGCATTATACATTCATTTATAGAAGGCGTAAAGACGATCGTGAATGTAATACGTTATCAGCTGCATGATTAGGAAATAGTGCATTATGTGGTAGACCACCTGGACAATGTAGTTAGTGCTTGATCTCATAAGAATAGGCGATTCAATTCTAGGCGTATCTTAAATTTTAAAGGAGGTGTATGAATACTGCAGGAACTTTCGAAATGTGAGTTTTGGTAGCGGTTCCACGAAATAATCATGTGGTGAACTGGAAACTCATTGTGTTGCTCTCCTACGATGTTGTAGTTCTTAGTATTGCCACAGATATTGCTTTCATTACGCGTAAAAGACACTTCGAGGCTTAAAAGCAGTTAATGAACGCCAGCGTTATCCCTAACAGCTGCCTAGCCAGAGAAACCACTAATTTACGTTATCGTTAATACACAAATCAGTCTTCATCTATCATTTGAGGGTGACGCTAAAAGCAGAGTAGCCCACTGTAACACTGCCTTTTTGAGTTTATTGACGCAAGACTTCGGCATAACGCCTTTGTTCCACCCCCACTACTCTCTCCACATTTCTTAACTGAGTACCAGTATTCCGCTAGCTTGTGGAGAGATTCTGAAGTTAAAGTGACTCACTCGAAAAGGACGCAGATATCTGTAACATGCTTAAAACAGATTGAGTTGAAAACTGCAAATTTGAAAATAAATTTGTGTTGTACCAAAATAATTAGTGCGCTGTGCTATAGAATTCCGAAAAATTCATTTACAAGAAGTTAGAGCCTTTAGAAATTTGTACTATGGCTAAATACAACTGAAAAAATAAAGACTGGCTGTACAGTACTTTTGAAATACATCACGCGAAGATATTTCAGAAGTAATACTAGAAACCTTGAGAGGATCCACAGCTATCACATGCTTCGCGTTCCTCTGTTAAGTATTTACGGGTTTCCGCGTGAACGGGTTTACAATTCTGCCTTGAAAATTCTAGTCGCAAGCTATGGGAAAGCCCAGTATTTAAAAAATTTGTTGAGCCTGTGAAAGCAATCATCTAGCATAACGCTAAATTTCCAGGGTACGAACGACTGGCACACACACAATTTTCATCTACCTTTACCATGGGGAGATGCAGTGCACAAATTTCGAATCAAGTAAGTTCTCTTGGTGTAATAATTTGCGTTCCTGTTCCACAATTGCCCACAATTGGTTACGCAAGGCTCTTCATATTGCTGACAAGGTTTTTATTTATTTATTTATTTATTTTTAATTCGTGGTAAGTTCCTGTGGGACCAAACACTGCAAACTGCTGAGGTCATCGATCCCCAGGCTTACAAACTACTTAATCTAATTTAAACTAACCTACGCCAAGGACAACACACACACACACACACACACACACACACAAGTGACTCTGAGCATCGGCCGTCTTATACCTCCTTTTAGATTGACTTTAATACTTGAAGACTTCACGGAGAAAACGGGATAAGTCCGTTTAGTTAGAAAATCAGTTTATGGCAAATTCTGATGGTCAGCAGTCGGTAATGCGAGACAGATAAGTGGCTTTCAAATAAATTAGCAAGTCGCCGAGATACAAAGGGTTTTACTTTTAGTGGTAACGGAAACAACGTTCTAAATCGGTCTTCTCATGGAAAGAATGGGACAAGTCCAAGGTTTGCTTCCACTGCTTGCATAACACCTGTTAGGTCAGTTGGAGTGCGGCTGCAAACATGATCGATTGAGTTTCTCATAGTGATGGTGTTTAGTTTAAAGTGTGATAGTAGCGTGACCCTCTTAGGACCTTTGAAATGCGTGGATCATCACAAGATGGTGAGAAGCCATCGGTTAATCAGTCAGGTAAAAAGAGAAAAAGTTATGCCAGAATTACTAATGTTTGTAGGGATCTCAGAGCAATGTCTCTTGAGTTAGGCAGTGACTGCAAATGCTCATTCTTTGCGTGTTTCAAATAAATCAACCCTTCGAAAGAGGGACACCTTATCAACTTACTAGATGATTGGAATGACAATGCTTTATACTTAACCAGTAAGATTTCGATGATATTGGTTCGAATCGTTCAAATGGCTCTGAGCACTATGGGACTTAACATCTATGGTCATCAGTCCCCTAGAACTTAGAACTACTTAAACCTAACTAACCTAAGGACAGCACACAACACCCAGCCATCACGAGGCAGAGAAAATCCCTAACCCCGCCGGGAATCGAACCCGGGAACCCGGGCGCGGGAAGCGAGAACGCTACCGCACGACCACGAGATGCGGGCATTGTCATTCCAAACATTTTAAACTAAACACCATCACTATGAGAAACTCAATCGATCATGTTTGCAGCCGCACTCCAACTGACCTAACAGGTGTTATGCAAGCAGTGGAAGCAAACCTTGGACTTGTCCCATTCTTTCCATGAGAAGACCGATTTAGAACGTTGTTTCCGTTACCACTAAAAGTAAAACCCTTTGTATCTCGGCGACTTGCTAATTTATTTGAAAGCCACTTATCTGTCTCGCATTACCGACTGCTGACCATCAGAATTTGCCATAAACTGATTTTCTAACTAAACGGACTTACCCTGTTTTCTCCGTGGAGTCTTCAAGTATTAAAGTTTTTTATGCATTTTTTGTAATATTGAAAGTTTAAATTTCCTCTTCTGAGTAATGTACACAATGTGACTTACCCCGTTGTTACCGTGGGCTCTTCACTTGTGGTTATATAAAACAAGACCGAAACAATTATTTGTTTTGAATTCAAATGCTGCCTTGGTCAGCCACTAGCAATACACAGTAATACAGATACGTGGAAACTCTAACAGGTCTGTGCTTTCGGTTGCGTTCCTTAGTGTAGGAATTTCTCGGAACGTCCTTCATTCCTTCTCGTAAAGAGCGTAAGGCGTAAACTGATATTACAGTCTGTTAAGTAAAAATGTTCAAATTTGTGTAAAATCTTATGGGACTTAACTGCTAAGGTCATCAGTCCCTAAGCTTACACTCTACTTAACCTAAATTATCCTAAGGACAAACACATACACACCCATGCCCGAGGGAGGACTCGAACCTCCGCCGGGAGCAGCCGCACAGTCCATGACTGCAGCGCCTGAGACCGCTCGGCTAATCCCGCTCGGCAGTCTGTTAAGTAAGATCGTGGTGGGGTTAATCAGCAGAATAATAACAACAAACTAAAACGTATTCATACGTCATATATGACCGAAATAAAAATGCAATTACAAGGAATAATTCGTCCAATTACCCGCAGCGTCGATAATGGCTTGGCATCTCCGAGAATGCTTGAAACCAAGTTTTACGCATATACACGTGGAAGAGAGCTCCACATGCGTCCAGTTGGCGTTGACAGCTGTTTCAGTGTGAAGATTTTTTTTCCTTGCAACATCTTTTTAATGTAAGGCCACACACTTTCAATAGGATTAGCGTCAGGCGACTGTGAGGGCCAATCCAGTACCTGCGCACTTTTCACATATTTCCAGCCGCTGCAAATCCTACTGTGGTGCTTCGGATCATTGTCCTACTACAGTATCCAACCTTCATTTTTGTCGATGAACCAACGTTTGGCAATCGGCATCAGACGTCCTTGATAAATTTGCAACATCTTCTGTGCATCTAAATTGTCGGTAAATATGTGCAAATTGCCGAAATCCCCAAATATCCTTTATGGATACTGTATGAAGCACAAAGGCTCCCTCTATGGGGCTGTGAAGGAACTAAGGTGATATCTTCTACTATCAGTGTATAGTGCCGGCAACTCTCATACTTAACAGACTGTGCAAATCTTGTATGGTACTAACACCTTCATATACGTGGCACGAAATGCTGAGCACATGTAACTGTGACGTCATGTTGGAGTACGTACATTTTCGAAAGTCTAATTTTGAATGTGAGAAACCGTAGCTTCATCTCAATTATTCCTAATGTCGCTATTTTTATGTACGAAAGTCTCAGCAGCCGGCCGAAGTGGCCGAGCGGTTCTAGGCGCTTCAGTTTGGAACCACGCTACCTCTACGGTCGCAGGTTCGAATCCTGCCTCGGGCATGGATGTGTGTGACGTCCTTAGGTTAGTTAGGTTTAAGTAGATCTAAGTTCTAGGGGAGTGATGACGTCAGATATTATATCCCATAGCGCTCAGAACCATTTGAACCAAAGTCTCAGCAACGGTTTCGGAATGCTTTGGAATATGTGCTTTTGTCCAGTAGAAGATCTTAAACACAAGACTTCTTGTTAGAGAAAAAAGAAGGAAGAAGCAGTGAGTCATTTGTACAGTGCCAGACAAATATCTTTGTTAGATTCTTTACAATGAGTTGATTAGGAGCACTATTCCGTGTACCCCAAAGTGCTCTAGCGTTCGCGTCTTTTTCACACGCCTAAGAAACTCATAAATTACTGCTTTTGCGCGTGGGGGACGTAGGAGCTGCAACCTACGATTAAAAAAAAGTATTTAGCACCGTTACTGCTTTGCCGCGTGAAGTGGCCGCGCTGTTTGAGGCGCCATGTCACTGATTGCGCAGTCCCTCCCGCTGGAGGTTCGAGTCCTCCCTTGGGCATGGGTGTGTGTGATGGTCTTAGCATAAGTTAGTTTAATTAGTGTGTAAGTCTAGGCACCGATGATCTCAGCAGATTGGTCCCTTAGCAAAGCGCACACACGCACACACACACACACACACACACACACACACACACACACACACACACACACACACATACACAGTTACTGCTTTATCTGAGAAAGTTATTGTCAACTGGAGATAATATAGTTAACTTGTTTTTGGAAGTATCTAAGTCTCTTTCGTCCATCTTTCGTCTGGTCGTGGTTCGGTTCCGTGCCCAGTCAATAAAAAAAATCTTACTTCAGCACTGTGTAAAATAGAAACTGCTTATTTGAAAAATTCAGTCCAAGCAAATGAAGTTGCATCATAACAATGGTCGGGAAGCAGTAGCACAGTAATCAACTGGTCGTGAATGTCGTAGACCGACCACACACTCGTATCTTTTCCATTGAATACCTGAATGAGCCCGTATGGTTGCCAGGATGAAAAACCGTGAAATTCGCTTCATAATCCACCCAAGGATATTGCTACATGTAAAAAAAATATTACTACTACAAACATTCAATGTATATTCCAGGAAACAGTGTTTCTCAAAATCACAGTTAAACACAACGTTGCATCATGGCATGAAGCATTCATGCTATTGTCGTCAGAAAACGGCTGAGAATTTTTTCAGCACATATTACACAAGAAATGCTTGAGAGTTTTCGGGACACAGTTCTGATCCGTTACCTCTCCGTCGACGTACAGTACTTGTGAACAATGAATTTTTTTATTTACATTTTTCACATTTCCGAAAAATGGTTCAAATGTCTCTGAGCACTATGGAACTTAACTTCTGAGGTCATCAGTCCCCTAGAACTTAGATCTACTTAAACCTAACTAACCAAAGGACATCACACACATCCATGCTCGAGTCAGGATTCGAACCTGCGACAGTAGCGGTCGCGCAGTTGCGGACTGTAGCGGCTAGAACCGCTCGGCCACTCGGGCCGGCTGAACATTATACATTCATATTTAAGACAACCCTCTGCTATTAAAGTTTTAGAGTGTATGAGAAGATAGGCGCAAAGAAAACATGCTTGTATTTTAAAAATTTGCTATTAGAAAAGATTTACGCTTCCTGTTAACAGTTTAGTCTCGTCTACTAACAGCATACACCCTTCTCTCAGTCGAGAAAATGGGCTGTGTGAAAGTTTCACTCGTCCAACCTTCCATTATACACACGATATAACAGTGTATTCAAATCAGAGTTCGTCATGCTACCCTTGAATTTTTCTTCCTAGGACGTATGTTGCCATTGTTAGTCAGGCTTTCAAAGCGTGTAGGAAGGGACCCGACGATAGCGCTGCTGATGCAGTACGAGTCTGTGTTTGACAATCGGAAGAATTCCTGCGTGGAACCAGTGTAGTGTTATATAACATATCCTGCCGATTTAGTGTTGTATAACATCATCCTGCCCCTGACGTAGACCTATATCTTGAAAGACATGGAGGCGATTTATATTTGGACCGAATCCGCGGCTGTCCTAAAAACAGTTGCTCTGATACACCGGCCTGTCTACGTCGTTTCTAACACGCGTTTCGGTGACTGTCAGGTGTGTTCCTCACGAGAAAGACAGACCGCGTCGCGTATGTTACAGCACGTGATGCTGTGCGTCTTACGATTGCCAGCAGTCGTGTCTGGCGGGGAGGAACTATTTGAGACGAGTTCAATAATTCTTGACTGCGAGTTTCAACTCATGCAAACGACAAAATTAAGACCTTTACTGGTTACGTTTTCCGTTAAATATTGATCTCCCATCGGCCCTGCGCGGTGACAGAAGTTTGTGGAGTGTGGCGGACAGGGCGACTAGTGTGACGTCACAAGTTCGTTAGTTCGTTGCGGGGCCCGGATACCTCGTTGGCCCCGCTCCTCATACCGGCCTCAGAGGAGAAACACACACACACACACACACACACACACACACACACACACACACTAATAGTTCAATCATGAAGGCCCACAAAGCAGAATTTACTTTTTCACAGATAAATGGGCTACACGATATTCTTCACGTGTTATTATCGTAACGTTGTAGAGCTGGGAACGGTGGCCGACAACAGATTCATGATGTACAAAGAATAATCAAAATCTAGTAAACTGGAATACACGAAAAATAGATAGTGTTTTTAACAGAATTAAAAAACTATAGAACAGCAACACTAATTACCACTCGAAGGAAGTCGCCGTTCCGACGCACACAAATTGATATTAAACTATAAAAGATAGCAGAGGAAAATGATAGTACAATAGACTAGATAACGGAATGGAGCCAGGGTGGTCCAAAGGAAAATACCTTTAATAAAGAGTTCAGAGAGGGAGATAAGTGACACGATTCGCCAAGAGCGCGCAGAGTTCTTAATTACGCCACCTAGTCCGAAATCGAGATTCGGAATCAGCGGTGAAGCAGAATGGCTAAAATGTATCCTGAGGATTCCAGAAACGTGTCCCTGACAAGGTCACGGGCAGTTGCTCTTCCGACTCTCGTCATCGGTGAGCTTCTGATGATCGCTGTCATTGCTGAATTATCGCTCCAAAGAATCCGAAAGAAATTAAGAAAAGGAGCGCAAATAGAGTTCCAATGCGGACAGTGGCTAGTAATTCAATTCACGCACGTAGAATTGTTCGCAACAAAGAAGTCGGGAGAAAACTTGCAGCCGAAAAGCATCCAAACTTCGAACCTGATTGGCAAAATCGAATGGTAGTGTATAAGGGGCCGAGGACAGAGGGTATGTTACTGTTTAAATATGTCTAAATCTCTGAAATTGTCATATGTGAGAGATATAGCTGTATCATTTCTGATACAACATGCATTGTTGCGTATCTTAACAGCTATGAACACTTCCTCAGTGGAGGAGAAGTGTTTCACATTAGCGAAGATGAACGAATGGTCATAGCGCCTCAGGTATGCAATTTAGAGCCCACGTTTATTGGACATTTTTTCTCGTTTTTGTCCACACTACCACCACTAAAAGTTACCAACCCTACACTCTTCGCAATACAAGAACCGGTACATGTATTCAACTGTCAGAGCTATCAGAACGGTTTTCGTTTATAACTTCCGACTCGTTCGTTTCCGGTACAGGGATCCTTACTTCAAATTAATACATTTATCGTTCTCCATCATCCTAGAAAGTCTGTAACATCATCACGGAATCACCCCGTGTATACGTACATTTACAGACGCCCGCGCCTATAACTTTAAAGCTCTGTAGTCTTGTTGGATGACGTTTCCAGACATGGGTTCCTATTCAAAATACGATGTACTCACTCCCCTCTACAAGTCCTAGAAGTCTGTAACAGGAATTTCCGACTACCCTGTATTTCAGTGAACAGTGCTCTTCTGGTTTAAAAGTCTTACGTCACAGTCTCGTTCAACCTACCGAGGGCTTGTGGAATACATGCAACACAGAGTCGATGCTATTCTGGGTGCAAAGAAAGGTCCACACGCTATTAACAGTCTTTATCATTTCCCTGAACTGTTATTCAGGTGATACTCGCAACCGAGTCTACTATACTAGACAGCGAGCGTTCGTCAGAGACAGGAGTATCGTCAGGGGTGCCCCAGGAAAGTGTGCTCTTATCGCTGTTATTTTCCATGTACGTAAATGATCTGGCGGACAAGGAAAGTAGCAGTCTGCTGGTGTTTGCTGGTGATGCTGTGATGTATACAAAAGGTGCCGCCTTTGACTGACTGTATGCAACATGCACTCCGTCCTCAGGCGCAAGTGGCCCATTGGGACCATCCGACCGCCGTGTCATCCTCATACTAGGATGCGGATAGGAGGGGCGTGGCGTCAGCACACCGCACTCCCGGTCGTTATGACGGTATTCTTGACCGAAGCCGCTACTATTCGGTCGAGTAGCTGCTCAGTTGGCATCACGAGACTGAGTGCACCCCGAAAAATGGCAACAGCGCATGGCGGCTCAATGGTCGCCCATCCAAGGGCCGGCCACGCCCGACAGCGCTTAACTTCGGTGATCTGACGGTAACCGGTGTATCCACTGCGGAAAGACCGTTGCCCGCATACAAGATGACTTAGATAAAATTTCTAAACAGTTTTTGATGCTGCTTAGCAAGAGTCACACAATAATTTTCAAGTGAACACACCATCATTTGACTGTACTGTTGTTTATTTAATTACTACTCAGGTTTCAATCTTTCCTGCCATTTTCAGTGACAGAAAAGGCCAAAAGTTGGGTCATAATTAAATAAAAGACAATACAGTAAGATTGCGATGTGTTCATTTAAAAACAAAATTTTTAGTTCGTGTGATGAATGGCAGCCAGCTCTTATGTAGAGAGACGCAAGTTAATGTAAATGAGTAAGAAAAACAAACCCATAATGTTCAAATACAAAATTTTTAGTGTGCTGCTTGACAAACATCCAGACGCAAAGTAATATGAAATGGAATGAGCATGTAAGGATTGTAGTAGGAAGGCGAATGGTCGACTTCGGGTTTATTGAGAGAATTTTTGGAAATGTGGCTCATCTGTAGAGGAGGCCTCATATAGGACACTAATCCGACCTATTGTTGAGTTCTGTTAGAGTGTTTGGCAATCGCTTCAAGTCGTATTAAAGGAAGACATCGAAGCCAATCGAAAGCTGGCTGCTAGGTTTGTTACCGGGAGGTTCGAACTACACGCAAGGATTATGGAGATGCTTAGAGAATGCAAAAAGGAATCAGCGGAGGGAATGCGACGTTATTTTCGATGAGTACTAATGAGAAAATTTATAGAGCCGGCCTTTTAATTGAGCCTGACTGCAGAACGTTTATACTGCCGCCAATGTACATTTCGCGTGAGGACCATGAAGGTGAGATCAAAGAAATTAGAGCCGGCAGCGGTGGCCAAGCGGTTCTAGGCGCTTCAGTCCTGAGCCACGCGACTGCTACGGTCGCAGATTTGAATCCTGCCTCGAGCATGGATGGGTGTGATGTCCTTAGGTTAGTTAGGTTTTGGTCGTTCTAAGTTCTAGGGGACTGATGACCTCAGTCCCATAGTGCTCAGAGCCATTTGAACCATTTTTGGAAGAGATTAGATATTGTACGGAGTCAGACAGTTGTTTTCCCCTCTTTGTATTTGCGAGTGGAACGGAAAAGGAAGTGACTAGTAGTGATACAGGCTACTCTCCGCCACGCACCATACAGTGGCTTCTGGAGTATGTATGTAGATCTAAATGTGGGTGTAGAACTACAGGGCTTTATCGTTAACGTCAGTTAGCTGCGGATTTTTTCAATACGTCTTCCGCTCGTGTATATCAGCTTTCTGTGGGGGTAGAATATCAAAATTCATTCCATTAACAAAAAGTATGTGAAAGACATTTCCCCTTGTTCATACACAAAACCAGAAGGCATTAGATACCACATTGCCTGACTTCTGGTCAGTGTTCGGTACAGTTCTGTGATGTCTCCATATGAACAGAATATGGAGTATCAAATCATATTTATGACTGAATTGAAGAGTTGCAAGCCACTGTCTAGTTCAACAATTGAAATATGATCAAGGCCTAAGGAATATGCGTCTGTACACGCTTACTAACTACTTAGATTACGTTTTCCCGAATTAATGAGCATGCATAGCTACATTAGAAGCCACTATGAAGACAGGTGGGATTCCGTGGAGGCTGAGGGACTTGCAGTAGGGCCATGAACTGCAGAGAGCTAGTGCTACACCCCCATTCGCAGAACAGCCGCCCGCCGCTATTCGAAGAGTAATGCAAGGCATGTATAGAGTCGGGCCGGCCTGTGTTCTGAATGGAGGCCGCCCCGGCGCCGACTGTCCGAAGTCATATTACGCAGATAGGCACTTGGTGCAGGGAGTGGCAAATGACCCTTAACATAGACAAATGTAATGTATTGCGAATACATAGAAAGAAGGATCCTTTATTGTGTGATTATATGATAGCGGAACAAACACTGGTGGCAGTTACTTCTGAAAAATATCTGGGAGTATGCGTACGGAACGATTTGAAGTGGAATGATCATATAAAATTAATTGTTGGTAAGGCGGGTGCCAGGTTGAGATTCATTGGGAGAGTCCTTAGAAAATGTAGTCCATCAACGAAGGAGGTGGCTTACAAAACACTCGTTCGACCTATACTTGAGTATTGCTCGTCAGTGTGGGATCCGTACCAGGTCGGGTTGACGGATGAGATAGAGAAGATCCCAAGAAGAGCGGCGCGTTTCGTCACAGGGTTATTTGGTAAGCGTGATAGCGTTACGGAGATGTTTAGGAGGGGCGCTCTGCATCGCGGTGTGGCTTGATAACCAGGTTTCGAGAGGGTGCGTTTCTTGATGAGGTATCGAATATATTGCTTCCCCCTACTTATACCTCCCGAGGAGATCACGAATGTAAAATTAGACAGATTCGAGAGCGCACGGAGGCTTTCCGGGAGTCGTTCTTCCCGCGAACCATACGCGACTGGAACAGGAAAGGAAGGCAATGACAGTGGCACGTAAAGTGCCCTCCGCCACACACCGTTGGATGGCTTGCGGAGTATAAATGTAGATCTAGATGTAGGTGTAGATTACGTCGCCAGGATGTGTGGGCTGTGAGGCCACAGAATGTGTGCCGCATAATGGCAGTGTCCCGGAAAAACTGCCATTGTGGAGAGAAACTGTGGGCAGTCAAATTCGTCAGAAAACACAGGATGTTAAGACGACATCTTAGAAAGTAGAATGGGAGAGAAAGTTAAGGACCTCCTTTAAAGATCGTGGGACGCCGACACCTCGGCCAGGTGTTGCGAAACCAAATAGTTTAAGACCATGTAAAAATATCTACATTTGGTTCACGTAAATAATTTACAAATGGGAATAGATACTTGCATAATTTCTTCTTGTCATTTGCTTCACAAATATTTGCTTTTTTTGATGAATATGGTTACAGCAGTGTCTTTTCGAAAGAATGAAGTTCTACAAGGGCCCGCCCTCTCCTTTGGAATCAATGGAAGACCAGAAAATATTACAAGAACGAAATGTGAGGGGGTGAGCCACCATTGGATCAATTTAGAGCCGCATGTGGCCCGTGGGCCATAGTGTGTGCATCTTTGGTTTCATGCAACGTTTGATGGGGATCTTGACATCTAAACGCATTGTGATGTAAATAAATAAATTAAGATAAGCTATGATTGGCATCGATGCTGAGCAGTATAACTTAAGCATGTTCTTATCGGGAAGACGTCGCTCAACACCTGGAGCTGTGGCGGGTCATATTTTAGAGAGTATATGGACCTTGTGACAGTATGTTATTCTTTGACAAAGAAAAGTAGAGGCAATTATTAAAAAATGTTCGCTTCAGTTTGTTGCTACTACGCTGAAAATTAAAGAAAGTGCCCGTTTTGTACCTTTCTTTACCCGTTTTCTCTTTATTTTGCAGTGAAAAATATAAGTCTAGTTTATTAGCACATTTTCCCAATACACATTAAATGTTTAAAAGTAAAAGCAACAGCAAGTTTTAGCTTGCTAACGGCGTTACTGCTTTATATTTTGTGCGGGCCGGACCTTTATAGGTTGTAGGAAAATGGAATTTGGGCCATCCGTGCGTAATGATACACTTTGCAGGCTCGGGAAACCCATTCTCTTGTAACGCATGAAAATTTAACGATAGTGCTCGATGTTGCGGATCAATAAAAGGTGCTTGTACGCAGGAAAAATGGCCAGATAACAGGAAGCATGTTATCAATAAAAATCCCATGAATTGCATGTCAAAATTTGCTTTAATGTCATTGTTTTTGCGACACTAAAATACACGTGGACTGGAATTCTCAAAAAGAGTTCTTTAGACTGAAGAGCACAAAGTTTTCTTCTGGCCGATCCGATATTTCATCAGTGACATTGTCTTTCTTCCGTTTTAGATATAAAAGAGCATTAGCAGTAAAATCACGTAAGTTTTGCAAGAATAACGTAAGGGAGATACGTTATATCTGAGGAAAGAAAATATGTTCAAGCCGTATTTTTTGGAAAACAGCTTTTGCTTTGTAACATAATGTCTGTCTCACGTATCTGCATCGGCAGACATAGTTTGTTAACCAGTGTCTAGTACATAGTGGAGTGTACTAAGCATTGCATAGCATGTTCCAATAACTTATGGAGACCGGGAAGAATAACTGTAAAAACGTCTCTTTGCATGCTGTAGTTCGTCTAATCTTGTCTTCGCGATTCTTACGGCAGCGATACGTAGGGGGATGAAGACTATCTCCAGATTCTTTACTTAATACTGACTCGGGAACGTAAGTTGGGTTAATTAGTGTCTATCTCCAAGTGCTTGTCAGTTCAGGTTCATAAGCATTTCTGTGACGCTATGAGTCAAACAAACTGTCACCATTCGTGCCACCCTTCTTTGTGCATGTTGAGTATCCCCTGTCGCTCTTCTTTTGTGTGGTTCCTACACACTTGGGCAATATTCTGAGTCTGCGTTGTTGAAGTATTCTCCCAACGAAACGAAGTCCGCCACCTTCCTTACCTACGTCTGAGCGTCTGTGATCATTCTATTCCCCATCCCTGCAAATTGGTACAGCAAGGTATTTGCACCGGTAGACTGATTTCTTTTGTGACTTATTGATGATGAACTATTTTCCTCCGTCCCTTGAAGTGCACTATTTTACGCTTCTGCTCACTTACAGAAATTGGTCAGTTTTTGCACCACTTTGTAAAGATAGAAAGCCGTAACATTTCACAACGGGTACCTGACACGCAGGCAATGTTGTCAGTGTGGGAAAAAATGTAAAAGAGCAAGTTTTTATTGTATTTTTCAAGCTCTTCTCTTTTATTGCCTCCAAAGATATAGAAGTAATTATGGTCTTTTGGTTTTTAATGTCATTCGAAGGCTCTTTATAAATAGGAATAGTGCATGTCCGTGGGAGGAGTGGAATTTTCCGCAAAAGTAACCTTACAATGTGCTAAAAGTGAAGGATAAAGATGCCTATATAGTGTGGTATCGACCATAACGTCAAATTTGCTTTGTATATCTGGGGTGAAACGGTGCCAATAAAGTCAGGCCTACGCCTCTTATGCAAACGTTGCGATACATCTCAGTGCGAACATTAACCCAAGTTAGTAGGCATTATTCATCACTAGTAATGCTTTTGTGAGTGAGTCCACTGACTTAGTATGTTAATATTCAATGTAAGGAACCTCTGCAGCCACAAAAATCTATTAAAACATACGATGCTTTTCGGTCGTAAAATACCTAAGTTTAGATAGTATTTGTATGAACTTTTTCAATTTAAGTTGCCCGTGTTTGTACAGAATAGTAACGTCATTCTTATTTTAGGAGCTATTAAAAAACAAGGACAGTTTTGTTCCAATATCTCGCTAGACGGAAGTGTTACTAACATTAAGAATTTTGCAAGTAGATCCCTTTTGCGTAATATCACTTACCGCAAACTTTACCTCGATGTTTTGAACCGTTTTTGAAACATGTAGCGGTCACATGTTAGAAGATGCATTGTTTACAATATAGCAGTTGTGCGGGTTCGTATTGCAGTCTTATAATTCTTTCCAGTTATTTCAGTACTTTTTCATGCACAAAAACACTGTCGTCAACGCTCACATCACACAACAATCACCAGAAATAAAGGAAGCCACCAGTACGATCAGAACTGAAATCCGTAAATCCAGAATGGAGATCCTCATTTTGTGTGAGCATAACTGACAGACTTGTCATTTCTCACATGTAGATCGCCTTAGATTGTTTTAATGATTTGAGATGGCATGACGGAGCTACGAACAAGGGCGTACTGCCAGAAAAATAAACACATTAGCTACTTCAGTAGAACGAAAAACCAGTCCAGTGTCGCAAATTTTACTTTTTATTCAGGTGCCATACCACGAATTGCGGGGCCCCTCGCGCCGGAGGTTCGAGTTCTCCCTAGGGCATTGGTGTGTGTGTTTGTCCTTAGGATAATTTAGGTTAAGTAGTGTGTAAGCTTAGGAACTGATGACCTTAGCAGTTAATTCCTATAAGATTTCACACACATATATACATACTAGTTTCTGGCCGAGCCCATTTTCAAATCATCCCACAGGGCAGAAATCTAAATTTACACTCATGTATAACACAGTTATTACCAAATTTTTAAGCATATGCCAAAAATACGAAACATATCGTTTCAAAACTTACGTAACACAGTCGAAAACGGAATTTCCGAAGATGTCAAAGATGTTCAACCAACAGTTACAGCGCATACAGATAACTGGCAGTTTACACCTTCCGGTGCCATAAGGGAACTTAGGGAAGGGGGTGCCCAATCAGGATATAGAAAAACTTTTTCTATTTGTTAAAATGTTCTCCAACCATGAAGAAAACAACAGTGGGTCCACTAACCGTACATGACAAGAATAAAATCAATACTTTTTAAAATCTGTTGAGTGATTTTAAATATTTGACTGTTTTCGGTAAAGATTTTAAAAAGTATTAGTTTTATTGTGGATGGCACTGCGCAGTTGAAACGCGAAGGAACAATCGTAGCTAAACCAAGTTCAGGCAGACCTCATGTACTGATGGACAGCAAACGTCGAGCGTTGCGGAGGGTAGTTGAAAAAAACTCATGAAAACACCGGAAGGAACCACTCGTGAGATTTAAAGTACTGCCAGCAGTTCAGCTAGCACAGTGACTGTTCGTTGGGAGTAAAAAGAAGCGGGGGGGGGGGGGGGGTAAGTTGTCGAGCAGCTCCTCGTAAGGCACGCATCTCTGTGGTCTATGGCAAGTGGCGCTTGAGGTGCTGTGACGAGCAACGCCACTAGATGGTGGACGCCTGGAAATGAGTGAGATGAAGTGATGATGACGCTACACTCTGTGACAGTCCAGTGAAAGGGTGTAGGTTTAACAAATGCCTGGAGAACGTTACCTGCCATCGTGCTTAGCGCCAACAGTAAAGTACTAAGGACGGTGTTGTGTTACGGTATTCCTTGTCATCGATAGGACATAGTTCCCTTATTGCGCTTAACAAAACAACAAACGCTGAACGATATGAACACATTTTACAGCACTGCGTACAGTGGAGGTACAGTTCGGAGACGATCGTTGTTTGTCTCAGCATGACGGAACACACTGTCATCAAGCAGCATCTGTGAGTCATTGGTTTGTGGACAGTAACATTCGTGAAATGGACTGACCTGCTCAGAATCTCTATCTAAACCCATCAGAATTCGGATCGTCATAAGGGTAAAAAGTGGACACACCATATTACTGTCCGTCCAGATACTTTTGATCAGATAGTGTATAGTAGTGAAGATTAAGAGACCCAACCAGCTTTAATACCAGTGTCCATTCAAGACGTTCACGTGATGTACGTAACTGTCTGTATACGGTTTCTTTGGGTTGCTCACTAGTCTGCACTGTAGTAACTTGGCGAGTCGAAGTCTGATACGCGTGATACAAAGGCAGGCTGTTGAATGAATGTATTGTCTGTTTTTGTATTTGCTATTAACCTTTAGTCTGTTATACAGCGTGTTACAAAAAGGTACGGCCAAACTTTCAGGAAACATTCCTCACACACAAATAAAGAAAAGATGTTATGTGATCATATACCCGGAAACGCTTAATTTCCATACTCTACCTGTGCTGCTAGAACATGTGCCTTTACAAGTACGACACAACATGTGGTTCATGCACGATGGAGCTCCTGCACATTTCAGTCGAAGTGTTCGTACGCTTCTCAACAACAGATTCGGTCAACGATGGATTGGTAGAGGCGGACCAATTCCATGGCCTCCACGCTCTCCTGACCTCAACCCTCTTGACTTTCATTTATGGGGGCATTTGAAAGCGCTCGTCTACGCAACCCCGGTACCAAATGTAGTGACTCTTCGTGCTCGTATTGTGGACGGCTTTGATACAATACGCCATTTTCCAGGGCTGCATCAGCGCATCACGGATTCCATGCGACGGAGGGTGGATGCATGTATCCTCGCTAACGGAGGACATTTTGAACATTTCCTGTAACAAAGTGTTCGAAGTCACGCTGGTACGTTCTGTTGCTGTGTGTTTCCATTCCATGATTAATGTGATTTGAAGAGAAGTGATAAAATGAGCTCTAACATCGAAAGTAAGGGTTTCCGGACACATGTCCACGTAACATATTTTCTTTCTTTGTGGGTGAGGAATGTTTCCTGAAAGTTTGGCCATACCTTTTTGTAACACCCTGTATAGACGTAAGAACAGACCAAATGCTGAACATGAATTGGTATGAATATAGTACATAATAATTTTATATGTGTTAATATAACTAACACATTTAGAAAATGAAGGTTGTACAGATTCAGATGGAGGGGCGGTTATTTTTAAAAGGTACTTAAGCACCTGTCAGGAGATGTTGCACATACGAAAAACAAAAAGAAAAGTTAATCTGAAATGAAACAAGGCAATTATTAAAGAGAAGAAACCGGTAATAGAAGCAGGATAGAATGTGCTGAATTAAACCTGACAGAAAGTGCAAAATGGCTAATCAGAGATCGTTCAAATGGTTCTGAGCACTATGGGACTTAACATCTTTGGTCATCAGTCCCCTAGAACTTAGAACTAACTAACTAACCTAAGGACGTCACACACATCCATGCCCGAGGCAGGATTCGAACCTGCGACCGTAGCAGTCGCGCGGTTCCGGACTGCGCCCCTAGAACCGCGAGACCACCGCGGCCGGCAGAAATCGCTCAGGATAAATACAAGGATGTATAATCGTGCATAACTACGTGAAAGACAAATGCTGCCCACAAGAAAAATTAAAGAGGACTCTGGTGGAAAAAGAAATAACCGTATAAATATCAAGAGATCAAATGGCGGGCCAGTACTAAGTAAAGAAGAGAAAACCAGAAGTTGGAAAGAATATATATATATATATATATATATATATATATATATATATATATATATATATAAAATCTTTATTTATTTTATTGCTTAGTGTAGACATAGTACATCTCTCTCTCCCCCTCCCTCCCTCCCTCCCCCCCACCCTCTCTCTCTCCCTCTCTCTCTCTCTCTCTCTCTCTCTCTCTCACTCTCTCTCTCTCTCTCTGCATATACAGAGTGTTTATTAGTTATACATATGTAACGTTCAATTGTGAAAAGGTAAATAACTTGCACAGATTTTTTATACAACTCTGAATGCGGTACATCTTCAAGTCTCATTCACAAATGTTCAGTGTAGCTTCCTTTTGTAAGACGACGAATGTCTGCCAAACTTGTTCAGTTGTGTTAGTGTCTCCCGGGTTCCCGGGCTCGATTCCCGGCGGGGTCAGGGATTTTCTCTGCGTCGTGATGACTGGGTGTTGTGTGATGTCCTTAGGTTAATTAGGTTTAAGTAGTTCTAAGTTCTAGGGGACTGATGACCATAGATGTTAAGTCCCATAGTGCTCGGAGCCATTTGAACCATTTTTTGTGTTAGTGTCTGCTGGCCGACTCTGACTGGTGTCCTCGTCATTCACAGCCAGTTCCGGTGAAACAGTTGTACAATCAGTAACAGTTTGGTTTTGAGGTGGTGGCTTGCGATATTTAGCTCCGAATTTTCTCTAAACTTTAGTAGTAGATTTGGATTCGTGAAACCTTAAACACAGCACTGTGCACGGTCTGCACCGTTGTGCAACTCCAAGAGGACTCTTGGAATAACTCATTCGCGCATGCCACATAGCGGGGACATCAGGAACTAACAGTGTTAGCGGGACTAAAATTTGAAGATATACTGCATTCCGTGCTGTATCAAACATTTCCTAAGTTATTTACCCTTTTTACAGTTAAAGATTACTTATGTACAAATAATTTATGGACACCCTGTTTTGTAAGTCATATTTTTGCATTTTTTCAAATTGTTGCATAAAAAAATGGTTCAAATGGCTCTGAGCACTATGGGACTTAACATCTGTGGTCATCAGTCCCCTAAAACTTAGAACTACGTAAACCTAACTAACCTAAGGACATCTCACACATACATGCCCGAGGCAGGATTCGAACCTACAACCGTAGCAGTCGCGCGATTCCGGACTGAGCGCCTAGAACCGGCCGGTCATGCACAACAAAAAAATGGTTCAAATGGCTCTGAGCACTATGCGACTTATCTTCTGAGGTCATCAGTCGCCTAGAACTTAGAACTAATTAAACCTAACTAACATTAAGGACGGGCAAACACATCCATGCCCGAGGCAGGATTCGAACCTGCGACCGCAGTGGCCGCTCGGTTCCAGACTGCAGCGCCTAGAACCGTACGGCCACTGCGACCGGCGCATGCATAACAACACAGGCACTGCAGTATCATATTATGTGAAACATTTTTGTTGAGCCCGACTGTTAATCAAGGACGGGAAAATGAAGTAACGGAGAACAGTGGGGTGTAGCGGTAATCGTCACTACCAGTAAATATCGAAAGCATCAACCCCATACAGGATGTGCGAAACTTAGGAACCTGCCTGATTGTCTCAGATCTTACGAAACTGTATTATCATCATCGGCTTATAGCAGACGCTGTATTTCATGAGTAACACCTCGTTATCAAGCTGGGAAACGTCGGCATCCGATACACAAACGCAACATGTTCCTAAATATAGCAATGCGCCATAAACTGTAAAGAGAAGCGGAAGTTCTCTTAAATCATACTGCTAACGGACCTTTCAACTCTAAGCTGCTGCTGAAGGAAATATTTTATGATGATTGTAGAAAAAATACGTTTGTATTTACTAATTACTCTTGGAAATGCAAAGTAATCCGCAATCAGTACACATGCGCATGGGAGCAACATGTGAACCGCATGTGGAGATCGCTGGCAAGACTGTAGTGGAAATCTTTTGGCGTTATTCTTCTTCAACCGTTGTATGTTCTGCTCACGGTGTAACTGCGCCATGTGAATGACTGTAACGAGCGCATGTTTAATGTAGGCTCAGAACAATGCTTTTGTTGTGAGTGAATGAGGCTGTGAAAGGGGAGAGGCAGTAATACCCGTTCCCCGTATGCAGCCGCATGCTCTTGTCGAAAAGCACACGCCCTGAGAGCCGCGCGCTCTCAGGCGTCTCGTCCCGGTCCTCGCGACTCCCTCGCTCATGGGTGTGTGTGTGCTGTCCTTAGCGTAAGTTAAAGTTAGATTAAGTAGTGCGTAAGATTAGGGACCGATGACCTCAGCAGTTTGGTCCCATAAGAACTTACTACAAATTTCCGAAATTCCTGAGAGCCGCCGAGCGCAGGGGTTCATAGGTGTATCACTGTCAATCAGATAATTCCTGCTATGGGACACATAGCAGTGACTATTGAGAGCTATACGCCATCAGTTCTGTTTTGTTTGGCGAACACTGACATTAGGAACTGTTTACGTTGCAGAGATCCAAACTAAGTAACACCCAGCCGATCAGTCATCATTCAGTTCTCTCCCTCATGATGGTGGTCATCATCTTCATTTTCTGTATTTGGCCTACTGAGGACCACATAAAACAATTACGTCTTGTTTGTTTTCTTATTCCTTTCCTTCCAGTGGTTACGCATTGTTTTCTACGTTGTTCTATTCTTTTTTCTGTCCATATTGCGCTTGTCTTTCTTTGTTCTCTCGTCAAAGCCCTTGAAAATTTTTGCTTTCGCTCGGAACTTTTTCTTATTTCTTCCCCCGTATTTGTGGATTTCTACAGGTGTTTTCTCCTGTTGTGTTTCCTTTTACAATGTCTTGTTATCTTACATTATGTATTTTATTTCTTCAGTGACTTATTCACTGCTTGGTTTGCACTGAATTTAGGTGTGTTCAGTCTTTCTTGTTGTTTTATAATGTGTTAGTTTCTGTTATATTTAGGACCCTTTTCAAGCATACCGCTTTCTTGTGCTGATAAAATTTTGTATGTTAAATTAATCACTCATTTGCGAAGGGTGTGGAACGCCAGTGCATTTTTATTAGATTTACAGCGACCCTATCTGAAATGGACTTCAATGGAAATTACACACATAAATCAAAAATTAAAGACTTCTAGCCTACATTGATGTCAAATTTAAATGTATTATAATAATTATGATTGCCAACATCGTAATTGTTTGGATATTTACATGTCTGCATGTTGAAAACAACTTCGCACGTCAGGTGCTGGTCACAGAATATCCTGCCCAGCTTCACAAATGCCGAGTTGCTGCTGCTAAGAGAACACTCTGCTAATCGCGTTGTCAGTCGTGCCGCTTTCCGATTGTCATCTTTATGTAGTTGTAATAAAAAAAACAATCCACTTGAAGGCCATCTTCAACAATAATCTACTCGAGGCACTGTCCCGTACATGTCTGACGTCAGCTCCTTGATATTGAAGTTATTAACGCAAGTTTATGGTCATCACTTGTGAACCAATAGTTGATCATCCATGTGGGCAGTATATGGTTCAAATAGCTCTGAGCACTATGGGACTTAACTGCTGTGGTTATCAGCCCCCTAGAATTTAGAACTACTTAAACCTAACTAACCTAAGGACATCACACACATCCATGCCCGAGGCAGGATTCGAACCTGCGACCGTAGCGGTCGCGCGGTTCCAGACTGTAGCGCCTAGAACCGCTCGGCCACCCCGGCCAGCTGGGCAGTATAGTTTCACACGGTATTGTAACAAACACTATCAGGCCTAAATCTTTGCAACCGTCGTTTTTTTTTCTTTGGGTCGAAATCCGAGACTTTTTTGTGAACAATTGAAAACAAATTAGCAATTCAAAGTATTGGCCATCGCTGGCAACTTCTTTATCCCATCTTTCAGGCAGCATACGAATCCAGCGGCGGAACAACTGGGCTTCTTGAGCAGATCCATGAATCGATCCAATTTTGCACTTGTTCATATGACTGTAGGTGCTGATCAAAAAATGGTTCAAATGGCTCTGAGCACTATGGGACTTAACTGCTGAGGTCATCAGTCCCCTAGAACTTAGAACTGCTTAAACCTGACTAACTTAAGGACATGACACACATTCGAACCTGCGACCGCACAGGTAGCGCGGTTCCAGACTGTAGCGCCTAGAACCGCTCGGCCAGCTCGGCCGGCTAAGTGCTGATCAGCTTGGCCGTGAGCCACTGATCGAAGAAGCGGTTAGTCAGAGCGAGCAGTGTTAGAGAATACTGCGGATGGTGTAGAACTTACCATTTCAACGTTTCCAAGTACGACTTAACGGTTTTTCCGACATGGGGTGCAGCATTGTCATGCAAAATAACCTTTTCGTCTCTATCGCTGTATTGTGCCCGTTTGTCTTTCTGTGCTCGGCTCAAGCGCCTCAGCTGCTGTCGATAACGGTCACCTGTGATTGCTTCCGTCGATTTCAATAGCTTCGAAAACCTGCTCTCATCCAACGCCATGCCGGTCTTTGACGTCAAAATTACCGTTCTTGAAGCGTCGAACCCAGTCTCTGCACGTTGTTTCACTAATAGGCACCTCACTATAGGCCCTACCCAGCATTTTATGAGCCTCAGGCGCAGGTTTATTTATGATAAAGCACTACATTAAAACTTCATGCAAATGACGAGAAATGGGCTCGTAAGTTGACATATTCAATCGAGAAAAATTCGTGATGCAATCACAAATCGACTAATATTTTGATGGCGTTATATTGACAAATGCCTAAGCTTATTGTATGACACGACTTACCACCTGCAGCACCAGTTGCCACTACTGCTATCTACTGCGAAACGGCGGAAGCAAAATTGTAGCCCTAATAAAATGTTCAAATGTGTGTGAGTTCTTAAGGGACCAAACTGCAGAGGTCATCGGTCACTAGTCTTACACACTACTTAAACTAAATTAAACTAACCTATGCTAAGAGCAACACACACACAGATATCCGAGGGAGGACTCGAACCTCCGGCGGGAGGGGCCGCGCAGTCAGTAACTTGGCGGCTCTAACCGCGGGGCCACTCCGCGCGGCGTAGCCCTAATGACAGGTTTTCTGTCTTTAATGATTGAACTACTGCCATGGTTGCGTCTCGATGTCAATCACCTACCCCTACGATCTTAGTAATACGATAGGGAACATAATTAGTGAAAGCCATAATTGTTGCACTATAGTACATTTTTATGCTCCTGTGAAGCAAAGAGTCACTGCTGTTGTTTGTCAACAAACACAAGGAAACACACTATGTGATCAAAAGTATCCGAACACCCCCAAAAACATACGTTTTTTATATTAGGTGCATTGTGCTGCCACCTACTGCCAGGTACTCCATATCAGCGACCTCAGTAGTCATTAGACATCGCGAAAGAGCAGAATGGGCCACTCCATGGAACTCACGGACTTCGAACGTGGTCAAGTGATTGAGTGTCACTTGTTTCATACGTCTGTACGTGAAATTTACACACTCCTTAACATCCCTGGTCTACTGTTTCCGATTTGATAGTGAAGTGGAAACGTGAAGGTACACATATAGCACAAAAGCATTCAGGCCGACATCGTCTGTTGACTGACAGCGACTGCCGACAGTTGAAGAGGGTCGTAATGTGTAATAGGCAGACATCTCTCCAGACCATCACACAGGAATTCCAAGCTGCATCAGGATCCACTGCAGGTACTATGACAGTTAGGTGGGAGGTGAGGAACCTTGAATTTCATGGTCGAGCGGCTGCTTATAAGCCACATATCACGCCGGTAAATGCCAAACGACGCGTCGCTTGGTGTAAGGAGCGTAAACATTGGACGACTGAACAGTGGAAAAAATTTTTGTGCAGTGACGTATGACGGTACACGATGTGGCGATCCGATAGTAGGGTGTGGGTATGGCGAATGGCCAGTGAACGTCATCTGCCAGTGTGTGTAGTGCCAACAGTAAAATTCGGAGGCGGTGGTGTTATGGAGTGGTCGTATTTTTCATGGAGAGGACATGCACCCCTTGTTGTTTTGCTTGGCACTATCATACCACAGGCCTTCACTGATGTTTTAAGCACCTTTTTTCGTTGAAGAAGAATTCGGGGATGGCGATTGCATCTTTCAACACGATCGAGCACCTGTTCATAATGCACGGTTCTGGCGGAGTGGTTACAAGACATTAACATCCCTGTAATGGACTGGCCTACACATAGTCCTGAACTGAATCCTGTAGAACACCTTTGGGATTTTTTGGAGCACCTGCTTTGTGCAAGGCCTCACCGATCGACATCGATACCTCTGCTCAGTGCAGCACTCCGTGAAGAATGGGCTGCAATTCCCCAAGAAACCTTCCAGCACCTGACTGAACGTATGCCTGAGAGAGTGGAAGCTGTCATCAAGACTAAGGGTGGGTCAACACCATTTTGAATTCCAGAATTACCGATGGAGGGCGCCACGAATTTGTAAGTCATTTTCAGCCAGGTGTCCGGATACTTTTGATCAAATAGTGTATATTTCCAAATTTTGTCTGCCTATACTTAATATGAGACGTTGCTTAATTTTAAAATTACATTTTTTCTTGTGTTAATCTTGCACTATTTTCACTACTTTAATGTAAAGCCATTCTCTTCCCTTCACACAAGAAATCTAGAAAGAGGGTGTGCCCAAAATACCATGTTGTTGTTGTTGTTGTTGTCTTCAGTCCTGAGACTGGTTTGATGCAGCTCTCCATGCTACTCTATCCTGTGCAAGCTTCTTCATCTCCCAGTACCTACTGCAACCTACATCCTTCTGAATCTGCTTAGTGTATTCATCTCTTGGTCTCACTCTACGATTTTTACCCTCCACGCTGCCCTCCAATGCTAAATTTGTGATCCCTTGATGCCTCAAAACATGTCCTACCAACCGATCCCTTCTTCTAGTCAAGTTGTGCCACAAACTTCTCTTCTCCCCAGTCCTATTCAATACCTCCTCATTAGTTACGTGATCTATCCACCACATCTTCAGCATTCTTCTGTAGCACGACATTTCGAAACCTTCTATTCTCTTCTTGTCCAAACTAGTTATCGTCCATGTTTCACTTCCATACATGGCTACACTCCAAACAAATACTTTCAGAAACGACTTCCTGATACATAAATCTATATTCCATGTTAACAACTTTCTCTTCTTCAGAAACGCTTTCCTTGCCATTGCCAGTCTGCATTTAATATCCTCTCTACTTCGACCATCATCAGTTATTTTACTTCCTAAATAGCAAAACTCCTTTACTACTTTAAGTGTCTTATTTCCTAATCTAATTCCCTCAGCATCACCCGATTTAATTTGACTGCATTCCATTACCTCGTTTTGTGTTGATGTTCATCTTATATCCTCCTTTCAAGACACTGTCCATTCCGTTCAATTGCTCTTCCAAGTCCATTGCCATCTCTGACAGAATTACAATGTCATCGGCGAACCTCAAAGTTTTTACTTCTTCTCCATTAATTTTAATACCTACTCCAAATTTTTCTTTTGTTTCCTTTACTGCTTGCTCAATATACAGATTGAATAACATCGGGGAAAGGCTACAACCCTGTCTCACTCCTTTCCCAACCACTGCTTCCCTTTCATGCCCCTCGACTCTTATGACTGCCATCTGGTTTCTGTACAAATTGTAAATAGCCTTTCGCTCCCTGTATTTTACCCCTGCCACCTTCAGAATTTGAAAGAGAGTATTCCAGTCAACATTGTCAAAAGCTTTCTGTAAGTCTACAAATGCTAGAAACGTAGGTTTGCCTTTTCTTAATCTTTCTTCTAAGATAAGTCGTTAGGTCAGTATCGCCTCACGTGTTCCAACATTTCTACGGAATCCAAACTGATCCTCCCCAAGGTCCGCATCTACCAGTTTTTCCATTCGTCTGTAAAGAATTCGCGTTATTATTTTGCAGCTGTGGCTTATTAAACTGATACAAAATACCATATTGTCTTCTTAACTGCTACATGAAGCGGCCATGTTAATTAGCAGAACAAAGAATGCTTTGAATTTGGATGTGCCCTTACGTTTCGTAACCTCTCACGAGATGACTAGTACTGAGAGTGATACACACACACAGGGCCAGCCCGAGACAAGCCGTGGGCTGCTGGGATTTGTCTGCACTCGAGTGACGGGGATTTCCAGCGGCCTAACCTGGCCAGAAGGGGCCTCCGTGCTCGACGCCTACAGGACACCTAGACAAGCGTCGCAAGCGCTCAGATGGAGGGATCCTTGTTTTCTTATTGCCCCAACATTTTACAACGGGAAATCACTCACTGAGTGTCACCGATTACGATAATCTTCAGTGTAATAGGCGGGAGGCACACGAAAGTAATTTGTGTGGAAAGGTTTACCTCAGTGGTCATGTTTCAAGATCCATGTCACATCTGATGCAATCGATAGGAAGTAAAAAACTGATTACATCGGCAGGTTCACACCTAATGCTTGAAAGAAATCAAAGAATTATTGACTTCAATACACCGCCGAATTTATATTTGAGTAGTTACGCACCCATTAATCGGAGTGTTGCCCGAAGATCGGCGGACGTGTGTTTGAATTTCGACGATATGGATTCAATTCTCAGTGTTTCAATTCCCATTTTTTGACTGTGTATGTTATTTACAAACAGTATTATCCATCGAAGGACCGTTACGTTGACTCTCAACACTTCTAGGCCCCCTTCTCTAACAACGCTACTATAGAAAAGTAAAAAGAACTCGCAAAAGCGAAACATAAAAAAAAAAAAATATCTGCACAGAGAACCGAACCTACGTCGTCGAAGTTCGGAGATACCTACATTGAAAATTCATCAGCTACCAAGATTAACGACTGCATCAATTCCCCAAGTATGCCTACGATGGTGGATCGAAGTCACTAATTATTCGATTTTTCAGGATTAGTGGGTTGTCTGCCTCCTATGTATAAATAAAAAATGTTATTTTTCAGCCTTCTGTTGATTCCACTTAATCCTAAATGTTTTAGGAGACATGTTTCGGGAAAAAAAGCATAGTTACGTATTGACTTTTACTCGTCTTGTCTAAATTTGTGGGCACACATTGTGGCTTCCTGTTGTTAGACAGTTAGACTTTTCCAGAGAAAATTATGTCGTAGGATACAGAACGCACTGGAGATGGGATGATTCACTGAAACTGTGCAAATTGTAAATCACTATGTCTCTACCAGGATTGGAAAGAGGAATCTCCCGTGTTTTTTTTTCAGATAATTTCTTAACTGCCAATTTAGTAAAAATAAAAAATAATAAAATTAAATATAATAGTTAACAGAAGTTCAGAATTTGTTTAGTGCCTTTCAAAACATTTGCGTTGAGTTTTATCCTTCCGAAAATCATGTCTGTGAAGTTTAAATTTGAAAGTTATTTAGTGTTAACACAATATCTTCTTACACATTGTTTTTATTGATATTCCTGGTATTTTCGAGACTTCCGCATCAAAATAAGGAGTACAATTAACAAGAAAAAACGTCTAGTTCCCTTTCACTTACTCTCCTCGACGTAGAGGAAGAAACTTGTGATACATTTTGATTCTGCACATCAGAAATTGTCCACCGCTATTGGCCTCTACGAAAGACCTTTAAGAGCGATGTTACCACACCGTGCATACATACCTAACGCCAATTCATCTACTTAAATACCGGGCGATCAAAAGGTCAGTATAAATTTGAAAACTGAATAAATCGCGTAATAATGTAGATAGAAAGGTACAAATTGACACACATGTTTGGAATGACATGGGGTTTTATTAGAACCAAAAAATACGTTCAAAAATGTCCCACAGACGCAGCTTCATCTGATAAGAATAGCAATAATTAGCATAACAAAGTAAGACAAAGCAAAGAAGATGTTCTTTACAGGAAATCCTCAATATGTCCACCATCATTCCTCAAAAATAGCTGTAGACGAGGAATAATGTTGTGAACAGCACTGTAAAGCATGTCCGGAGTTATGGTGAGGCATTGGCGTTGGATGTTGTCTTTCAGCATCCATAGAGATGTCAGTCGATCACGATACACTTGCGACTTCAGGTAACCCCAAAGCCAATAATCGCACGGACTGAGGTCTGGGGACCTGGGAGGCCAAGCACGATGAAAGTGGCGGCTGAGCACACGATCATCAACAAACGACACGCTCAAGAGATCTTTCACCCGTCTAGCAATATTTTTTTTGTTCTAGGAGATAGGACAGGATTGCGCCACCTAGGTACGATGATGACCGAGGCCTCGCCCAACGACTTACCGTGCTTTTGTTCACTACCAGGTCTCCGTAGGACCCCATGTCATTCCAAGCATGTGTGTCAATTTTTACCTCTCTATCTACATTATTCCATAGTTTATTAAGTTTTCAAATTTATACTGACTTTTTGATCACCCAGTACTTTTCGATTCCTCTCCATAGAACACTGATCTTCTTCAGGTGCTTGTATTTTACCCTGCTCTTTCTCCCGTTTTCTTTTTGCTCCATTTGTGAAATTTACAAGACAATTAGAATTATATAACGATGGGGCATACGGTGGAGGTGCAGAACTATCTAAGAGCCAGTGTGAGGCACATTTACAAACGGCTACAGAAATTTCTGTGACGCCGTCTGGGAAGAAGTAAACTTTGTATGGGTGACGACTGTGCTTGTACGACCTCGCATGTTGCCACACAACTCCTTTGCGACATCTTAATGATACCAATCACATAGTATTTGTGATTACGCTGTATCGTATGATGTATCTGCAGCTTTTACAGAGCCTAGCACCCTGGACCACACACGCATACACTCAGTTCTGAGCCGCTAACTGTTGGGATCCACCTCGAATACTGACACAGCTCCGCAGCACACATGAGGTCCTTTCTGCGCCCACCTTTCACCCTCTTATGTAGCGCCATCGACAGTCTCCTTCGCGCAACATACCGCTGACGCTAAGAAGAGGACCGTACTAGCTTCCCATTACCGATTTTATTCATAGTGACAAGGTGTGTAGGGCACGTCTAGAACTTCAGTACGTAATAACCGAATTCGAGAAAACAGAGTTTGAAAATTTTTACGTGCTTACACGATGGGCATTCAATAAGTCATGCAAAACTTTTTTTTCTCGGCCAATGTCGGTTGAGAAAATGCGGGATCTGTTGTGAGACATCTTAGACTATTACCGCTTCAGCCCCTACAGTTTCATAAATTTGCGATAGGTTGTGTCGCTATTCGTACCTTCCAACCAGTCGTCTGTAACTGAGGTGCGTTACAAGCACAGAGCTTTCATGGAATTCCTTTTGGTGAAAAACCAGAGCATCTACGGAGACCTGGTAGTGAACAAAAGCACGGTAAGTCGTTGGGCGAGGCCTCGGTCATCATCGTACCTAGGTGGCGCAATCCTGTCCTATCTCCCGTGTGCCGGCTCGCCGCACAAAGTTGTGACTCCTGCAGTGTTGGAACCTGCACACACACGCATTTGAGATGATCGATGGATCACAATCAAACACCTTGCTTCAGGACAGGACGTCTCTTTTGATAGTGTTGACACACTCTTCCACAACTTGGGGTACTCAAAGGTGTGTGCCCGCTCAGTTCCTCGCCGCTTAACAGAAGACCATAAAGAGCAACGAAGGACCATCTGAGCGAAACTGCTTGCACGTTGGGAGCCTGATCGTAACAAATTTTTGTCGAACGTCATCACAGGCGATGAAACATGGGCTCTTCACTTAGAACCGGAAACAAATCAGCAGCCCACGAGGTGGCGCCACACCACCTCTCTTCTGATCTACACCCTCAGCCGATAAATCATGGCGACGGTCTTCTGGGTCTCTCATGGGGCTATCCTGTTTGATATACCCTTTTCTAGTGCAATGGTCGACTCGGAAGTGTATTGTGCACGCATACCTGCACACCCGAGAGGAACTCACAAAACTTCATTGGAATGTTCTCCCTCAACCACCCTGCACCCAGGATCTCACACCTTCCATGTGTTTGGCCCACTGAAGAATACACTCCGAGGAAGTAGTGCGTGAACGATGGGAAGCTTTCTGATGCCGGAAGACGATGGCTCCGATGTCGATCTGTAGAGAGGCACCATGCGAGCATATAAGCTCTTTGAGTAAGATGGCGTAAGGCTATCGCATTGAACGAAGATTATGTTGAAAAATAGCAGTTTATAGGCAAAAGATTGGGGAATAATGCGGTGTATAGGAATCCAGAATAAAGCAACCGGCTTTTATTAGAAAATGTGTTGGATTGGTTATTGAACGTCTCTCGTATATTTTGTAGGGTCGCTAGTAATTGAAGAGTACGCAGCCGACCGAGTAAGCGTTAAGTTCCATAAAGGCGTTGTCTCTGGAACGAATCCCGTCGCCGGTAACTTTTTTTGTATTCCCACATAATTTTAACAATAGATATATTATGACTGTGAAAATTTCAGTATTTAATGATTCAGTTATTATTTTTTCAATGTTTACCCCGAAAGAAAGAGAATTTCCTTTCCTTGAGGATGCTGGAAATACGAAAAGGATACATGTAAACTTTCAGTCGAATAAGTATAGTAATTTCATATATATCATTGTGCCTACATTTAAATATAATATACAGCCTATGAAGCAGTGCACGAGTCACGATGATGCTTGTCGTAGAAACATGGAAAACAATAGTTAAAGCAATACACAGAACATGTAATGAACGCCGAATTTTTCCATGTGCATCTTTTTAGTGTGTTTGTTGGAAAACAAACTTGGTTTACATCCATAAACTGTTCCCGGTTGTCAGATAATTTCGCGGCGTACCATGCCTACCGACGCATAGCTCCGAATACTGGTGCAGATATTTCATAAAAAGGTAGTACCGGCAGATAAGGTTAGCTCTTAATGTCCAGTCGACGATGAGGTCGTTAGAGACGGGGCATAAGCTCGAAATGACGAATATGAGAAAGGAAATTGCCAGGATACTTTACAAAGGAACTATGTTGCCATTTGTCTTAAGTGATTTAGGAAAACTCATAGAAAATCTAAATTCTAATGATCGGGCGGTAATCTGAAATACTCGTTACACCGAAAAGGCTTGATGTACACAAGATGAGAAGAAAGCTTCATACTGAGGCGAAAATAGGACGGGAAATGTCGAACCGAAAACAAAATTGTGAGATAACCTTTCTTGAGCTACAGCCATATAACGGCAACCACTAAAAGCTGAGTACGTGGTGGTGCGAACGGTAAACGGAAGGGGTGGCATGTGTGCATCTGTAGAATTCTGTTTAACCTGTCTGTTGATGTGTTGAGGAGATCATTCTACGCTACACCTGTTGGCCTGTGCTGTACATTGCAAGAGTCACGATGAAAAACTTCGTCTAACTTCCACCCTTGAATTCTAATCTATAGTTTGTAGCGTCGAACGATAATGTTAAACAAATTGACTACAGTTAATCTTTCACATTATTTAGGCACTCTGGGATAAAAGATACTATCTCGAGTAAATGTGTTCATATTGGTTACAAATTTTGAGGTACATCAGTCAAGAAATAAGTTCATTCAGTGTTGAAACAAAATTCGAAGTTATTGCGAAGGGTTTTGATGTCGAGTTATTCCATTTTACAGAATATTTCTTCAAAGAGAATAAAAGGTGGAACAGCACATAATGATAACATATTCATTGGTGTTCACCCGGCTTCAAGGGTCAAAACTGAACGCATCTCATTTCTGAACGGTGCTTCATGTTAATCTTAAGGTTTATAGCAAGCAAAATGAGTCCTGTATGAATTATACTTGGTTTAACCCGGGTAATGAATTGTTTCTACTGTTACTAGTCAGGGTTTAACGCTACATCGACGACGGGATAGTTAGAGATGGAACACAAGCCTGTTAACACACACAACCTGTTAAAGCAGGTGAAGAAAAATGGCCCTGTCGTTATAAGACCTCATGAAACATTCATTTTGAATGATGTAAGGAAACCACGGGAACCCTAGGTCTAGTCACGATATAGTGACTATAACTTCACTCCTCCAAATGTGAGTCTATTACGCCATTTGGTTAGATCTTTTCCAGTAATAACTTACACATGACCCGTGCTGTACATTGCAGCAGTGATACTGTATTTCAGTCAAAACAATTTATATGTTTTTCACAGCAACCAATACGGTTGTGTGCTCTTTGCCTTCGAGTAATCTCAAGAACTTGCGTATTTATGTACACCGTAACAAAAGACTTACAGGACCTGTTGAATGGAGGTGACAGGCTAAGAGCGCACTCTAGGAATTCAGAGTAAACTGAAGAAAGGCGAAAATATTGAGGAATAGCAGAAATGAGATTAGCGTTAAACTTGACATCTAAATTGGGGACCGTGAAGCAGGTCAAGTAAAGGAGTTTTGCTACCTCGGAAACAAAATAACACGCGACATACGAACCAAGGACGGCGTAATAAACAGACTAGCACAACCAAAGAGCGCATTCTTGGCCAGAAGAAATCTACTGGTATCAGACATGTGCCTTAAGCTGAGGAAGATACTTTAGAGGATGTTTGGAGCACAGCACTTCATGGAAGTGAATCATGTGGTGGGGAAAAAAATGATTCAAATGTCTCTGAGCTCTATGGGACTTAACTTCTGAGGTCATCAGTCCCCTAGAACTTAGAACTAATTAAACCTAACTAACCTAAGGACATCACACACGTCCATGCCCGAGGCAGGATTCGAACCTGCGACCGTAGCGGTCACGCGGTTCCAGAGTGTAGCGCCTAGAACCGCTCGGCCACCCCGGCCGGCGTGTAGGGAAAACCGGTAAAGAAAGGAACTGAAGTGTGTATAATAATCTAAGACAAATATGCTTATATTCACTTCCACTGCGTGTGTCCAGCAAGTTCCAAAAGAAAAGTTGATATACATGCTGAATTTAGCTGACAGATTATGAAACCTGACTTTCAAGTCACATTTGTTAACTAATTAAATTTTTCTCTTTCAATGTGCGTAATATCGGTAGACATCAGTGACCGTTCCGAAACTTCCTCTTTCAGTCTCTCGGCAGTCAAAGTTTCATCTCCTTGCCAGGATACGAGAGATCGAAACTTTCCGAAACATCTCTCATGTTAAGCAATACAGGGTGGTCCAAAAGTCCGGAAACACCCTGATAAAATCCAAAAGGAGTAGCCAACAAGGAAACAGAGTCCCTACACACGAGGAACGGGAAGGGGGAAACTTTATAGGTTATGCCACCAACATGGCGGCCATCTTGAAAGCCGCCATCTTGGATTCAACACCAAAATTTCAAATGGGAATGTGCTCATGTGACATATCAAACAGATAGAGAATTTCACCAGAAAAACAATGCCGTTGTTATTTTAGACATAGCTTTATTCATTCTCGGGTTATAGACAGTTAGTTGTGGCAGCAGTGGGACGCTCGGCAGCGTGAGTATTACGTACTTAGAAGTCATAAAATGGAGTCTGAAACGGTGGAAAGTGACTATAACATGCGTGATATGTTACATGTGTGTAACTGTTAGGTATCATTTACTCATGCTAACGTTTTAATCAACGGTTATCTGAGGTTATTGGATGAAGAAGTATTTTGCTCGTTGTTAACGGAGGACGGGACATTTCCGAAATTCTTCCATTATGATGGAGCTCGACAACATTATGGGCACAACGTGCGAGCATACCTGGATATGCAGTCCCCTCGAAAGTGGATTGGTCATAGGGAGTGGCCTCCACGTTCACCAGATTTGACTCCTTTGGATTTTTATCTTTGGGGTCATGTCAAATCAGTGGTTTATTCTGTGAAAATACGGGATTTGCATAATCTAAAGCAAAGCATTGTTAATGTGTGTGGTCACATTCAGCCAGATATAATGGTCAAAGTTCATCAGGACTGGGTTCGGAGGATAGCATTAACAATCCAACATAATGGACTACATATCGAGCCATTCCTATGACTGTTGGTTATCTCTCGGAATTGTGTAACATCGGCGTAATGTCTCTTCGGCACATAACACACATGCTGCCGAGCGCCCCCACCACTGCCACATGTAACTGGCTATAATCCGAGAACGAATAACGCTACGTTTAAAATAACAACGGCATTGTTTTTCTGGTGAAATTCTCTATCTGTTTCATATGTCACATGACCATATTCCCATTTGAAATTTTGGAGTTGAATCCAAGATGGCGGCTTTCAAGATGGCCGCCATGTTGGTGGCATAGCCTATAAAGTTTCCCCCTTCCCGTTCTTCGTGTGTAGGGACTCTGTTTCCTTGTTTGCTACTCCACTTGGATTTTATGAGGGTGTTTCCGGACTTTTAGACCACCCTGTATTACGCTGCTTCAGGTAACAGGCACTGTCGTCACAGCCTGCAGATCTTCACTGAATTTCCTGCAGTGGTCCGCTTAGGGCATCTGTTCCTGTATATTGAAAGGTGGCTACACTGAGTCACAGCGCCAGAGATTGCGCGAAAGAGTATGATTCCGCCTCCTCCACTGGGCAGTAGTAGTTCAGAGGTTGCCGTGGGCAGTGCTTGTTGAGAGCATGTCGATAGCAGTACTAGTAGAGGGCATGTCGTGTGCAGTTGTTCTGTTGGGTGAGACAGCAGATGCTGTTCGATTGGGGATGTTGTAATGATCTCAGTGTATTTTTCGTCAGTATATGTGAAGGTAACAAAAATTTTTTATTTGAAATTTCCTAAATAACAATGCCTCTTGTTCACAGGTCCAGTCAACAAAGCATCTGGCTTGTGTTCATGTATTAGATTGTAATTCTGGTTTCTATGTGCAATTATAGTATTTCTGGTTTTTTAATTACTTCATTGTAAATGGTGTGTAAAATATCTTGTATTGAGGAAGAACCGTGCCAGATGTGTACGTTGAATCACACTTCCACACACAAAACAGTTACACTTGTGCTTTGTTGTTTCGTAGCTTTTATAGTTGCTGGGGACTTAATTAATCAATTGTATTAACGCAAATTTCCTTTCATTCTTTGTTGTTATTCTATGCAGTAAGATTGCTTACTAATACTACTCAGGGCCAACCGGTTGCGAGACTTCGTAACCGGACATACAGCTACTAAAAATTATTTGCATTTTATTTAATTAAGCCCCCATGCAATATACGCCCTACTCTGGTGAGTCGAATAGCTTACCGGTGTGGTCTTGCCCCTGAAGATTTTTTTATCTTAAGAGTTGATCGCCATCTAACGTGTCACCTCACTGACCGCGGGAGAGGGATATGGAGCAGATTTCCACTCACCTGATACATGCTTCTAGGGTTAACAGGTTGTAATGAGCCCGTTGTTTTCCACCTCATAATAATTTCGAACACTGCCACCTTCTTTTGAGACACTTCTCAGAGGTGTCACAAAATTTGAAAATAATCATACGGCCTTTTGCTATCTCTAAACCTCACAAATTGCACCTTAGGTTCTCCAGTCGCATCTCACCTTCAAAATCTCGTGAGACGTATTATACTTTCTTAGGCCCTCTGACTCCTGTGACGAAGATTTGCTGCTCCTTCGTTGGCTAAGGGCTCTTGCGATAAAATATAAACAACAGTTAGGGGAACCAAAGGGATAAATTGACTGTAGTGAAGGAAACGAATGAATAGAAATAACCTTAATTTTCTTTAAAACAAATGTATTCCGCTTCCACTTAGCAAAATAAAGTTTTGCTACTCTTACAAACGGCACCCCAAAAAGGGAAACATTTAAATTGTATTGCATACCCCGCGCCACCCACCCCCAGTACGAGATCGAAGACTCTGATCTTCAGTTTTCTACTACTATATGTCTCCCTGCCCCTGAATGCCCCAGTATTTTCCATCCAACCACACTCGTGTAATACAGATGAACTGGATCAGTATTTTTACCTTAGTGTCGGTTGGGTGGCTCGTGCACTAGTTGACCATTTGTCGGATACCCTTGTTATCTCGCCACCCACGCACACTCTTGGCAACCGAAACATTTTTTCTCTCCTCGAGGGCCTCGTTCGTCTCTCGATACTTTTCCCACTTCTCTAGAAGTCATTTTCTTCCAGCTCCGTAAGGAAACAACAGTCGATTGTCTGCTTCGGAAATATTAGTAACAGTCTTCTAGACTAGATTTTTCAGTTAAGGCGAATAGAGGAACGATTTCTTATACATCCCAAGGCCGTTTCCTTTTGCTTTATTCACTTTAGATAGCAGCCTGGATATCGGCGACACGTCAAATTATAGGCTAACTTACTTCCATTGTGAGACTGAGTCGGCTCTCTCATAAATGGGGGGGGGGGGGGGGGGGGGTGGACGTCAAACTGGCCAACTTGGAGCAAGAGAGGCACCACAGGACATTTTAATTTCCACTGTCTATACTTTTACAAATAAATTCATAAAACTTTGGAAGCATGATCAGGAAGGATTCAGGATTCATACTCATAGTAGTGGAAGCTCAAAAACGTAACAAAATACATATTTTCACATGTGAAATTTCATCATTTTTTTTCACTTACCACTTGCTGCATTTGTTGCTATAGGTACACTTCTCTTCCTAAGTAAGAGAGATTCTTCGATGAATTCTGCATAGCATACAAGCTATAATTCCATACACATGTAACTCTAGAGTTTATTCAATTTATGAAAAAATGAATGAGCTGTTCAAATGGTTCAAATGGCTCTGAGCACTATGGGACTTAACATTTTTGGTCATCAGTCCCCTAGAACATAGAACTACTTAAATCTACTTCCTAATCACTTAAATATGTTACACAGACAAATATATTTCGGAAATTTAATCACTCTTTATTAACTATTATTTGGTGTTGCGATTTTTTTTCCGTCAGTATACTTACTAAAATGCAAGGCGTATTCTTTTAATGATGCGCTTTCGGGCGAGCTGCACAGTTGTGGCTGCAATATTTATGCACAATATTGCGACAACCGATCCGGCCCTCTACTTCAGCTGGTGAGAGCTGTGTTTTTATACGAAGTGGCAGGAGCTCAGAAAGCTAGCATGCTCGCGGTACTCGTAGAAGACGGTTGGGCAGGTCGTCATAATATGCGTAAATATTGAAGTAATAACTAAGCTAAACACCAGAAAATACACCATCAACAAATCACTCCCTAAATCCGTGGGAGATCACGGAATCTGTTATTGATTACACTGAAAAGAGAAATAAGGATGCGAATACTACACAAATATTTTATATTAAGCTGAAAGAAATTCCCGTTACCAAAGCCCCTTCGTAGGTGTAATGTTTCGACACACAAGGAGTCTCCTTAGAAGTCGTCACGTGCATTTTCTCTGATGTTTAGGCAGATATTTAAAATCACAATTTCGTGACGTGTTGTTGGTATGCTTTACTTGCTCATTTGCTAGAGCGCTACCAGTTTAGCCTAGTGTGATATTCGCTTTACCGATATGTATGAACAGCAACAGTAAGACATAAAGAACAATCGGTACTGAGCAGCGCGTTTTTGAATTGCAGTAGCTGCTCAGTCGCCGCTGGGATACAGGTTATTCCTCATGTTTTACTGTCCCTGTTCATACACATCGGGAATTTTGGACTGCTCTGTTGAATGGGCACGTAAAATTCCACATTAAACATCATTTTCTTTGTAACTGGAAACAAACCTACGCTTTCCATCGATGCTGGGCGTCGCATGAAACACGTGATGAGCAGCATTTCATTGGACAGACTCCAGCTACACGTTTAAAAAACAAAATTGCAAATATCTGCCGAAACAACAGAGAGAATGCCCTTGACGACTCTTAAGAGAGACACACTGTATATCGAAACAACGCACCTACGAGCAGAGGGCTTTGGTAATGAAAACATTGAGGTATCTTTTGTGCGTTACGTTGTAGTACGTTTCCTATTAACCAGATTTGGTACCCTCTTCGTTCTATCTGTTTCCGTATGCAAAGAAATATTTAACAAGAAAACTTGACTCCAATGCCGTGGTGACGTTAGCCTTAGATGGTTATTTTGCAGCCTTCCTCAATCGTACTATGGGAATGGGATCTACTTACTGAAAAAACGTTGGATAGAGTGCATTGGCATACCAAGAGGATTTTCCGAGGAAATATGTGTTGTTTTCTCCTTTCTCAGCAATCTTTAACTGTCATGCTGATAACTTTTTCTTTCCTTCCCCTGTTTCTTTTCTGGTCTGAAATGGTATTTCTACATCTGATCTCTAGTAGCTGAAAAACAAGTGAGTTTGCTTTTGAATTGTTTAAACATTCTAGGGATTTTTTGCATTTTATTTTGATCAGTATTCAACAAATGCGTCGCCTATAGCATTATTACTTTAAAAACCATGCATACAAGTCTGTAGATTATATGAAGTCAGATTTGACTAAGGGTATTAGTCATTTTGTTCCTTTATAATGAAAAATTAAATTTCACTCATATCACGCTTTTTCTGTGCCAGAACGAAAAATTTTCCCCGTGCTATCTGATGACGAATTAATGGAACCGGGACATTAAATTTTTGGTATGAAAGAAGTCGACAACGGTCGTGGATGAAACGTCTTTGTAGGAAAGTACTGTGGCGGCTTGATGACGCTGCGTCTGCTGCTGCCGCAGGTAGCGGAGGTTTACGAATTATTTCTGCCTCACATTTTCCCCAGCGGAAAGGTCAAACGCGCGCAACTCTTTAAAGGGCCTGCCCTACTCCCAGGTGCGCCGCTCGTGTCATTCTCATAAAGAACGATACCCGGGTAATAGGATAGCGAACAGCCTCGGGAACAGAGCTAAAGAGCGCAACTGGGGAAACATAGGCGTCAGCCTTCGCCGTTACCTTTGAATCCCAGGCGTCGTCACCTGGTGGCACGTCTTCAGCTAAGACAGTTAATGGTTTCTTGGTCATCCGAGCCTAGCTTCGTGTTGCCATTTTATCATTTTACCGAGCAGACAGCTGCTTAGAGAAAGCTTGTGTAAGCAGCACAGCAAGGTCAAGACAGGAAACTGTTGAGGTACGTCAGAGGTTCGCACGGTATCTGCTGGTCATTACGGAACGTGTAGAGCTGTCACTTTGTAGCTATAGAGCAGTGTTGCAGTAGACAATACCAGGGCGGTACCACTTTTATCTCCAAAACCTTGCGTGCAGAATTTTTCTGACAAAGTGTGTTTTAGGACACACAGAATTATGCTTACATTAGCTGAAATCTGCAGGAAGTCCGAGAAAATAGGATCGGCTTCAGAGTTTAAATGATAAGATGGTCCAGAACTGGTATGAATGAATAGACTATTGACAGTTTGAACATAAAGTTTCAGCAAATCCATGAAGTATGAGACGTACTATTCATTTCGTCCTTTGCTTGAAATACATTTCAACCGGAAAAAATAGCGCTTACCCATTTTCAAGACTGTAGATATGTAGAACCACATTCCAAATTGCTAAGCCTTGTTGCTCTTTTATTGAGTACGACGCTTCCATGTACATGCAAAGTACGACATTCTTAGGAGTGTTTTCACGAAATAAGAAACTGCGAACGTACATTTCTGCAAGGAAGTGAACATCACATTTATAACACAGTGCGTTGCATAGTGTGGGACAGACTAGAAACGGTCAGAGTACACTGATAAGCCAGAACTTCATGACCACTACCCACCGCGAGGTTGGACGACTTCTGGTGGTGCTGTGGGAAAATGACACTTTAAGGAAACTATATATGTGGAAGATATCAGGTGTTCCCCAGGGAAGCGTCCTGGGACCTCTACTGTTCCTGATCTATATAAATGACCTGGGCGACAATCAGAGCAGTTCTCTTAGACTGTTCGCAGATGATGCTGTAATTTACCGTCTAGTAAGGTCATCCGAAGACCAGTATCAGCTGCAAAGCGATTTAGAAAAGATTGCTGTATGGTGTGTCAGGTGGCAGTTGACGCTACATAACGAAAAGGGTCAGATGATCCACATGAGTTCCAAAAGAAATCCGTTGGAATTCGATTACTCGATAAATAGTACAATTCTCAAGGATGTCAATTCAACTAAGTACCTGGGTGTTAAAATTACGAACAACTTCAGTTGGAAGGACCACATAGATAATATTGTCGGGAAGGCGAGCCAAAGGTTGCGTTTCATTGGAAGGACACTTAGAAGATGCAACAAGTCCACTAAAGAGACAGCTTACACTACACTCGTTCGTCCTCTATTAGAATATTGCTGCGCGGTGTGGGATCCTTACCAGGTGGGATTGACGGAGGACATCGAAAGGGTGCAAAAAAGGTCAGCTCGTTTTGTATTATCGCGTTATAGGGGAGAGAGTGTGGCAGATATGATACACGAGTTGGGGTGGAAGTCATTACAGCATAGACGTTTTTCGTCGCGGCGAGACCTTTTTACGAAATTTCAGTCACCAACTTTCTCTTCCGAATGAGAAAATATTTTGTTGAGCCCAACCTACATAGGTAGGAATGATCATCAAAATAAAATAAGAGAAATCAGAGCTCGAAGAGAAAGGTTTAGGTGTTCGTTTTTCCCGCTCGCTGTTCGGGAGTGGAATAGTAGAGAGATAGTATGATTGTGGTTCGATGAACCCTCTGCCAAGCACTTAAATGTGAATTGCAGAGTAGTCATGTAGATGTAGTCATGTAGATGTAGAGAGACAGATTGGGAATCATTCTAGCGCCGCGCCGCAAATGAGGATATCTAATGACTTAAGCGACCTTGACAAAGGTGATATTATTACCCAGAGCCTGTGAACTAGTATCTCGAATGTTCACGGGAAACTGTACAGAGCACCTGTAGAACGTGGCAGAACGACAGTGAAACTACCATTGGGCGATAAGCGGCCGGACGTCATGACTCTTCACAATTCGTGGGATTTGGAAGTTAGTTTGCTGTGTAAGACGGAAATGTGGCCATGTGTCGCATCTCCTCCGGAAAAGCATAATGCTGGTGCACTTATAAGTGTTTCGGACCACACCGTTCATCGTATATTGTTGAACACGCGACTCCGCAGCAGAAGACCCCTACGTGTTCACATATTGGCCCAGCGACATCGTTAATTGCGATTGTAGTGGCCGCAGGACCATCGGGATTCTACCGTCTATCAATGGAAACGTGTCACCTCGTCGGATGGATCTCATTTTTGCTACATAACATTGATGGCCTTCTCCACAAACGCCGTCATTCATGCGAACGGCGGTTCGAAATGTACACCGCGCCAAGAACGCAGGCCTGTGGGAGCAGGACCGAGCGAGGTGGTGCAGTGGTTAGCCCACTGGACTCGCATTCGGGAGGACGACCGTTCAGTCCCACCTCCGGCCATCCTGATTTAGGTTTTCCGTGATTTCCCTAAATCTCTCCAGGCAAATGCCGGGATGGTTCCTTTGAAAGGGCACGGCCGAATTCCTTCCCCGTGCTTTCCTAATCCAATGAGACCGATGACCTAGCTGTTTGGTCTCTTCCCCCAAACTACCAACTGTGGGAGCAGCACTATGCAATGGGAGACGTTCTGTTGCGCTCGCATGGGACCTGTCGTAGTAACCGAAGAACAAGCTGTGGACCATCTGCACCCCTTCATGTTTGATTTCTTCCCCGCCGGTGATGTCATCTTTCAGCAGGATAATTTACTGTGTCTCAAAACCAAAATTCTGCTACAGTGTTCTGAGGTGCATGATAGTGTACTCACGCTGATGTCTTTGCCACGAGATTCGCTTGATGTCAAGTCAATGGAACTCATATGTCGCTACCAGGCGCCATCATCGCGTACACAAATCAGCGACGCGCTGTTTAAGGAAACTACGTGACTTTCGCGTGGGCTTCTGATGCGACATACCTCCAAAAATCTACCAACAAACTGTCGAATCGATGATGCGCAGAATAGGTGACTCATTGCGTTCCGAAGATGGATCAAGTTATAAGCAGGTGGTCATAGTGTTTTCGCTCGTCAGTGTATAGGCCTATAGGTTTAGGAAGAGTAGCGCAGTTACGCCTATCGTAGTATGCATAAATACCTTATGTCGTCCATGTAATCCATTCATCCACCTTGAAGACACGGGTGTAAGCCCTCAAAACGCGTCGTGTGAGAAAATAAAAGTGACTGACACAAGAAGGTTGCTTAGAAATGAACTTCTTCGTATAACTTAAACACAGCGCACTAGTTTTCAAAAAAAAAGATGAGCCAGATTGTGATGGAAGCTGTTTTCCAGATTAAAGACAGTTGGTGTGGTACACGGCACAACAATTCGAGTGTCGCTTCCGGGTGGATATCCACACCTCTCGCGTAAGCAAATGCCGGTCTGTTTCTCCATTTCTGTCTAAAAACTAACAGACACCAGTCTGTGCGTTTATTTTGTGTGTGTGTGTGTGTGTGTGTGTGTGTGTGTGTGTGTGTGTGTGTGTGTGTGTGTGTGTGTGTGTGTGTATGTGTGTGTGTGTGTGTGTGTGTGAGAGAGAGAGAGAGAGAGAGAGAGAGAGAGAGAGAGGGGGGCGGGGGGAGAATGTACAAACCGAAGTTTACACGATTCCCGGCCAGATAGCGTGCAGCGTTTTCTGCCTTAGAATGATTGTCGGTGGCGTCGAAAGAAAAAACGATTGGACACAAAAATAAATAAATTTTAATTCAAAAATGGATGAAGAACTCCCCATCATTAGCGTACCCATCCGAAGCAGAGCAAACGTCGAAAACGAAGGAACAAGGCGAAGTAGAGAGAAATAATGACGTACTCGCGCAGCGCAACGTGTAGTACATTTGCTTACTTTCAGTGAGACGAATCAGAACTTGAACAGAATCAATTGCTGCGTTAGCGATGATTGATTAGATTAGTGATCTGCCTTTTAGTTGACTTTGGTCGGTCTCCACACCTATTATTACGAACTTCGGGTTTCTTCCGCTCAAATACACAACATACAAAATGGCTCTGAGCACTATGGGACTTAACCGCTGTTGTCATCAGTCCCCTAGAACTTAGAACTACTTGAACCTAACTAACCTAAGGACATCACACGCATCCATGCCCGAGGCAGGATTCGAACCTGCGACCTTAGCGGTCGCGCGGTACCCGACTAGAACCGCTCGGCCAGTCCGGCCGGCAAATACACAACATACACTGATCAGCCAGAACATTATGACCACCTACCTAATAGCCGGTGTGTTCACCTTTGGTACAGATAACAGTGGCGAAGTGTCGTATCATGGAAGCAGCGAAGCCTTGGTAGCTCGCTGGAGGGAACTACTCACAAGTCACCTAATTCCCGTAAATTCCGGAGAGGGAAGATTAGTTCTGCAACACGTTCAATCACATCTCAGTTGTGTTCGATCAGGTACAGATCTGAGAGCGTGGGGTGGGGGACAGCACATTAATTATAACTTGCCACTGTATTCCTCGAACCACTCCATCACACTCCTGGCCTTGTGACATGGCGCATTATCTTGTTGAATAAATGCCACTGCCGTCGGGAAACGTGATCGTAATGATGGGTTGTACTTGGCCTGGCAACCAGTGTACGATACCCCGTGGCTGTCATGGTGCCTTGCACGAGTTCCACTAGACCCATGGATCCCCACGTTAATGTTCCCCAGAGCGTAATGGAGCCGCCGCCAGCTTGTCTCCGTCCCACAGTATGGCGTCAAGGAGCGATGCCCTGGAAGACGACGGATTCGCGCCCTCCAATCGGCGTGATGAAGAAGGCATAGGAATTCATCACACCATGCACCAACGTCCACTGCCAATGGTCACGTGCCCATTTCAGCTTTAGTTGCAGATGTCGTGGTGTTAACATTGGCGCATGCATGGATCGTTGGCTGAGGAGGCCCATCGTGAGGAGTATTTGCTGCACTGTTGCTTCAGACACACTTGCACTCTATTAAGCATTAAAGGCTGATGTTAGTTCCGCCGCCTGTCCTGTTCTAGCAGTCTGACCAGCCTTCGACGTCCGACATGTCTATTGAGGGATGGCCGCCCAAACCAAAGACGTGGTTTCGCCACGTGCTAAAGACGTTCACCACAACACTCCTAGAACACCCGACAAGTAGTGCACTTTTCTAAATGCTCGCTCCGAGCCCCCGTGCCATCTCACTCTGACTTCGGTCAAACTCAAACAGATAGCACGCCTTCCTTTTCCACCCTCGGACAGCACGCTTACTGATACTACATACACCGTACTTGTGTCTGACTAGCAGCTATTCCTCGCCAGGTGACGCTGCTGTCCTCTGGACTGTTTTATATCGATACTAGACCGATGATCGTAATATTGTAGCTAATTAGTGAAAAAGAAGTGACACAATAAAAAACACAGAAACGATCACATAATTTGCAGATCAGTGTCGTACACGACATTCCCCACTTACGTTAATGGGGCATTGTTCCACTGGGGATAACAGCATGGAGACGACCACCACACACGTTTTGAACAAAGGCTCGTGCCGTATATCGTCCAATGGCATGCTACATCTACATCTACATGATTACTCTGCAATTCACATTTAAGTGCTTGGCAGAGGTTTCATCGAACCACAATCATACTATCTCTCTACCATTCCACTCCCGAACAGCGCGCGGGAAAAACGAACACCTAAACCTTTCTCTTCGAGCTCTGATTTCTCTTATTTTATTTTGATGATCATTCCTATCTATGTAGGTTGGGCTCAACAAAATATTTTCTCATTCGGAAGAGAAAGTTGGTGACTGAAATTTTGTAAATAGATCTCGCCGCGACGAAAAACGTCTTTGCTTTAATGACTTCCATCCCAACTCGCGTATCATATCTGCCACACTCTCTCCCGTATTACGTGATAATACAAAATGAGCTGCCCTTTTTGCAGCACCCTTTCGATGTCCTCCGTCAATCCCACCTGATAAGCATCCCACACCGCGCAGCAATATTGTAACAGAGGACGAACGAGTGTAGTGCAAGGTGTCTCTTTAGTGGACTTGTTGCATCTTCAAAGTGTCCTGCCAATGAAACTCAACCTTTGGTTCGATCTATGTGGTCTTTCCAACTGAAGTTGTTCGTAATTTGAACACCCAAGTACTTAGTTGAATTGACATCCTTGAGAATTGTACTATTTATCGAGTAATCGAATTCCAACGGATTTCTTTTGGAACTCATGTGGATCACCTCACACTTTTCGTTATTTAGCGTCAACTGCCACCTGCCACACCATACAGCAATCTTTTCTAAATCGCTTTGCAACTGATACCGGTCTTCGGATGACCTTAGTAGACGGTAAATTACAGCATCATCTGCGAACAACCTAAGAGAACTGTTCTACTAAAGTAATCCTGTGAAATAGTGTAATGTGTTAACGTAAAATACGGAAACATATATATAAAGCCGGAACGTAAAATCAGTAGACACGAGGTGAATTATGAGATAATTATTTAGGCCTGGTCACGCCCGGCTTGTTAAATCTGAGGTAGCGCTTCGTCTCTAATGATCTCGTTTTGGAGCGGCTTGCAATTTAAACAAAACTGGTAGAACGGAAACAGGGATCAGAAGCCAACAGAGTATGTGGGCGACTACAGTCCTGTGTAGTAACGAATATTATTCCTAGCGACAGACATTCATGACGTATGTAGCCGTACAACACGTAATATTATGCTGTGCTTGGTGCTGAAAGACAGCTACGAACATGCGACACAATAAGAGTAAGTTAATGGAACGTTATTTTAGGTTGCGACAACAAAAACGGTGTGTATGGTATTAAGGAGTTTTATATCACATGTTACTTGTGTGAGAGTACAAAAACGTTTAGCAGTACAGAATTGCACATTGTTTCTACTATTGGGAATTAAGTATTATGCAAATCCACCACATGCTACAGTCAGAGCCTGTAATCGTTGTGGCATGGAATCAAAGAACGTATTGCTTGAGAATTTCCCTCCAAGCGGTTTGCGAAGGATTCCACAAAGCGTCAACAAACACGAAAGTGCAGCCTAGGGAAACAGTGATACCCTCGTTCTTCGCAGGAGGATTGAACCTTCCTTGGCACATGTTCGCAGATACTAATTATCTGGAATGTGCCTGGGAGAGGGTATTGTGGGCTCAAAGCTCCCTAAAGATCTGGTTGCTGCTCGTATTTTCCTCACTACCGGGTAGTCGAGGCTGCATGCAGCATCCAGCGGCGACCGTGCCAGAGACAGGCTGTCGCATTGCAGTCGCCACGGTGTCCAACCAACTGTGTTCGTCATTGTAGAATAGAGTGAAGTAGGACTCTGTTGAAAACAATACTGTTTGCAACACTGAACACTAAGAATAGTGTTTGCCTTGCCATTGCACTCTGGGGTGGTTGTAGTCAATAACAGCCGACTCATTGGCATTTGTGAATCAAGTCCAGCTCGCAGCAGATGGCATGGAATCTTCGATGCAGGTCCACATCCACTGCAGTACTTCAGCGATGAGACACAACTGTGATCCCAGCTGTACAGATGGTTTGGGCTACGCAGACTAGGTGCCGCGATGAGACAACATTGTGATCCCAGCTGTACAGATAGTTTGGACTATGCAGACTAGGTGCCAAATTATGGCACGCCATAATGAAAGTGGATGGACCAGTATCCGTTCGTGGCTGCGTATGGTGATTTTCAATCCGTTGCCTCCATATACAAATCACCATAGTAGCAGCATGTCCAGTACGAGCCAAAGTGTCACTGTAGGACAATCCCGTCTACTCTTCATCTGTACTATGCAAGCCACCTTACAGTGTGTGTGGTCGGAGATATATCGTGTACCACTGCCTCTTACCCTCTGTCCTTTTGGAGTCGCGATTGGGAGGGACGAGTTTTAAGCCTCCGTATGAGCGCTATGCTGTCTAACTTAATGTTAATGGTCTTTCCGCTGGATATTCAGAGTGTTAGGCGTATGAGAACAGGTATTTGTATTGGTGACTGAGGACAGAGTACCGAACATCATTTACTTAATTTGCAGACTAATAATTTCAGCAGTTACGTTTTTAGATTGGTTAGTACCTCCAAATACACGTAGCTCGAGCAAGCCATTAATGTTTATTCTCCCCTGTGGAGTAGGTCACGTGTTGAAGTGTGGATACGTGGATGAAAAACGGTTAGTCTGTATTACAGGCGTAGTCCACTTAGTTCTGCAGTTATGACTGTGGAGAAAACATCAGGTTTAAAATTATATGACGTGTCTGCGGGAAGACCACAGTCCATCGTTGCATATCGCGTGAAGTTACAGTTGGGTATACTGAACTATGGAGTGAAACATTCTATACAATGTTTTGGAACATGGACTACACTATGTGATCAAAAATATCCAGACACACCCAAAAAGATACGTTTTTCATATTAGGTTCATTGTGCTGCCACCTACTGCCAGATACTCCATATCAGCGACATCAGTAGTCATTAGACATCTTGAGAGAGCAGAATGGGGCGCTCCACGGAACTCACGGACTTCGAACGCGTTAAGCTGATTTGGTGTCCCTTGTGTCATACGTCTGTACGCGAGATTTCCTCAGACCTAAACATCCCCATGTCCACTGTTTCCGATGTGATAGTGAAGTGTCCGCAGCTCGTGGTCGTGCGGTAGCGTTCTCGCTTCCCGCGCCCGGGTTCCCGGGTTCGATTCCCGGCGGGGTCAGGGATTTTCTCTCCTCGTGATGACTGGGTGTTGTGTGATGTCCTTAGGTTAGTTAGGTTTAAGTAGTTCTAAGTTCTAGGGGACTGATGACCATAGATGTTAAGTCCCATAGTGCTTAGAGTCATTTGAACCATTTTGTTGAAGAGGGTCGTAATGTGTAATAGGCAGACATCTATCCAGACCATAACACAGGAATTCCAAACTGCATTAGGATCCACTGCAAGTACTATGAAAGTTACGCGGAAGTTGAGGAAACTTGGATTTGATGGTCGAGCGGCCGCTCGTAAACCACACATCACGCCGGTAAATGACAAACGACGCCTCGCTTTGTGTAAGGAGCGTGAACATTGGACGATCGAACAGTGGAGAAACGTTGTGTGGAGTGACGAATCACGGTACACCATGTGTCGATCCGATGGCAGGATGTGGGTATGGCGAATGCCCAGTGAACGTCATCTGCCAGCGTGTGTAGTGCCAACAGTAAAATTCGGAGGCGGTGGTGTTATGGTGTGGTCGTGTTCTTCATGCATGGGGCTTGCACCCCTTGTTGTTTTGCGTGTCACTATCACAGCACATGCCCACATTGATGTTTTAAGCACCTTCTTGCTTCCCACTGTTGAAGAGCAATTCGGGGATGACGATTACATCTTTCAACACGATCGAGCACCTGCTCATAATGCACGGCCTGTGGCGGAGTGGTTACACAACAATAACATTCCTGTGATGGACTGGCCTGCTCAGAGTCGTGACCTGAATCCTACAGAACACCTTTGAGATGTTTTGGAATGTCGACTTCGTGTCAGGCCTCATCGACCTACATCGATACTTCTCCTCAGTGCAGCACTCTGTGAAGAATGGGCTTTCATTCCCGTAGAAACCTTTCAGCACCTTATTGAACGATATGCCTGCTAGAGTGGAAGCTGTCATTAAGGCTAAGGGTGGACCAACACCATATTGAATTCCAGCATTAGCGATGGAGAGCGCCACGAACTTGTAAGTCATTTTCAGCTATGTGTCCAGATACCTTTGAGCACATAGTGTATTTATCATCATTTTCTGAAACTGTACTGTTGTTTCACGAGAAGCAAGCTGGATTTGTTATTATTGACAATTTTCTGTTCCTTTCTTTGCAGAATCTCAAATGTGTGTTGTTGAGGCAATACGTTATTAATGATATGTCTAATGTTAAACTTCCTGAATTTATACTACCATTAGTAGATACAGCATCTTCAATGGACAATAACTTTCAGGACAGGTATTGGGTCCAGTTTCTCTGGTTGCACCACTCACCAAGCTCATGGTATTACTCCTAAGTTTCTGGTAACTTGCAGGATAGTACGTCTGACACAACAGATAACAAACAGACGTAATGTGTCCGTAAGCTTGACTGCTACGACATTCTGAGTGCGAATGAACAATAGGGTCTGAAACTCTCGTGGTATTACATGAAACGTTGCTAGCGTATGAAGTAAATGGACAGGGACGCTAAGCCGTAGTGTGCGATAAGCTGAGAATTTAGGCCGACCGGTAAGAGTAAACGGATAGACAAAGTGGTTAAGGCGACTGCTCGCGTAAAGCGGGTCTCCCTCTCTGGCACAAATTTTCAACTTTCGCCATTGAATTATTTCAGTGCGAATTGCGGCCGACGTCGGTACTTCCCTCGAAATATTGATATGATAACTGCTTCACAACGTTCCTCATTTTAAAATAAAGTTTCAGCCATGGACATTGAACAGATAACTCACACTACAGAATACCTTCTCACGTTTTAGCGACACACCACGTTGGTGTATGACACGATAAGATGAAACATATCTAAAACATGACTGCGTAACCTAGTTCTTTCCACATCTATAAAATTTCTGTCAAATCTATCAAAAATACCTTAAAATATTGACTCCACTGGAGTAGCTTACAAGTTTCCGTCTGTAATATAATTGTGCACTCTCGAATTAAATGTCACAATGTTGTTTCCACGTCTAAGTTGTCTTATTAGTATTCCATAACAGTAAAAACACATATCGAAAAAATAATACACTAATCATGGAAGGTAGAAATAGTTGAAAGTTCCTCTTAAGCCTAAATGAGTCTATGTTACAGGTCGTACAACGAACTTTAACCACCTGACCAAGCACCAGTTTAAGGGGGAGAAGATAATGCATCATGTTCCACACTAGAAAAATATAATTGACGTTACTAATAAAGCTTTTTTATTGTTTTTTTAATTTTAGGTTATGTCCTACTACTGTATAAAACCGAACTTATTTACTGATTGGAACTATGTTTTCAAGGCTCTCTAAAAAGTTTTCAGGGTGTATCCCCTTCCATTTCCACAATCAACTACGAAGTAATGTCAATATTTATAGCACGTTTATCAAGCGACGTCACATTTTCCCACACTTAAGTGCAGCAAATCATACTAAAAATTCTGGGTTTTGCTGAGATCTTTAATGTGGTGTATCACTTTAACTGCAGATTTTCGTTATGCGAAAGTATGACCTCGAAAAGCACCACATGTCAGCTTCGTAAACACGTCAACATGGCGACTGATCACTTTGCTTATATCAAAAACAGCGATGGATTAGGTTTCAAACGAAAGAAATTTCGTTCCTTGATCAGTAATGATAGCTCTACCTTTGTACCAAAATAAAACAACACTACAACGCCTATATTATTTACCAAAATGCAAAAAGATTTGTTGTATAATGATAAGAGAGACACGTGGCACTACTGCTGTAACTGACAATCTTCTTGACAACAGTAGTTCGATCTTTGTACCACACATTAAGGTAACCAAAACGTTACTGTGTACAGTATTACTGATACAAATACATACAGATTTCTTCGGCAGAGTGATCAAATACAGTCTATAAAGCTTGTAAGGGACTGCAGGGGTGCTTGTGCGGAGAAATAGTTGTTCAGAAAAAAAATTCGATACTTTTCGCTATTTTCTGCTTATTTAGCGTTAAAGTAAGCCAAAGAAGTTGCTGCTCGCATAAATTCAAGCAACGTTCCAGAGGCAGTGTTTACCAAAGTGTTCTCCGTTTGCTTAGCTGAAACTTGAATTTGCATACGTGATGACCTGATAAGTTAACTTAAGTGGTAAATAAATTACGAACACCTAAACGTTAACTAGTGTTATAGATGTAATTTCTGTAATAGGAAGTTGTTTAAGCCTGTTCGATAAATTTGTTCTGGGTAATAACGTTATTTACGGGAACCAATCCTAACTCAGTACTGTATATATATGATGAACGATATTTTGCAGTATTTGCCGCGCAGATGCTTTTGTGTCAACTCGACGACGTATGATACACTAGGAGATTGCGAAAGTCTCATCTTGTCTGACAAAGCATGAGCGCATTTATGTCTGATCAACAAAACATGAAATACTTCGACATTGCATCAACGCACAGAACAGGTCTCGGAACTTTAGCACCAAAAGCTGACAGTGTATGTGTGTCATAAGCTGATAGAGGATGTCAGCTACCAGGTAGTAATTTATACCAGTTTTCTAGTAACTGACATGGTGCAGAACGCAAATAGCTTTCAAACACCGCAAGTGCACATCCCAGCATTGTCCTCCTGACGTCACACACATATGGCCCTCTCCAGTCCCTAACCCGTTCTGCTCGCTGCATGTGTGTGACATATGACAGCTGTGCTGAGATGTGTATGCGTGGCGTCAGAATACCGTTTGAGTTCTGCACCATCTCAGCTGTTAAGAGATCAGTATAAATCACTACCCAGTAGCAGACATCCTGTATCAGGTTATGGCACACGCACACTGTCAGTTTTCGATATTCATTTGCTCACATCTGTGCATGCGCATTGACGCAGTTTCCAAGCATGTCGTATTTCGTCACGTCGACTTATACGCAAGTATGCTTTGTAAGACAAGATGACGCTGGTGGAGTCTCCAAATATGGCGTATTTCTCAGTCAGTTTCTGCAGAACATCTTTCTTTAAATATAGATATTACCGAATTGTGACTGGTCTGCACACTAATGTCATTCCATAGGACAAATGTATCAAACAGATTTAAATCATTCCCTGTTACAGAAATTACGCCTATAAGTCCAGTTAATGAGATATGTGTATACAAAAGCAAACTGGAAAGGGAAGAGGTCAAGGTAAATAATAAAGAAAATAAAATGCAGACTGAGGTATTTGACTAAAACAACTGCCACAAAGGAAGACTTGGTGGGTAAAAATCACAGAAACCTTGGTTTCTTTTACCTACACCATACATGTATTAAAAAATGCTGATAACTCGATTGTTCGGTGTATTATTTCTCTCATGTGGCATATAATTTCCACTGTGTGACATCGTAAATCAATCCTTCCAAAGTGTACCTTAACCTGTAAGTTAAAACCAGCAGTGCCAACACGTGACTCACGTGTATTTTGTAACGGTGTAGAAATATTTACGTACTTTAGAAGACAATAAAAACAGTTGACGGTCTTTTAAAGTGTGGTACAAATATCGTAGTATCCTTGCTAAATGGTGCACATTAACTTGCAAGTTGGACTAGTAGTTCCAATAAGCGAGTCATGTGTGTTTTTTTACTTTTACAGAAGCCATCTTTATGCATTTTGGTAAATAACACAGACACTTCTTAATCACTTTAAAGTGTGCTTCAAAGATCATAGCCTGGAAGCTAGAGCAGTAGTCGCATACTTCTTTGATGCTAGTACAGAATTCGTTTCGATAGTTAATATGGACTTTTCACGTGCTATTTTAATATGGTACAAATATCGAGTTTTCATTCAGGATCAGGGATCGAACGTTCTTCTTTCGGGGCCCTGTCCATCATTGTCTTTGACATAAGCAAAGCGAGCATCCGCGTTACTGGTCTGTTTACGAAGCTGACATGTCACATTTGGTGCTTCTCGAAGTTATACTTACGCACTATGAAAATGTGCAATTTGATACAGCATGTTAAAGACATCGCTAAAACGTGGGATTTTTAGTATGGTGTTATTGTACTAAAGTTTGAGAAAACGTGACGTCAGTGGATAGACATACCATAGATTATAATATTATTTAGTAGTTAATTATGTGAAGGAAAAGAGGTAGAGTCTGGAAACTTATTAGAGACCCCTGGTAATATACTTCCAGTCGGTAAACGTAGCAGCCTTCGTCAAAAGTTCGTTTCTGTACATCGGCAGAACATAAAAATGTTCATGTGTGTGAAATATTATGGGACTTAACTGCTAAGGTCATCAGTCCCTAAGCTTACACACTACTTAACCTAAATTATCCTAAGGACAAACACACACACCCATGCCCGAGGGAGGACTCAAACCTCCGCCAGGATCAGACGCACAGTCCATGACTGGAGCGCCTGAGACCGCTCGGCTAATCCCGCGCGGCGGCAGGACATAACCTAAGATCAAAATAAAAAAAAAAAAGGCCAGTACTAGCCAGTCTGCCGGCCGCGGTGGTCGTGCGGTTCTAGCGCTGCATTCCGGAACCGCGGGAATGCTACGGTCGCAGGTTCGAATCCTGCCTCGGGAATGGATGTGTGTGATGTCCTTAGGTTAGTTAGGTTTAAGTAGTTCTAAGTTCTAGGGGACTGATGACCTCAGATGTTAAGTCCCATTGTGCTCAGAGCCTAGCCAGTCTGTAACGTCAGTTATACTTTTCTGGCGTAGAACGTGATGCATTATTACCTTCTTGCCCTTGAAAATGGTGCATTGACAGGCGACGAAAGTTCGTTTTTGTATTACCAATAACTGAGCCTCGTTTAGGCTTAAGAGGAACTGTCAGCTATTGCTGCCTTCCTCGCTTAGAATATTATTTTTGCTACAAGTGTTTTGAACTGCTACAAAACAATAATAAGACAATTTAGACGAGGAAACAGCATTACGGTAGTTACCTCGAGAGTCCACAGTCATGTAGGCGACTCAAGTAGTCTCAATACACGGATCGTCTCGTCTTTTCGACTGATTAGACAGACATTTTGTAGATGCGCAAATAACTAGAGTACACAGTCATGTTTTACATATCATTTCTATCTTAACATATTAGGCAACAACGTTTTGTGTCACTAAAACTTTAGAAGATATTCTGTAATGTGAGTTACCTATTCAGTTTGAAACCATCTTAACATGATGGGCATTGTCAACCAATTATATTGTAGATCGTAGTCTGCTCTTTCAGATTACTTAACTTATTCTTACTGCTTATACTTTCAAATATAACAAAACAAAACTAGGCTGCCGGCAGCGGTGGTCTAGCGGTTCAGGCTCTCAGTCCGGAACCGCGGGACTGCTACGGTCGCAGGTTCGAATCCTGCCTCGGGCATGGATGTATGTGTTGTCCTTAGGTTAGTTAGGTTTAAGTAGTTCTAAGTTCTAGGGGACTGATGACCTCAGAAGTTAAGTCCCATAGTGCTCAGAGCCATTTGAACCAAAAGTAGGATACTGGATTTTGGTGGAGAAAAGGCTGGAACATCAAATAGTTTTTCTTAAAAAAACATAAACTACGAAATAAAGCTACGTTCTGTTTGCGTTGCTTCCAAGGTTAGCACATATCTGTTTAGGTACATACCGCTCACAGTAGCTATATCGAAAACAGAAAATGTAGCAAACAGATGGAAGGAACGAAGGAAGATTAGGGATTAACGTGCCATCGACTTGTAAGTGATCAGAGACAGAGCACAAACCCGTATTTTATACAAGGATGCGAATGGCAATCGACCGTGCCCTATGAAACGGACGTCACTGTATTTGTCCCGAGCGATTTAGGGAAAACACAGAAGACCTAAATGAGGATGGTCAGACTTAAACTTTTTTCACCCGAATGCGAGTCCAGTGCTAACAAGAGGCAGAATCGAGATCGGTACATACCCTGCTGTTGTTTCATCCGACTATGACATGTTTTAGCTAAACTAAGATGAGTTAGTACTGGGCATGAAAAATTGTTGTCGCATTTAGAACCCAAACTAGGTATTAAATGATGCTGATCAATCCATTGTTCAGTTCGTAATTCGAGCCATACTGTATATAGTTTCCAGTATAAAAGGTTATATTTTATGTAAACCTGGTCATCTCGACATTGCACATCTAGCAACAGAAGAACCACTTGCAGAGTTTAATAGGGCTCTATAATCGAATTCCGATAGAACATGGGTGTGAAGAACTGTGTAGCGTTTGTAAGTTCGTGCTAAGAGACAGCTATTTTCTCGTGATGAAGAGTCATTTTCGAGAAGACAGTTGCGTGGACAACAGTTGTTTCAGCAGTAAAATGCTGGTTGCGTGAATGAAAACCTCCGAAATTTTTATGAAAATCTGTAAATTATTGAAAAAGCATTATTAAGTATGATTCAATACTTAGAACAAATATAAGCTGCAAAACTAGAATCCACAAGTTGTTATCCAAAACTGTACAAGAGCATGTAGCTCCTGAATGCTTTAATAGTGTGAATTGCCTTGCCAGGCACCATTACAGCTGAATGATCCCCACCATTTTCCCTCCAAAAGAAAAGAATATCTATTTATTACTAGCATTGGTATGTACCATATAAACTTTGTATGAAGTACCATTCGTCATGCAAACAGTAGCAAGAAGCGCACTCCGCCATTGATTAAGTCATGCATTTGCCCCTGCATGTAGGCAACCCAAAGGTTAAAGTTCATTACGGGACTTTTTTTTCTACAAAGTAGGCATCAAACACTGACAGTAGCATCCTATGGCGTTGATGAAGTCATGCGTTTGTCCGTGCTTGTAGGCAACTCAGCGGTCGTTGGGGGATTTTTCTTTCTTTTTTTTCCACGAAATTGGTAGCACCTGCAACTTAAGATAGGTAGAAGGCACTCTCCGCAATTGGTGGCCTCATCCTACTGCCGAAATCATAGTTCTGCCCCTATATGTAGGGGACCCAGATGTTCAGGAGATATTTTCTTACAAAGTTTGCAGCACAGTCTATGTGTCCCGGGAAGTCCTGTTGCCCTGCTGCTGTTAGCTAGCTGCATGGTCTGTGGATCTTAATTGACGTCTCCTGCAATCATACTGAACGAGTCAGTTTTACATTTATAGTACACTTTACTTGATTTTTTTTAAACTACAATTTTTTTACTATATCACACACACACACACACTCTTACATGCATACATAATAAGACTACCCATTCGGAACTTCTTACATGGAGTAGAAGGAGATATTAAACAGATATGATTTCTGTTTGTTGTATGTACACAGACTGAAGCCACAAATGAAAATTTGTACCAAGGCCAGGATTCGAACGCAGGTCTCCTGCTCAACAGGCATATGCACTAACACTACGAAAGCCTGTCGCAGTGGCTTCTCACAACTGCACGGAATATCCTAGCACATCTTCTTCCTCAATCAAAATTCTCATTCACGCCACAGCCCACTTGGTTTTCCCCTCTGAACTCGAACTACATTGTAGAGGCTCTGCAATTGTGTTAGAGTAGCACCTCAGCATTAAACGAAACCGAGTTGGGGAGGGAGGCGTGCTAGGGCAGTCTGTGCAGTTGTGTAAAGCTACAGTGCCAGGGAGGTGTAGAGGTTAGTACATCTGTCCTGTGAGTAGAAGACCTGGGTTCGAATCCTGGCCTTGGTACAGATTTTCATTCGTTGCTTAAGTCTGCATAAATACATCATAGATGTTAGAGACTTGAAAAGGCCCCTGGAACCACACAGTTTCATCTGGTTCCTTTTTGTGTTTGATGATCATTTTATTATCCATTAAAATCTTCGCGTCACTATGTGTATGGTTACAGAATTTTGTGACTGACTACATCACCTCGTTCTGTGTCATGCTAAGCTGAATGGTGGATGGTTTAAACCACTTCTCCTTCTAGTGTTATAGCTATGATTGTTACTATAGCTTTCAAACTCTTATTGATTGTTGACAAAGCACTGTTTAAGTAGAATGTGAGCCATTAAGACCTAGGAGTTGTCTACAGTCCTGTCACGTAGTGGCCGGTGCCAGTTTGTCATGGCAGGGGCGGTAGCTGGACACTGGAACTGCAGACTGTTGCTCCCCACCGCCACCACCGTGTATTTCTGTGCCCCTCGCTTCGCCACTGTGTTGTGTCCCGACATTTAAACAGTCCGCCACCAGGGCGCTCCTCCAAACAAACGCCGCCTGTACTACCCAGCAATCTCCGGCAATCTCGCTCTTAACTCTCACACGGCTGGCGTGCCACAAGCAGGCGTATTTCCCTCAGCTGAAGAAAGAGAACGCTACGCTTCCCGTGACAAATGAACTGTGAGAAAACATTTTCGAACTAGACGAATCCTGACAGAAAGTGCGTACGAAAAGTAATTCCCCAGCAATGTTTGGGTCTTTATAAAAAGAATTCAGCTTATTTTGTGCTCGGATTTGTTATTTTGCATGGGAAGTCTACTTACCGTCAGAAATGAAACGGCGTTAAATTCACATGTTGGAAGCCTGTACCTCTGTACAGAAGGAAGACGAAGTCAATGCCATATGCAGGGAAGTTTATGTTATCTTCTAGAATGTAAAAAGGATTTTCATAGCTGTTACTTCGCAGTGGGTAAAAATATAATTGTCAAATACTATGCAAGTCCTCTGGACCAACTACACAAAAAAATATGTGCGAAGAGACTTGGTTTGGAAAATAAAATAACCTCTTTCTTCAGGACCTTACACCTACTCATAAACGTGCTTTGATAATGGAATTTCAAGTAGGTCTTGTTTAAGACTATGTCCCATTCACCAAAATGGTGCCCTCCGACCTCCACTTAATCCTACATCTAAAGAATTTCGTGGCTGAAACCCCTTTTGTATCCACTGAAGGGGATGGGTATCTAGCAAAGATTACAATATCACAGTTTAAGGTTCAAATACATCCACTGTAGGAACGTCGCAGACAGTAAATCGACCTGAAAGGAAGCTACGTCGAATAAATTCGAATATTTTTACTAACAACTTGCCTTTCACTTGTATGCCGAGAAAAATTTACCTTACCCTCGCAGGCAGTGAAGCTCACCTATTTCACGTCAGATTAGTGCCGGTGATGTGGAGAGCGCCCGGAAAGGTAAACATTCGACGACATCCTTTTTAAAACTCAACTCGAAATGATCTATAACATACAGCAGTAAAGCTCTTGACCATTAAGTGTAGGAGTATGGGCTCAAATACCTCGCACAAATTTCTGAACAATTCTTTCAGCTCCATAAACGATTCAAAGAAAATAATGAAATGTCTGCTTTAAGGAATGAGAATTAAAGGAAATCGTTTGGAATTAAGCTCAACTGAGACGGAAAATTAACACTGGATAAGTTCAGAGATAAATATATACGTATGCAATGGGAAATATACAGCCAACCAGTTGCAACTCAAGTTGTCTGTTTGTGTGTATGAAGCACGTATACCTTAGATTTTACGTGGATCATATTTACTATTGACTTTAACTTCGTCTCTTTTTTCCATACAGTATGCAACACGTCTTATTAGTTCTTTCGAGGAAGACAGGTTTACATCTATCTAAATTTAGGTAAGGGTTTAAATAAAGTTTTGATGTGCAGCTGACTGGCTGTATGACTGTCATTGAAACACTAATTCTACAGTTCCTGATTGCTACCGGGTTCAGCATTATAAATATCTACCGTTACCTTATAGAGAGAACCGTCCTTCGTTCGCCTGAAGTGGTACAGTGAATCCACAGGAAACCCAAATCAGTTTTATTGGATGGCTGATTGAACGGTGCCAGTCCTGAATACGAGTCCATAGCCGTAACAGTGCGCCACCACAATTACTTAGGATTCCTTCTCCATGACAGTTATGGCGTGGCATTTGATCCCTACACAGGCATTTTAAACAAAGGGCACAGACTGCGAGACATGATCTCTCAGAGCATAAGGAACAAATGATGTCAATAACACATAGCCAGAAGTCCCGGGTACCAACACTGTACAACATTATATTTGTATCACGCTGCACGCTCGAGAGTACATTTCAGTGGAAGACCGTTCTTTCAGATGATCCTTTGGATATGTTGAATCTAGCCGTCTTTTCGTAACGAGTAGACTTTATAGAGACTCATTTTTTTCTTTTATTTCCTTTCCTACTCATAACAAGAAGAGCACAACGCGATGCCAAACACCTACTTATTACACCTAGCCATGTAGCTAATATGTGCGACATCTCATAAACGGACCCGAGGAAAGTCATAGTAACACAGCTCCCGTATGAAGGAAGTTAATCCTGGAGTTTAAAATGCAATCTGCTGCAGTGTCATTACAGCAAAAGCACTAGCCTCTGCCGTCCGTTGTGGCCGAGCAGTTCTAGGCGCTTCACTCCGGAACCGCGCTGCTGCTACTGTCACAGGTCCGAATGCTGCCTCGGGCATGCACGTGTGTGATGTCCTTAGGTTGGTTGGGTGCAAGCAGTTCTAAGTCTAGGGGACTGATGACGTCAGATGTTAAGTCCCACAGTCCGCAGAGCCATTTGAACCACTAGCCCCTCCACCGAGCGATGTGACGCAATGGCAAGCCACTGGACTCGGATGCGGGAGGACGATAGTTCAAATGCCCCTCCAGACATACATATTTATATCTTTCGTGATTTCCCTGAATAACGTAAGGCGAGCGGCGGTATGGTTCCTTCCAAACGGCACAGCCGACTTCGTTCCTCGTACTTACCCAATCCGAGCTTGTGTTCTGTCTCTAACGACCTCATCGTCAACCCCAATCTTCCTTGGCAAGCCAATTCGGTAAATGGTGACGGAGGAAGTCAACCTGTGACTTCGTAAAGGGAACCGAGTTCCTCCAGGAGACAGTTTCGAATGTCCACGGAATCCTCCGTTTGTATGCGGTCTCTTTTGTCTGATGTGAGATAACAAGTAATCTTATCCAGCACTTCACCTCACGCAGCGAACTTTAAATTGTAATGTAAAGATACAGGTACATACTAGTAGGGAATAAAAAATTACGCTTTGAAGCAAGACTCTGACACAGCAGAAGCTTAGTAAACATATTAATACACGCCTAGATTCCGTATGATCATAATCACCCATGTTAAAAGGGTCTTACTCAACAATCTCAATATTTCGTATACGTCTCCCGTAGTTCCACTATGGCGCGTAGTTCACGAAGCTGCAAGATACCACCGTAGGATATAGTGACTTACTGCGTGTTGGCTTCTGTCTCGGAATCTTCAATCAAAGAAGAAGATTCAACAGGCTATACGTCAACATGTGGCCGTGAAATCTTCAACAATTAAGAATTAGTATTCTGTAAGGCAAACACTTGTCATCGCAGCTGACCGATGTAAGAAATCACATATATACACGATGTTAGCCGACCGTTGTGGCCGAACGGTTCTAGGCGCTTTAGTCCGGAACCGCGCTGCTGCTACGGTCGCAGGTTCGAATCCTTCCTCGGGCATGGATGTGTATGTTGTCCTTAGGTTAGTTAGGTTTAAGTACGTGTAGTTCTAAGTTAAGGGGACTGATGACCTCGGATGTTAAGTCCCATAGTGCTTAGAGCCATTTATGAACACGATGTTAAGAGTAGAAGTGCAGACTAATAATTATAGCTATTAGCAGTATTATGATTTTAGGTTGGTTAGAACCTACAAGTATGTGTGGCACAAGCAAGTTATTAATGTTTATTTTCCTGTGGGCAGCTGTGTGTTAACGTGGATGCAAAACTGAGAGTCTATATTGACAGGAATAGTCAACTTCGTGGCGCAGTTACGACCGTGCAGAAAATATCAGGTAGTAAATTATGTGATTTGTTTGTCGGAGTTCTGTTACCGCAGGAAAAAAGCAACTAACATACTGAAGTGGGTACATATTACGGTACTAATTAGCAAAATAACCTTTACCTATACTCCTAATATCCACTATATAATTCATTAAGGGCCAGTTAGATTGCTCTGATAGCATATTGTTCTCATTTGACACAATTATTAAACGCTTCAAATAGTAATTGTTATTGGCCTCCACTGTGAACGAGCGTAACTAAAAGAGAAACCTGGAGAAGAACAGGAAAGTGTACTCTATTTTGTCAGTGTGGAGCATAAAGGAAATAATAAGGTAGTTTCCCATACCTGTAAAAAGAAACAGAAGAATAGTGCTCAGGACAATACTTAATGCTTTGTTATAGTCAATAAAGCATAAAGGTGAATGAGTTATATAGTACCCATTTTTACCCGGCTCCTTCCGTGAGTGCGCTTCACCTAGATGCACGGTATGCAACATTCAAAATATTAACTACTGTACAGTAAAAAATTGTCTAGTGAAATTTTTTAAGTACTTTAAATATTTTTAAATGAAATTAAGTACAGCTGTTGTTATATGAACAGTATAAAATTCAGAATACGTCTTAAGATTAAAAATGGTTCAAATGGCTCTGAGCACTATAGGACTTAACATCTGAGGTCATCAGTCCCCTAGACTTAGAACTACTTAAACCTAACTAACCTAAGGACATCACAAACATCCGTACCCGAAGCAGGATTCGAACCCGCGACCGTAGCAGTCGCGCGGTTCCGAACTGAAGCGCCTAGAACCGCTCATCCACCGCGGCCGGCCGTCTTGAAATTACCAGGTTATTTCTGAAATGTGGCAACTGTTTAACAATAAAAACTTTCGTCAAAAAAATGCTTTTAACTAAGAATTGCTTCTCTCAAACTTTGATTGCCATATTACTCAGTTACTGACCCGAATCTACATTCTTGCATCATCCGAAAAAAGACGGCTTTAGACGTATCTGTTAAACTTGAAGGTAAGTCATTAATGGATACCATGACTATTATGGAACCCTGAGGAACATCCCACATAACAGTAGCCCAGTATGATGCTAACTCTTCTCCTGTTACTCGAGACTGTATAATAGGACTTAGGTATCTGTTGCCCAGGTAAGAATTAAATCAGCTGAATAGCTTACTACTCATTGCAAAATATTTTATTTGGAAATAAATGGTGGCTGACAATGTCAAAAGGTTTATGTAATTCACATAAAAATACACAGTATTCGAAAATTTTTATCAGTGCATTTCAATGAAGGAAGAAAGATACGTTGGCCATTTTAACAGTCTGTAAATCACTCGGAGGAATAAATAACTGGTTGAAGAGTTCTAGCGAGCGGGGGTTGCAGCTGTGCAGAGCCTTGCCGGGGGCCCGCTGCCGGGAGCTTGTAGTTAACGTCGTTTAGGCACGCCTGTCTCCGCATCGACACCGCCATTTAGCCAGCCTGCCTTCCGCCCAACCGAAATACAATTTCCTCGCGTGACGTCTCTCCCGCGTGAAATATGTATAACTCAATTTCTTACCTACCTTGAGGTGGTAACCCATTTGCCCATCACGTGAGGTGTCCTAGTACGTCATATCCTTCGACAGTAAATTATTATTTATTGCTGCCACTGGTCTAGAGGCGTATTTCCCCCTTGTTCAGATCCAACTCTGTTATGTCACGCACCGAATAATGTATACGCTTTAAGAGTGTCTCATGTTTTGACAAGAGTATATTATTTGCAGATTACGTTGGTGTTGTGATATGCTCTGTGAGAATGTGCACTGTAATACTTCGGTTCTAGGCGCTACAGTCTGGAACCGCGCGACCGCTACGGTCGTAGGTTCGAGTCCCGCCTCGGACATGGATGTGTGTGATGTTCTTACGTTAGTTACGTTTAAGTAGTTCTAAGTTCTAGGGGACTGATGACCTCAGAACTTAAGTCCCATAGTGCTCAGAGCCATTTGAACCATTTGAACTGTAATACTTCGGTGTAACAATAGGGACATGAAGTGAAACGATCACATAGGCGTGGGTAAAGTAGGTATCAGACATCGGTTCACTGGTAAAATACTAGAGAAATGCAATCAGTCTACAGAGGAGATTGCTTACAAATCACTCTTGCGACCCATCGTAGAATACTGCTCGTGTGTGTGGGACCCATACCAAACCGTACTGGCAGGGATATTGAACTTATACAAGGAAGGGCATCAAGAATGGTCTCAGGTTTGTATGAATCTTGGTAGGATGTCACTGAGATGTTGAAGGAACCGAACTAGACCGCGCGGAGCGGCGGTGCGGTTGACGCTTCATGTCACGGATTGCGCGGCCCCTCCCGCCGGAAGTTAGACTCCTCCATCGGGTATTGGTGTGTGTGTTGTTCTTAGCATAAGTTAGTTTAAGTAGTGTGTAAGTCTAAGGACCGATGACCTCCGCAGTTTGGTCTCTTAGGAATCTACGCACATCTAAACTTTTTTTTTTCTTGAACTTAACTAGCAGATTCTTGAAGATGGAGACTGTCCCGAGGAAGTTTACTACTAAAATTTCAAGAACGATCTTTAAATAATAACTGTATGAATACACTACAACCCCCTAAATACCGCTCCCATAGGGATCGTGAGGATAAGGTTAGATTAATTAAAGCCCGCATGGAGTTATTTAAGCAATCATTTCTCACACGCGCCATTAGTGAATGGAACGGGAGAAAACCCTAATAACCGGTACAGTGGGACGTACCCTCCGCCAAGCATTTAACAGTCGTTCGCAGGGTACAGATGTAGATGTTATTACTAAAAGCACATTAAAGAGAGAATAATAGAATTACACTACTCTTGACCAAAAGCCTGCAGGTTCAGTTGCACTCGGAGTCGGAAGCAGATCAACGTTTTCTGTTGAAGATGCAGGGCACAGTTGACAGTCCAGTATGCGGTCCAGCCACAGTTGGTGTTGACCCAGGGAAGAGCCATTTCTGGAGGTTCTCCTGAATCTTGTAACACCAGAACGAATACGGTTGAGTGACCTCCACATGATCCAATCCTGTTCATGCTCAGTGAAAGGGTTTCCGAAGGGGCACGTAGAGTTATTTTCAAGCCCAGAAATCGCCTGTTGTTTCCTTGCTGTAGCTGTTATTATTCGCAACACTGAAGTGGTCTTGAGGAAACTTCTTCTGGACTTCAACCTTGGGGCTGTTGGCACCTGTCCAGGTGATGAATGGTTTTCCTGAAGAACCTGGATTGTTTTTTTCCGCGTTGACAACTACGTCGCGACGAATATGTGTTGGCGCTACGGCTGCGAGCTGGTAGTCTAAGTGGCATAGGTTTCTATCAACCTGTAATAAGCCTACACGTTTCATTTACCACTCTGTCAACTAATTTCATCGTGTTTACTTTGCTCAAAACGACGAGACGGAGCGGTGGAACGCCCTGGCGACACGTGGTTAATGGGAGACATTAAAGTAATAGGCTGTTGTGAGCTTTGCGATGTCTATATCCATATGTGCGTAGTGCGATGAACTAGAGAGAATCTTTCAGGATTTAAGAGACAAATAATATGGACGATGGGGTAGATACATAGAAGGCAGTCACCGTCAAATGGGGTGGGTTGTATTTATACCCGGCACAGTACGTCTGTTTCACGAAATTTCACCGAGAAACCTGAAAGTAGTTTTTAGGCAGTTTCGCCCGCTCGATTAGGCAAATACTACAGTGGTCTATAAAGTCCGTCTCAGAGAATGCGATACACAAACAGTTAAAATATTAAAAGACACAGAACAAAGTTAACACGATTTGACAGACAGATGGCGCACATGACTTCCCTCTCTTTGGTTACCCTTGACCACAGTGCCGTCAGAAATGCCATCCGGCCACAAAGGCAAGCTATAAAACAAAATCTGTGAAATACTGAAAAAGCAGACGCCGTACTAGGACTGATACACGCTAAGGAAAAGAAACAAAGCAAAGAAGAATTTAACATATATGTAGCATATTTACTGTCTGTACAAGTTTTGGGTAACCTGTGGCACTCTCATCTCATGCCAGACAGCGCCACAGGTTACCCAAACGTCGTACATACTTTGCATACATGTCTTATTAACGGCAATAAATCCATTTGTTGACAGAGGTTTAACACTGTAAAATGTGTAGTGGAAATAAAATAAATTGTGCTTTGTTATAGCAACCTGTAGTTTCGGCTCTTCTTGTAATTTCTATTTCGGGTCACGGCAAGGTGAGACACTATTAACCTTAATGGGGACGGAAAAAATTTTTGTAAGCGCTGTATTTCCTCTAAATCACCCCAAGTAGATACCAGCATGTATCTTTTAACATTCACACACCAGCTGGATTTCCACATTAATCCATAGATCGTGCAGTCAACGAAACATTTGCTGTATGACAGGAGAGAAGCATAATCTGGAAGAAATAAACTCTCGACATCATACTACTGCCGTCTGAAATGTGAGCAGACCAGACAAAAAATTAGTCACCCTAGTATATATGGAAATAATGGCGTCTAATGCACCCTCTAGACTTGATAACGGCCATAACGTCGAGGAAAAGTGTCCAAAAGCTTCTTCAGATCCAGTTGAAAAAAGTCGCTAATAAATAGATCACGTAGAAATACTAAATGGCGGGGATGTTGACTGCTACGTTTTAATTGCTGTTCTAAATAGTCCCAGACATGTTCTGCGCGGTTAAGATCAGGTGATTTAGCACGACATTCGAAGTCCAATCGGTTGCCTCAGTGTTCGTCAAACCAGGAACGTATGAGCGCAGTTCTTTGGTCATGGCTTCTGTATTCTTAGAATACGTCCGTCACCGTAACTGCGCGGTTAGCGTGGCAAATTGTTAGCCGAAGGGGCCAGGGTTCAACTTTCGGACGGGTCGGAGACGTTCTCCGTTCGGACCCTGGACATTGTGTTGTCCTCACGTCCGTATCCTCACAGCTGATATTCCACTGTTGAGATGGCTGTGTGGTCACGTCCTGAAAGCCTATAAAGAGATCTTAGACGTCAGTAAATGTGACCACAGAAGTTGGTGTCTTCAGATATTTGTTGAAGGCAGCGTTAGAAAGAAACAGGACCTGTTTTGTCTTAATTTTCAATGTGTATTCCTAATGTTTAATGGCTTGGTAATGGAATGCTGAGGAAGTGCTGTGAGTACATTCATACACATATATCCGGTCACCACCTTATTACAATAGCCAACACAGCTAACCTAAGGGTAAATGTAAACGAGTCACAGAAATGGGAACCAAATAAATGTCACGTGAAAACGATGGTTAGCTCCCAATAGAACAAATTATGTTTCTTGCTAACAGTATTTCGTTTACTTATACCGGCGCACTAAATCTTCGATGGCTTCTAGAGCCAAAACACGACAATGGCAGACGCAAGAGCTGTAGAAAATAACTTCACCTCGCCGACCAGTGCGCCCCGTACTAATATCTCTACCAAGTTTTGCAACATCCTGCATGTAACCGCAAAGGTTGAGCGCTCTCTCCGCTCGCCAGTAGTTTGCTTCCCACGCCTATAATTTGCTCATGGATTTTTCCTTGCCTGTTTATCCGAGTCTGAGTTTTCCGTGAATTTACTAAATCGATTCAAATGACGAGTGGTGTAGTCTTTTAAATGCTCTAGCCTGTGTGCAAAATTTTTTACTAGTGAAACTACATAAAATAACTAAAACTTGATGATCTCTTTTCCTTATCCTGATTCGCCTGTCTGTCCCACCCTGCAGTTTGACGTACGGTGACGAGCCTAACATTATGACCTTTGGTACACAACACTGCAATCATTCTTCGTGGGATGGATTCTACAGGTCCTTAGTAGATCTCCAGACATGTGTGGCACCAGAGGTATACGCAGACATCTCTCAATTCCCGTAAATTACGGATTAGCGGTTGGTGGGTGCGGAGATGGCGTCCGACAGCGTCCCAGATATCTTCCACCAGGTTCGGATCAGGCCAATCTCATGGCCAAGACTTCTACATGAGTTCACTTTCATGCTCATCAAGCCAGTGCAGTACGACTTTGGCCTTCTGTCACAGACAGATATCCTGCTGGAAGATGCCAACGCCGTCTGAGTGACATGAAGCGTGAAGGGGTGCAGGTAGTCCGCAACAGTGTTGACGTAGTCCACTGCTGCCACGACATCTGCGATTGCTACCATACGTTCTTCGGAAGCCCATGTGAATGTCCCCAATACCCTAACACTACCTCCAATGGCCTTGGTCAGTGCTACGGTATATGGTTCGAGCAGACGTTCGTCTGGATGTCCGCGCATCCGGACGCGAAATTCAACCTGGTGTATTAAAAAAAGATAGGGTAACGCTTGTTCAGCTTGAACGTTGAAATAAATATCCTTGTTCATGCTCGTGGTAACCTAAACGACTGGTTCCAGCTGAAAGTATAAAAAGTAATCCCAAATCACTACAGGACGACGTTCCCCCTGGACTACCTACACCCTCCACACACACTGCGGGTTAAACTGCTGATTGGGCTGTCGGTGCATTCGACATCTTTGCGTCATTTGAAAAGTGACACGCATCCGGACATCTACTGTCCAGTTTGGGTGTCGTTTAGCCCATTGATCACGTGATATGCTGAACAGTCCGTGTTAATATGCTAACAAATCGGACAGCTTCATTCACAGTGTGGTCGTGAGGACATCCAAACACGATAATTCCTTTCTGCCATTCTGTTACGTCTCCGATTCGACCCAGCTGACTGTACGGATTTCATATAACCGACTGTCGCATAAATATTACAGTAACGTTCAGAAAAAAACAGAACACGTTGAAGGGCTAGAGACAGGACATTCATATTCACAGGACATGACATTGGTGTGCTTTGCAGAAATAATGGGGTATGAACCATGTCTGCCCGGATATTCGAGATCAACATCGATATCGCTGCACAACACCACCTACCTGTAAAATGTGCCTGCTGCTCTCGTTGTCGCTATAAACCGAAGGTAATGGATCAGTGTGACTTGAGTAGGCAAGCAGGATGCCTGGGAGACGTATGCGAACTGTATCTTCAAATCAGTGAGTTTGAAAGATGGGGCATTATTGACATGAGAGAATGTGATTCAACCATCTGGGAAATTACTGCTCGTGTGGGACGAAGTGTTTCGGCCATGCAACAGATGTGTGCAGAATGGTTCACGCAGGGCCGTAGAACACGACGAGATGGTTCAGGTAGCACCACCCAGACCACCACCCTCCCCTCCCGCGGTCCCCCTCCCCTACCCGCGGCCCCCCTCCCCTTCCCCCCACCACCCCTCTTGTAAGGAGCGGCATCTCATCCGAATGGCAATGCAGGAAAAGTCTACATCCCCTCGGCTCAGGCGCAAAAGTGGAACACATCGTACACAAGCAGGGATGACAGTCTGTCGCCGTTTATTACGTCATGAGTTACGTACGCGTCGTCCACTTCTCCGCCTACCTTTGGTGAATATGCAGAAACATGGTGCATGGAACGACGTCACTTGGGACAGGAATTGTATGAGATAGTGTTTTCGGACAAATCCAGATTCTGTTTGTTTGAATACGATGGCCGCATTCTGGTTCGCCGCATACTGGGGGTGCGCACCGCAGTGACTGCATTCGCACAAGATGGATGGTAGTCAGAAGGCGCGAGATCTGGGCTGTGGGGTGGATGAGGTAGAATAGTCAAATGAAGTTTTCTGAACTCCTCTCGGGTGTGACAGCACTACCAAGAGAGACGTCCAGTTGAGCACAGAGACGTTTGATTGTGATCAGTCGAGCACCTCGAAAGAAAGCGTGTGCAAGTTTCAACGTTACAGGTGTGCGAGGTTGATGGGACAGGTTTGTGCAATCTTGTTGCGATGATGACAGACGCCTCGCCCAGTGACTCACAACAACCTACTATAGTTCAATTCTTTTATCTTGGCGGTTCGCGCATGCCCGCCCAAAAGCGGGAGATTGCTGCGTTGCTAGTTGTACGCGCCAAGAGAAGTAGCGCCATAGTGTAGTTCGCAAACTTACGTTTAAGGGAGGAGCACGCAGTTTATGAAGGAAAGCCACCACGGCCACATTGACCCTTTCGATGTACAGAGACGTGCTCCCCGCATTCCGCGCTGTGCGCCATTTTGTCATGACTGCACTGCTCGCCTGTGCAGACACATGGTGTTTCGACTGTTTTGACACACCTTATCATTCGATTTCATAAAAACTATTTGGCCCAATAAATTGATTTTTACACATCTTCTTCACTGTTACCTTCCCCCCCATAAATGACTTAATTTTGTTTCGATGTTCAACGCAGTTATTGTGCAGCATAAGATGGAGTAAACCATTGCACGAAGTTTTGAAGAGTTTACAAAGGTAAAAGTCCATAGCGTATACTTAGGACGAACCTAAACTCGGCCGCCGTCGTAAATGACGCGCACTTTAGTAGTTGCGATGCTCCGGTTTCCCACCAAAAGAAACTAAATGACAGTTCTCTGCTTGGAACGCAACTCCGTTACAGACTCCATTTTGAAGGCTACGTTTAGCGCCACCATCTATCGGAACTTGATAAAACTATGGGGGCCGAAGACAGAATATTCCACGATGTCCCGCAGTAAATGCGGAAATTTTTCAATCCAAGCTCGCCGAGAAAAAAATGTGTTGCATTACTTATTGAACGAGCCTCATGCGATGGCATTAACAAAAATAAAAATTAATATGATGTAAGACATAACAGTCACAGGAATATATTACAAAATGGAATGACATTTATTTGTATTCGAGGAAGAGCATATCGACTATGCGAAGAAGTAACAGTTTCATCCAGTCAGCGAGTAGTCCACAACAGGTGCTAAACAGTGCATCACAAGCTTACTACAATACAGTTTCGCAAGCCAGTTTACTTCCGTATGTTTTATATCGGTGAATGATAATGTGCTGGTCTCTGTGACCAAAATTTAGACACTCGATATTGCAGCTGTGTGAGATCGACACATTGTATAGATGGAACCTTTTTCTAGGGAGCAAGGCCAACAGTGGTAATCTTCAGGATCTAAAGAAAGCAGGATGAAGACCAGGATGATTTAGCCTTGTCGGTAAATGCTGCCCATACAGCGACGCTGTTTTCGAGCAGTGTCCTTAAACACTAAAGTTTGTCTGTTAGAAGGGAAACTTCCCAACACACCCACCTCAGATTTAGTGGCAAGAGGGCCCAGTTGACAGTCTATCAAACAGTGCACACAGATCAAGTATGAAAAAAAGAAGAAGGTGTACTGAACTGTAAAAAAAAAAGCAGAATAGAAACAGTGAATGGCCCAAGGACAAATGCAGTACAGAGCAACCCCAATCGGAACCGGCGTTGTGGTCAAATGATGTCGGCATGGTAGCTCAGCGTGTTCGGTCAGAGAGCTGGTCGGCCTCTGTAATAATAAAAAAAGCTGAGTGAAAGGATCAACAACGAACTCTAACGGCTGTCATCTAACATCCACTACGACCAAATACAACCAACAAAATGAAAAAAAAGAAGGAAGTTGGTGACAGTGTTGGATTGCCAGTTGGGTGAACCTTGTTCAATCTGCCTCGTGCTTTTTTTTTTTTTTTTTCGCTGTTCGCTAGATTCAAATTTGTGTCTGTGTCGTGATGTAATATCCGTCTGCAACAGCAAGGCATATGGAAGAGACCTATAATGTCAGTTGATTATGCACAACTAGACTACTCTACTAGCAGCCGAAAGGAAGTGGCTTTCGAATGGGGACCGCAAAAGTTTGATGAAAAGACGACAAGTCAATCGAATCCTCCACCGGAAAACACGTCTGGTGTTTCATAAACGGCATTAATGGTAGTACATGCGTCATATGATAGGAATCTCTTGGAGACGCACGTAATTTGTACCTCTGGTAATGAATCAGTAGGATATGCCTCCTTGCACGATTTGGGTATTTGTATGAATGTGAATGTGATCACTCCGAAGGAAATGATGAAAACATAATATTTTGTCGCATAAACCGCTACGAATGGACGCAAAAGTTTCACAATCACACAGTTTCTCTGTGCTTTGTCAAAACATAGGTTTTTAACGTTTTTGAAGTTAATTTCCGATTTGGAAGTTTTGACTCTTCAACTCCTTCGTTGTAACATAGTTCACGTCCGTTCATTTGTTGTTTTCATTTCTGTGAGACGTCTATGTGGTATCTCGTCTGCTCTCACTATTCGTCATTTTTACTTGCGACTGTCACGTATTCTAATCACATGACTCATATTCTATAACCAATGTACAGTATAACTGGCAAAAATACAGGAAGAGAACAAACATTTAAATGACCAAACGAACAGTTCGTAATGTTGTGGAAAAAAAATAAAAGTAAGTGGCACACTGAAATTTTGAACACTGCTCGTCTCGTTGCATAGTGTAACATCGTTACCACTTACCCACGACACCACAGCAAAGGTCCCGAGTTCGAGTCTCGGTCCGGCACACAGTTTTAATCTGCCAGGAAGTTTCACATCAGCGCACACTCCGCTGCAGAATTAAAATCTCATTCTGGAAACATCCCCCAGGCTGTGGCTAAGCCATGTCTCCGCAATATCCTTTCTTTCAGGAATGCTAGTTCTGCAGGTTTCGCAGAAGAGCTTCTGTTAAGTTTGGCAGGTAGGAGGCGAGGTACTGGCAGAAGTAAAGCTGTGAGGAAGGGGCGAGAGTCGTGCTTGGGTAGCTCAGTCGGTAATCCGGCACGGTAGCTCAGCGTGTTCGGTCAGAGGGTTAGCAGCCCTCTGTAATAATAATAATAAAAAAAACTGAGCTAATCGATCAACAACGAACTTATGGCTCTGAGCACTATGGGACTTAACATCTATGGTCATCAGTCCCGTAGAACTTAGAACTACTTAAACCTAACTAACCTAAGGACATCACACAACACCCAGTCATCACGAACAACGAACTTAAATGGATGTCTCACGACGTCCGCCCCGAGCAGATTCAACGAACAAAAGCGAACAAAAATGAGACTTTAAAAAAAAGTCGGTAGAGCACTTGCCCACGAAAGGCAAAGGTCCCGAGTTCGAGTCTCGGTCCGGCACCACAGTTTTAATCTGCCACGAAGTTTGACACTACAACTGTTCCACTTCGTTCGATATTGCACTTGTTAAGCTTGGAACGTTAACTCTTTCTATTTTGCTTTCTTTTTCACAGTTCAGTACACCTTCTTCCCGTTTTCATGCTCGATCTGTGTTCAGTTAGTGACGAAATCTCCACTAAAATTGAGGGGGTGCGATGGTGACTTTCTCTTGTTAGTGGTGGCTAATGTCCCTCCTTAAATTGATGGAAGCCGGATGGACCACAATTCGCATCCATTTTTTCCCTGTACGACTCACTCATAGGACACCTTCGAACTTTCGATCAGACGCATAGTTCTGTGTATTGTAGTCTCTCGTCGTGAAGACGATAAAACATTACGCGAATCACTGTGCACTTTTTCTGAAAACGATGTGTGAGAAGGACGAAGCAGACTCATACGGGCTTGAATCGAGGTCCATCTCCAACTCGTTCATTTTTTGGACCGCTCCTCGGAGCAAAGCCTCTAGTACTGGAAATGCATGCGTAACTGTGACCCTGGTAGCGGCCAAATGCGCTGATTAAATTGTTCCAGTATTTTCCTGTGCATGATGACTATGAGCTTTGAGCTGAGAGCAGCGATGATAGCAAGTATGCACTGGCTGCGAGTGAGCCAGTGAGTACAGTAGTAAATTATTTAAAATTATTTTGTAACAAGTTCGATAGCAAACAAAACTTCGAAGAAGGATTTTGGAAGTAAGAGCTAACAGCAAGGGGCCTTTGATCTTTTTAGACTACGGGAACACGTTAAAGTAAAAATAAGGTATGAAGTCGAATAACAAGTCAGGCACTCAAATTACTTATTAAAGATTTCGAGTTCTGGATGTCATGAAATATGAATAGATCACTGGTAGTGTTTTTTTTTTTCTTTTTATGATGATACGTTAATCCTCACGCTGAGGAACGCGAATGTCGAAACCAGAAGACCGATAATAAAAAGTGCCGTAAATGGCAGTGTTCGAGACACATATGTGAATTATTAAGAATTTTACAGTTACCTGGATTTTATCTGTTTATTCAGTTGATTCTTGGTCTGTAGCTCCCGTGTTAAATTAATCAAAATTGCAGGACCATTAGCATGTTTAGTTGCATTCTTAGATGTTCCTTTTATTGTGAACCTTATTTTTTATACAACTGAGCAATTTTTAATAGCATAGACGAAAATTATTAAAATAAGAGGAAACAAACAGTGTGAGAATATCCTTCTTTGTACATGTTTTAACAATGCACAAGGAAAGGGGAAAATGTCAACCATGATTGGGGGAACCATGGAAACCCTCTTTACGTGAACAGCTTCAACATTGCACTTTAGTCCTGCACATTAATAAGAGCGCTACCACTAAGTCCTGAAGTCCTCAGGTAAGAATAGTATTACCTGTTAATCCATTCGTTTCAGTTAATTGCACCCTCATAACATAGTTAAGTGTATCCAAGTACTACTGCAGGCTGTAAAAGTAGTGTTCCAGTATAAGTGCATTCAACTCTGGTCTCAGCTTGTTGAAAATATAAGATGCGGAGAGTTGCATACGTTTTTGAACGCTTGATAATAGTACACAGTATGTCCGATTTATCTTAATCATGCCATATAAATTTTTGTCGTGAAGAAAAAGAAGTATCAAGCAAATGTTGTGTATCGACCAGGAGGAAACAAACAAGCGTGATTGCCTTTTTTGTGTCTTTGTTAGCAAATGTTTAGCTACCAGGAAGAAATCAACAAACATGATTACTTTCTTTGTATCTTTGTTTGTTACAGATATATGAACAGCAGAATGTCTGTTTTAAACAGCACCCAATACCTTTTATTCTGTAATCCACTTCCTCTTCTCAAGACCTGTTCAGAAACATATCACAATGTACCATTCACATAAGCATTATGATCTTAAAAACGTAACACGAAATTAACTTTGGCTCACCTCTGTTAGCACACAGTGTAGGTACCCAGAGGTAACATAACTCGTCCACTTGCTGGAGTTTACAGTAAATAAATGGAAACATTATTGCAGTAACTGTTGAGCGAACTTACATTCTCCGTAGATGAGTGGCGTTTCTACCGTCTCTTCGTTTGTGTACATTGTTCTGTCAGAAATCTTCGTTAAAAACGGTTCACGCAATAACCGGCTTGCATTTTCCTTGTATTTCCAATTGTTTACTGTAAACTCTAGCAAGTGCTAGAGTTCTGTTACCCCATGTGCCTGCATTGTGTGCTAGAGCACGAGAGTCAGTCAGTTTTGTGCTACGATTTTAATGACGTCGTATTTACGTGTTGTGATATACTTGTGAACAAGTCCTGAGAAGAGGAAGTGGCTTACCGCAAAAAAGAAATAGGGTTCTGTTTTTAAAAAAAGATGTAAAGCTGAACATATCTTAATAAAGAACAAATGTACAAGAAAAACTATTATGCTGGTTAATGTCCGCCTGACAATCAAATATTTTTTATTTTCTTTCTGGACAAAAATGTGTTTGGGGCGGTGAACATAAATGGGCACCTTGTATAAAACGGAATAAATGGCGTGTCCTATGGCTCGCTTTTATTCATTTTATTTTCCACAAAATAGTATTCCATATAGCGTCAAGGTAGGAAAATACGTAGAGTAAAATGTCCATGAGCAATTTTCTATCCATACTGGTAGCTGCAGTCAGCTTCTGGCTGCATTCTGGTAGCGTAGCTACAATATTACCCATATTGACTCCAATTAGAAACATGAGCTGTTAATTATTCCATATTTTGAGAGGTTACTTTGTGAACCAAAACAAGACAGAAATGTCTAGTAAACATCAGCTCTAAAATGCATACCTTCAAAGCTGGAATATGGAATATTTTTTAACAAACTGTATTTTATTGGAAACTCAGTCAATCAAGCATATCTGCACATTTCTATAAAAATGGTAATCGTATTTCTTAAAAAGAGAGCTTCTATGTTGTTCCAAATTTTTGCGTTAGTATGTGAGTATTCACTCAACTATTGCTCACTTTTAACGCGCGATTTAATACGATATGCAGTCAGAAATGACGCTGAAATCTGCATTGGCTCTGAGCACTATGCGACTTCTGAGGTCATCAGTCGCCCAGAACTTAAAACTAATTAAACCTAACTAGCCTAAGGACATCACACACATTCATGCCCGAGGCAGGATTCGAACCTGCGACCGTAGCGGTCGCTCGGTTTCAGACTGTAGCGCCTAGAACCGCACGGCCACTCCGGCCGGCTGAAATCTGTATTGATGTTAAAGCTATCATCTTAACCGACTCCCATGCAGCAGTCGTGATAATTAAATACCGTTTTGCTCATCGAGACAACCACGCTGATGGCTTTGCACCTATGCAAGAAGTAGGAAAACTCAATATAAATAAGTCGCATTAATCTGGATCAAATGCCACAGTGGCACTAGGGCAACGAACTGGCTGGCCAACTAGTTAAACAAGATGCAATTTCCGGCGCACCGGGTCACCTAAAGCTACCGCTCACTGATTTCTTAAAACAACTTAAAAGGATGGTGTTAATAAGGTGGGACGAAGATTAGAGAATAAGAACTAACAATAAAGGGCAACACTATAGAAAAATGCACCCTGTAATACCGAAAACGTATTTTTATACGAAGCCAACGGTATCAAGATAATTTTACACAATCATAGGACGTATGAAATTTCATCATGGTCGCTTTAAAAAACATCTAGGTCGGCTAGGATTGACTGAGCCCCTCTTTGTACATGAAGCGACGACGAAGATATGAACCACATGGTATTAGGATTTTCAGGAAAGAAAGTCACGACAGGGAACACTATAACAGTCGAGTACTACAGCATACAAATGCCGTTGGAGATACATACATCGCAGTTTATAAACTTCCTTACACAGTTCTCGAAGTGTTAAGAGATCAGGGAAATTTAGATTAGTAAATCAACATATGATAAGGATACAGTAGTTTAGATTACTTGAACAGATAGCTGTGTGCACTACACTGTAACTGTTTACTGCACAATTTTGACGTCTTCGGAAATACCATTTTCGAGTATGTTACGATGATTTGAAACTAGTCACCGAGTAAATAAAAGGTAAAAAAATTGCAACTTTGGACTGTTTTTTCATTCTACTGATTAACAGAAGTTGGTGACCCAAGCTACTCCAGCAAGGTGGAAGTTCGCAGATATGCAACTGTAATAATTTTTTTTCCTTATCTATAATACTTGTTTATCAGGTTCTACTCCTGTATAGCGACTATTTTCCTTTGGTGGAATAACAATGAGGCCACTCAAGCGGAACATGAAAGATGAAATATTTGACCAGTTACTGGCGTTAAAATCAGTGAAATAAAGGCATGTAAAATGTTCAGTAACTATAGGAATTTTGTATTTTATTCGAATACAGATATTTCGAAAATACATATTTTGAATTTTGTATTTAAATACCTTTATTTAAAACCATTTTGTATCTACATTTGAAATAGAAACAATAATCAAGTATCTGTATTTTGAATTTAAACACTTTTAATAAACTATTATGCACATTTCCGTACATACGAAACACAGACAGCAAATTTTACTCTAGATTTACATATTTTGTGACTTCAGTAATTTTTTTTATTGGTTAATAATATAATTTTACTTAGAAATCACTCAAAACCGACTACGAGTAAGTTATAATTCGCGGTATGGGCATGAAACGAAAGGCCAAAACGAAAAGAGAGAAAAAAGGTCCGAATTATTTTCAGTTCATTGCTACGTAATTAGACCGTCAGACACGTTGAAATAAGAAAAGTTGAATGGGGCATGTTGTGGTATAGAGCGCTGAGGGCAGGCAGAGGCGAGCGGCGTTGGCGGCTGATGACGCATGCGCGTGCGGCGTGGGGCCTGTGTTGAGCGCAATGTGACGTACTGCCATTTGACCAGCGGAATCTGCTCCCGCCACGACGGGGACGCGCGTTGTGCTTCAGTCTTCCGGCTGACGTCCCACAGCCGCTCTTCAAACGGCCGCAGCGCTGCCCGCCGCCGCGTCAGCGCGCCTTCCCTGCGTATCTACGCTTGCGTGGATGCTGCGTCTGGCCAACACCAGCTTCTCACACGCCGCCGTCGTGTGCTGTTGGCAGGTGATACAGCGGCAGTTCGTTAACGAAGCGACCAGTGAAAAGACTTTCCGGATGTGATAAGTGATTCAGCAACAATGAAAACCTCAATACCTGAACGTCTTACAACCGGTGTAGTAAGAGAAGAAGAGAAAACGAACATCAGTATTATTCACCACCTTGTGTCTTAAAGAGATATCGACAAATGTCAACCTGTGATAGTACCGCCGCGATGACAGCAATCAAAACATAGGGAAATCCATTGTTGTGAAATGTAGCGTTCTAAACCACCTCCTTCAGAAAAAAAAAAACTTCAAAATGCGATAGATGCGCAGCGTCGAGCGTTAAATTGACGTCTGAAACGACGCTGGTGTATGATTGTCGGTTGATTCTGTATGGCGTTTACCTGCTCTAGCGACCAATAATTGACAGAAACGGGAAATGAGTTCTGTGGTGGATAAATGCGTAATTGGTAAACCGAAAAGGTGAAAACTGGGTGTTACAATCGTTTGTGAACAAGAACGCTCCCTGCTAATTTTTCCGCACACATGGTGCAGTCCCTATCAGCACATTCTAAATTACAAAAGTGTTGTTGAAGTAACGTTATGCTATGAATTTTCAAATATTTTCGTCATTCAGGCTACGCGTTGAGACTTGTCAGAGTATCAGCTGCTGGGCGCACTGATACAGAGAGGCCACATATCTGGCTCTGACAAGTCGATAGTGAAGTATTTTGTGCCCAAAGGAAACACTAGCGCGAAAGCTGGTATCTTTCGGTTGCTTTAGAACATCCAGTGTCAATGTGAACATGAAGGAGTATGCGTAACACCAGTGAGTTCACTCACATGTCAGCATCATACAGAAATTTAAAATTTGGGCATAAAGAGCCCGATGTGTATAGCAGAGTGCTCGGTAACTGAACGATTTTAATGCACGAGAAAGCAATAGCGTTATGGAGCTACAGTTCAACAGGTAAATGCGTGTGTTGAGTGCGCTCAGCTGAGGGTGAGTCCACTTACAGGAACAGAAGTGGAACTGGTTTGTGGGTGCGATGCTGTCTCTGTGGTTGGTGGTGTGGGCGATGCTCAAGCGTCGTGGGGCGCCAGGTGTGAGGTCGCAGAGACGTGGAACCGGCACCAGATTTCGCCGAAAGAGACGCTCCAAGGCCAGGTAGGCTCTAGGCTCTTCCTTACACACACATTTTTTTTTTTTAAATCAGAGAGTATCACTTTATTGCTAGCCGGTAAGTACGGATTCCAGTAGGAATGAGCTTCATATGAGCATTGGTGAGCTGGAGCAAGCTGTATAGTGTGTTCGCATTATATCACCTACAGCAAGTACGTCTGTTTTCACGAGCCACGGTACGATATGTCACTGAGTAATTAGAGTGCCGCAATGAATTTTTGCGCCCTTCCTGGTCCATTCACGGACGGTGCGTGGAAGGGACAGTCCGTTCTCTCTGCATAACTTTCTCTAATTGTTATATTTGTGGTTATTACATGAGATATGTGTTGGAGGAAGTAATTTGTTTCTTAAATGAATATTGGAGCGAGGGAAGGATTTCTGTAGCGCACAATGGCTTCTTTTAGCGTCTATCATTGGAGTTTCTTGTTTATTTATGTGATTCGTTCATGCTTACTGAAGAAACCCTTGTCATTTTGTGAATCCCATATTTTAATCCCTTCTATCTACTTCGTGAATCCAATTTTCCAAGGTCCGCAGACATACGGGCAATGTTCAAGAGCTGATTAAGGAAGATTTCTGTAATAGCCCCTCCGTCGGTGAATTACACTACCTTGGCATTCTTCCGATAAATCTGAGTCCAACATTTACCGTTAACAATTCTAGATTTATGTGGTCGTTCCACGTTACATCGCTCTGGAGAAATGCTCTGAGATATTTTACAGTTGTGGCTGACTCTAGTAACTAATCACCTATGGTGTTGTCATACTATATATTCGTCTTATATACGTGCAGTACATTACATCTATTTGTCTTTAAGGGATCTCTACAATCTTTGCAAAAGGCGATGATTATCTGCAAGCCATTCTGCATTAATTATTTCCAAATCTTCTCCCTGTGCACAGTTTCGTTGTCTGCGAACAGGTTTTTCTTCTTTTTTCTTTTTTTAACAGAGTCAACCAGATTACATGAATAGCCCCTTGTTACCCAAAACATGTCACATATCTTCCCTTTACCGTAGTATGACGACTAAAGCACACTGGCAAATTTATTATATTTTTAAGTTTAATATAACCACAATAATAATAAAAGAGCAAAACAAAGAAAAACTGAAACAAGTTAAAATCAGAAAAAATGTGTCCATTATATAAATATTTAACCATTTTCAATTTAACTCCAATAGTAAATTCTAGTGCCTTGTGGTATTCAAATTACAAGAAACGGTTTGGGAGTGTGTCTAAGACGTTGTTTCGGTACATTTCCATTCTGAAAGAAACTCAGTGGTTTTTGGGGCTCGGTAGAACTAGAGTCGCCGCACTTTATGTGACTGGCGCTTGTTCAGTTTCCTGAAAGACCGTTGAATGAACATTATCGATGAGGTATCAATAAACAAAACAGTGATTCCAATAACGACCATTAATACAAGAAATATCACAGTCATAACAACTGTTAAGTATATGCGCTCCGTACATTTAGGTAACAGTAATTCTATTTAATACTAAGTAAAGAAGCAAGAAACCGCAGAAGTGAACAATAACTGAGATAACCGGAGAAGTTCTTTCTGCTTCACGTACTTGCATCCCTTTTTGCCTTGAACCTTACCAGATTGTTGAGGGTTGTCTGTTTGCCCGCATTCGCTTCTGAGACAATCAGTTCAAATGGTTTCGAAAATGACGTCAATGTGCAGCTGCGTACAGTAGGCGGTCTACTGATCTTACACCTGGGAGCAGTGTTCTGAAAACAATAAGATTCTCCTATTTTTAATTCGACAGAGCATTACCAGTAGCCGAGACGCCACTAAGCATGAGTTCATGGTATTATGATTAATTCTCGGCATAAGCACGACGATTGTGATGTTGCTGACAGGAATGATAAATAATTGTTTACGCAACAAAGTACTGCGTAGTCAGTCATTAAACTTCATATTTAGACGCTTTTCAGAGGCTCCTGTCGTCAGATGATAATCTTTGATTTTGATCTGTCATATTCTTCAAAAGCAGTTCTAAATTTTTGTGATAATTTATGCTCTCAAATGGAACATTCAGTTTTTAGAACGCCTGACGGCTGACTAAATTAAAGACGGTCACCGTAATATAGACACTGGGTTTCCGAAACGCCATTGTTTGTAAATTTTGATGATGTTAATGACTGTTTGCGGAGTGTTTCTGATATTTTATAAGGTTAACAAGCAGTCACATACACAGTTTCCGCAAATATGAAGTAAAACGATTAATGACAAATCTTTAAATATAAGTAGAGACCCACAAGAACAGTTACTGTACAGAGGATACATGAAAAAGCAGAAAAATCCGTCTGACGTAACAGAGGAATGTAAATAAATAGATGGAGTTGTTTTAACTCACTCAGTAGCCGCTTCCAGGGTTTCTAAAGAATACGCTCGGCTATGTACTTGGGAACTGACGCGTTGACGCTCAGTCTCTTCTTCTTATCTGGGAACTAGGCTGGTCAGTACCTCTCACATTAACAACTGACCGTGGCTAGGCTAACTCAAGTGACAATGTGTATAAGTGCCGCCTTCAAAGTGACTTTATTTGAAATAATGTATTGTGACATTTCGTTTCCTCTGGATCTATTTTCAGATGCTTATTTTCTTACATTGTCTACATATAACTTCTTACATAGTTCCTTGCGCCTAGTGTTAACAGAAACGATGTTATATACAGCACCCTCTGTGAATATTACGTTAAGAACAAGTAATTGTGAAGGACAGAGGCATTTATTACCCGTGTAGTAACGTAAACTAGCCCAGAAAACGCAAAAATGGAATAATGTAGCATAATAATATTACAACACTAACGTTAAGGACGTTACACAATGTAGACACTACATGTCAACAACTGCTTGTAATATTCAAAAGCTGCGCGGGGTAGCCGTGAGGTCTGGGGCGTCCTGCACGGTTCGCGCGGCTGCCCCCGTCGGAGGTTCGAGTCCTCCCTCGGGCATGGGTGTGTGTGTTGTCCTTAACATAAGTTAGTTTAAGTTAGTTAACCACTGTGTAAGTTTAGGGACCGATGACCTCCTCAGTTTGGTCCCACAGAAGCTTACCACAAATTTCCAAAATTTATATTCAAAGTGACAAAGCTACAGAAGATATTTAATTAGTAGATATTAGTGTACATGCATTACTGTTAATTGCAGAGACTTCATGCATAAATATATATTTATTTAACAATCTTGCTCTATATCCATATTGGTTAAGTATACAGCAGAAGTGCATCTGTAAAGCTAATGAAGTAGTCGTGGCTGTAGAACTTAGTCTTCTTATTCAGCAAATATTCTGGCTATTTAAGCTGACGTAAAGAAATATTCATTTCTTCTAATCTGTCGATCTTTTTCCTCATAGCTGGGGATATTTAAGGTTTTGCCTATTTCATGCATTTTGTAACCTGTGCCCCGCATGTGTGTGGATGATCTGTTGAAATGGTTAAGTTTAAACGCACCAAAGTGTTCTCTGATCTAATTCTTAAAGCCTCTGTAAGTCTCCTCCCCTTATCCCCCTTACGTAATATGCAGAACAGTTTTAAAACTGTATTTACACCTTTATTGCATTTTTATCTGGTGGGTTATTTTGTTGTACATTAAGTGTTGTCCTATTTTGTCATTGACATAGAATGCTTTTGAATATTTTGTTTCCTAAATAAGTTGGCAATCTTCAGAGAAATCTTATCGACGCAGAATATACGGGCATATTTTGTAATATATTTGTTGTTCGTAACAGTCCATCTTTCCCTAAATGACAATGTCTGTAAATAATTTGTTGAAAAATGTGTCATAGGATCACATTCAAAAATGTGAGGACTAGCATTGGTCTCAGGCTATTGGTAATAATGCAACACGTTTCACAAATAAATCTGCCAATACTTCTCGAGGGTTCTGTAGTCGAATTCAGGAAGCAATGCAGTGCAGCTACTGAATCGAACATTTTTGTGTTTAGTTTAACGGTTGATTAGTTCCGTTTCCTCCAATTTTTAATTTAGATATCGAGATAAGGTTTCGAAAGTGGTCGTGTTTTGTTGGATGCTCCTAACCTTCCTTTCTACCGTTATATTGAAAGAGATACGATTTTTAAGAAAATGAAACAGTTTACTTTTAATAGCAACAGTCGTAGTTCACAAAAATATAAGTATTGTGATACAACGCTAGGTATGGTTTACACGGAAACCTTTAATAACGAGAAGATAAAAACGCACGAAACATGAAGCTTTAGACTGCCATTTGTTGTATCCATTTAGGTTGAATCAGTCACTGAAATAACGTTGTTCAGCGTTTAGCACATTTTCTATAGCAACTGATTTGGATACGAAAAAATGAAGGACAGTGTTTTGTATCCAGATATGCAAGAAAGTGGGGGGATCTGGCACTTTGGTATGTTCTGGGTAAGGTCTGACAATTGTTTTGTAGTTTCCACTGTACTAAGAAATACCAAGAAGATATAGATTTTACATCCCGTCCACGACGAGCTGTTACGAAACGGAATGCCAGCTCGCACAATATAAGGAAGGGGAAGGAAGTCAGCCGTGACCTTTTCAAAGGAACCAGCCCCCTATTTTTAGGAAAACCACAGACAAAGTAAATCTGCATGGCCAAATGTGGGATTAAGTCACGTTCCTTCCAAATAAGAATCAACTGGCCTTACCTACCCTCGTCCACTCTGTTGTAAGAAGGAAACAGGGAAATTGACAGACGAGTTAATAGTGAGTACCTGATTCAGCTTCCTGTAGCAGATGCTGAGTACTCTGTATTGTAACAATGAAAAACGACAAATAGCCTATGTCTTGCTTACAAGGTGTTCCTATTCTGCAGTAGGTAATAACGACAGAGTCACCCCACCTTAAAATGTTTGTATTGGATACTTTACTCGTTTAAAATTATTTCGTGGAAGCGATGTTTATCTCTCACAATCATCATCGATCAGTTGGCAGGGGATGCTTTTGCCGATTTCAGTTACGTATGCTCTCATTCGTCGTGATACCATCCTTACCAGAAGTACCTCTCTGGACGCTAAAGACCCAGACATCGCGCGTCCTAAACCCTTTCAGTAACAATAATAATAATAATAATCATTATCATCAAAATCATCAGCACTTTTCACGAGGGGCTACTATTACGAAAGTCATTCTGTTACTGTTACGGATAATTGTGTAGAATATGTGATTTGCCATAAGCTCCTGCTAATTGTACGTCAGAGACGTTTTGCGTGCGGATGAGTGCATATCTAACGCCCTTATGCCCTCATCTTCCCGAATGTACGAAAGCGATACGAAATGCATTCACCCATTATGCTTTATCTGCCTCCGTCGTCTCCTAATAGCATCGCTGCCTTGTGTAATGGAGTTTAGTGATCTACCTCTGGCATGGGTATGAGTTTTGACTGTGTCTCTGCCACATGTGCTCTCTAAATATGTTATGAAGTAATTTTTAGAAGATACTGGATGAGAATTGTTTATGAAGGTTGGCTAAATGGGTGAGATCCAAAGTTCAAATTTTTATTTTTTTAATTTCTTTTATTTTACATTTTAATGCGGTTTGCGATATGTGATTTTACGAGTGTCACAGATACTTAGAAGGACAAAGATTGTGAAGTAAGGTGGTTAAATCTCAAGACAAAAAACCACTCATACATTATTATACTGCCACCGGTTATTGTGCTGAAGATCCCATCACAAGATAGATTCATTCCCTCCTCCTATTGACATCAAACACGCACGATTGCATACGTTTTGTAAACAGTCTTACATTTACACTTTGACCACATGATTATATCGTTGCAACAGATGAGATACATTGCCTGATGAAACTGAAACTTTGTGAGGCGCAGATGAGGCATTTGGCATCTGGTGCATTAACCCACAACGCCAATACGCTGCGGATAGTCGTCGCTGAATTGTCAAATAGGGAATTGTACTGACCATCAGCTACGCAACGCAGCTTGGCACAACCGTTGAATGCGCCGCACGCCTCGACTGTCAACCTTTTATTGTCCTTCACAGATGAGGAAGATTTTTCGTTTCCCCACTGTCCTCGTTAATTTTTCGATGTTGATGCCGGTTTCAGTACACTGTAACTACGTAGCCTCTCACTCATATTAGACGCATTAGGCCTTTGTATCCGTATGATCTGTCTTGAGTCATCCACCGACAAGTCTGTTTCTTCATACTCCCACGATGCTCGCGGTTGTGTAGCCATCCATATGCTAATGGAAAGCCAAGGTGTGTTGATGCCATTATCACTGGGCTATATTAAAGAAAGCACTGAAAGACCTGAGCCGAAACAAGGCCCCCGGAGTAGACAACATTCCATTAGAACTACTGACAGCCTTGGGAGAGCCAGTCCTGACAAAACTCTACCATCTGGTGAGAAAGATGTATGAGACAGGCGAAATACCCTCAGACTTCAAGAAGAATATAATAATTCCAATCCCAAAGAAAGCAGGTGTTGACAGATGTGAAAATTACCGAACTACCAGTTTAATAAGTCACAACTGCAAAATACTAACGCGAATTCTTTACAGACGAATGGAAAAACTGATAGAAGCCGACCTCGGGGAGGATCAGTTTGGATTCCGTACAAATACTGGAACACGTGAGGCAATACTGACCCTACGACTTATCTTAGAAGAAAGATTAAGGAAGGGCAAACCTACATTTCTAGCATTTGTAGACTTAGAGAAAGCTTTTGACAATGTTGACTGGAATACTCTCTTTCAAATTCTGAAGGTGGCAGGGGTAAAATACAGGGAGCGAAAGGTATTTACAATTTGTACAGAAACCAGATGGCAGTTATAAGAGTCGAGGGGCATGAAAGGGAAGCAGTGGTTGGGAAGGGAGTGAGACAGGGTTGTAGCCTATCCCCGATGTTATTAAATCTGTGTATTGAGCAAGCAATAAAGGAAACAAACGAAAAGTTCGGAGTAGGAATTAAAATCCGTGGAGAAGAAATAAAAACTTTGAGGTTCGCCGATGACATTGTAATTCTGTCAGAGACAGCAAAGGACTTGGAAGAGCAGTTGAACGGAATGGACAGTGTCTTGAAAGGAAGGTATAAGATGAACATCAACAAAAGCAAAACTAGGATAATGGAATGTAGTCTAAGTCGGGTGGTGTTGAGGGAATTAGATTAGGAAATGAGACACTTAAAGTAGTAAAGGAGTTTTGCTATTTGTGGAGCAAAATAACTGATGATGGTCGGAGTAGAGAGGATATAAAATGTAGAATGGCAATGGCAAGGAAAGCGTTTCTGAAGAAGAAAAAATTGTTAACATCGAGTGTAGACTTAAGTGTCAGGAAGTCGTTTCTCAAAGTATTTGTATGGAGTGTAGCCATGTATGGAAGTGAAACGTGGACGATAAATAGTTTAGACAAGAAGAGAATAGAAGCTTTCGAAATGTGGTGCTACAGAAGAATGCGGAAGATTAGATGGGTAGATCACATAACTAATGAAGAGGTATTGAATAGAATTGGGGAGAAGAGGAGTTTGTGGCACAACTTGACCAGAAGAAGGGATCGGTTGGTAGGACATGTTCTGAGACATCGAGGGATCACCAATTTCGTATTGGAGGGCAGCGTGGAGGGTAAAAATCGTAGAGGGAGACCAAGAGATGAATACACTAAGCAGATTCAGAAGGATGTAGGCTGCAGTAGGTACTGGGAGATGATGAAGCTTGCACAGGATAGAGTAGCATGGAGAGCTGCATCTAACCAGTCACAGGACTGAAGACCACAACAACAACAACAACAACAACAACAACAACAATATTAGAGAATTTACTAGCTGCTAACGTCGTTACGGTTGTTAGTAGATCATCAGGCCAATCACTTTTTTTTTGCTATTCATTTTAGTGAAGTTCTTTTGAAAATCATAGGCATAGTCGATTACAATTTCAGAGTTGTCAGCTGAAATTTATACGCTTTGCATGGAATGTGGGAAACTGACTACACTACTGCGAAGTGAGACCCGATCTTATAAAAGGACAGGCCATGCGAAATATGTGTTGGAAAACAGCGTGCGAATTTTAGCAGCCCACACAATTAGTTTTCTTGTTATCGGCTCATCCAGCGTAGTTGCTCAATACGTGAATATAGGCGTCATTCACCACTGGCCTTGCACGTCGAGTTTTATTCACCTACAATTTGTAGTATGTACTTGCTGCGTAAATACTTGAATATGTTTAGACTGAATGACTTGAATAGCACGGTCTCCTTTTTTCAGAATTCCAGTTATTCTCGTTGCGTTAAATGATACACATTTACATTCACATTTCAAGTTACTTCAAAACGAAATATTGGAGGCATGTGAATGGCGCAAAGATTCCATTAGCATTACAGTCGGATTTTGAAATGGTAGTCGTTAATTATCCTTCAAGAAAATTCTCACTTCTGCATACGTAAATGTTCGAGTCCACTCATTGATATCAATCCTATGGTGGTACCAAGAATAAATTCCAGACGCAGGTCAAATAGTCCAGTCTGACCTATGGGGGAGGTCGAGCTAAGCGTTTTTCCAGTATGATCTGGGGTTTTAGAAGGACATAAAAATAAAAATGATATTTCAGTCAGTTAGAAGTAACAGGCGTAAGGCTCTCAGTTAATTTCCGTAAACTCTTCGGCAAATTTTCCTTCAGCTGAAACCGCAAAGTACACAATTTGTTACAAGAGCCAAACAGTTAAGGTACGAAAAACATTTGTCAGCATAATGCGATATTAGCCGAACACATGACTGATAGACTACCGAATTGAGAGTTTCGAATCCTGCTGCCATGATGTACGGTTGAAACGTCCAGCATTTCCTATAGTTTCTCTGCACTTGAGCGTTTTTCCATGTTCTCGTGAATGTGAACAGTGTTTCCTGATGGCGTGGGCAGCTTGCGGTTATACAAGGAACAGAAGCCACGACGTTGTTCACATACACAAGTCTCCCTAGTGAAGGTCGCGCTCACGTCATTCGAAAATTCCAGTATCCGCTGTGATCCGAAGAGTTGCTCGATGTACTGATTGGTTCAAATGGCTCCAAGCACTATGGGACTTAACATCTGAGGGCATCACTCCCCTAGACTGAGAACTATGTAAACTTAACTATCCTAAAGACAACACACACATCCATGCCCGATGCGGGATTCGACCGTAGCAGCAGCGCGGTTCGGGCCACAGCGGCCGGCGTACTGATTGGAATGTAACAACATTCATTCTGAGTAAGATGCTATTAACTTCTAAAACACTACCTGTAATAGTTCTCAAGGCACAGGACTTAAGTGAAAAGGCAACTGTTATCAAAAATAATAAGATCAAAACTTTTTCAGCTACGTAGTATCACATATAATGAAACCGTTTCAGGGTTTCATGGTTAATAATCTTCTTCTTGTCAAGAACGAAGTAGGTTCCGTGCACAATGGGATGAGAGGTAATGGCGTAAAGTTTCTGACACCAATCTTTGCGCCAATTTCCTGGACGCAGTTCCAAACCAATCGGCAGTGCCTCATGAGGTGAGTGCATTAGACACTGTTGATGGTGGTCCGCCTCTCGGTTGAGGACGTCAAACTCGGCTGGTCCTTGATGTATTCGAGACGTGTAGGCTATGTGACAGCGCCGGGTTTTACCCTTCTTTCGTCATCATCATAAAATACAAACGCAACATTACAAATTCACATACGACAAAACTCTCACATATCAGAAAAAAGGGTCAACGTGCGAGGAAGATTAGTAGATAGTGTCGGAAGTCCCATGCGGCTTTTTGCGGATGATGCTGTAGTATACAGAGAAGTTGCAGCATTAGAAAATTGTAGCGAAAAGCAAGAACATCTGCAGTGGATAGGCACTTGATTCGGGGAGTGGCAACTGACCCTTAACATAGACAAATGTAATGTATTGCGAATACATAGAAAGAAGGATCCTTTACTGTATGACTATATGATAGCAGAAAAAACACTGATAGCAGTTACTTCTGTAAAATATCTGGGAGTATGCGTACGGAACGATTTGAAGTGGAATGATCATATAAAATTAATTGTTGGTAAGGCGGGTGCCAGGTTGAGATTCATTGGGAGAGTCCTTATAAAATGTAGTCCAACAACAAAGGAGGTGGCTTATAAAACACTCGTTCGACTTATACTTGAGTATTGCTCATCAGTGTGGGATCCGTACCAGGTCGGGTTGACAGAGGAGGTAGAGAAGATCCAAAGAAGTGTGACGCGTTTCGTTACAGGGTTATCTGGTAAGCGTGATAGGGTGTACGGAGATGTTTAGCAAACTCAAGTGGCAGATTCTGCAAGAGAGGCGCTCTGCATCGCTTGCTGCCCAGGTTTCGAGAGGGTGCGTTTCTGGATGAGGTATCGAATATATTGCTTCCCCATACTTATACCTCCCGAGGAGATCACGAATGTTAAATTAGAGAGATTCGAGCGCGCACGGAGGCTTTCAGACAGTCGTTCTTCCCGCGAACCATACGCGACTGGAACAGGAAAGGGAGGTAATGACAGTGGTACGTAAAGTGCCCTCCGCCACACACCGTTGGGTGGCTTGCGGAGTATAAATGTAGATGTAGATGTAGGTTTCAGAAGAAAAGAGGAAGCTCGACTCGACCGTCACATGTGTTTATTACGTAATGAGAATTACGTCCTCAGGTCACACATTGCACAACGAATGTTGTATGACAGTACTTTTGCTGTACACCGACTATGCGATCACAGAGGAGTAATTAAATGGAAATAACCATATTTTCGCTATAACACTTGACCATAATTATCGTGTGCTAAAGAGTCAGAATCTCCAACGTTTCCACATACTGCCACAAATGTCGAACAACGTACCGAAATCGTCATTGCAGCTGTGTTCCTCTTCACTAAATACAATCTTTTAAGTTCCTAACCGGCAACTTGATCAGAAATGTTTGTTTGTCGGACATGTGAAGCCGTACTGATTAATGAACCCAGACGGATATAGAAATTTGCACTACATACCAGATGTGGACAGCACGATTTATGTAGGACAGTTTCAGGGAATAGCAGTGGTCTTCACGTTTGATAAGTGTTCTCTCACCGCTCGAACCAAATTCTGCAGCAATAGGTTGGAACGGTGCTCTCTCAAGCGCAGTTAGCAGGGATGCGAGTACTCGTTTTGGACGGTGGCTTGAATAGCTCGTAGCCACTAAATTGTTCTGGATCTTGATATCCAGCACTGAAGATATAATGTGACAAATGTTGGCGGTCTGTTCGCTGTCACAAATCGGGACAGACAGTCGATACTTGTCATCCACATATTGTTGTCGTGGTCCACTTAAGTTAACTTGACGCCAGCCAAAGTTGTAGTCCGAAGTGTTCTGTAGTAAACAATGTAGGTTGATGGAGAACACACACAAGTCTAACATGAACTCGACACTTGACTCGCATTCGCGAGGACGACGATTCAAACGCGAGTCCCGCCATCCTGATATAGGTTTTCAGTGGTTTCCCTAAATCGCTCCAGGCAAGTGCCGGGATGGTTCCTCTGAAAGGGCACGGCCGACTTCCTTCCCCATCTTTCCCTAATCCGGTGGGATCGGTGACCTCGCTGTTTGGCCCCCTCCCCCAAATCAACCAACCAGTCATGAGTTCGACTGTTCAAGTTAAGACTCCTGTTTGCTCTACGTTAACCTGTGCTGCTGATCCCGGCGAAGGTTCGAGTCCTCCCTCGGGCACGGGTGTGTGTGTTTGTCCTTGGTATAATTTAGGTTAAGTAGTGTGTAAGCTTAGGGACTGATGACCTTAGCAGCTAAGTCCCATAAGATTTCATACACATTTGAACATTTCTTCGTTAACCAGTACTGTTTACTACGCGACACTTTGGACTGATGTCACCTTTTGTTACATTCGCTGAAGATGACTATGTAATACTTGAAATCTAGATCTGCTGTAGTAAAACGATAGATTTCGCGATCGACTGCTGTTGTTTTCTCCACCGTCCAAAACTGAGAATGTTTTGTGCAAGAATGTCGTCGCCTAAGTATTCTGAATTTACATAAATATTCTGACTGCTGGGTTCATATCTATTAGATAGTGCATGGGCTAGCGACTTGGCTGCTGCTGTTATGCATTCAAATTTTCGACTCCTTAAGAGTTCCTTGGGCTAGAGGATTATTCAGGCAAACACGTTCGAAGCATTAAAGAAGCGAACGAGTTCTACCTGCCCCTCGCTCCTCGCTCACACACACACACACACACACACACACACACACACACACACACACACACACACACACACAGAGAGAGAGAGAGAGAGAGAGAGAGAGAGAGAGGGCATAAATGCCCAAAAGAAGTTAATCCTTAAATAGAGACGATGTTTTTATGAGTCGAGGACTTTCTGCGGTTTGTGTCATCAGTTACACGCAGGGTTCGTATAAACGTTGCCACTGGTTGTGATAAAAGGAAATGAAAAGAGCACGGTCAGCAGCATTAATTCCATCTGAGTCAGGGCGAGAGCAGATCGAGCCAGCTTTTCGAGGGAAAGGAAATGGTTTTCCCCTCTCCAAGAATATGGAAAAATGGGTAACGCTGCTGATGGAGCAGGAGCCGCAGATGCGATTCACTGCGCAGATATCCGCAAGCATATTGTTTTGATTTTCATTTTTATGACTGCATGTATATGCAGCAGCTTTGAATCGGATTATTTTTTATACCAAACGTGTGGAACACTCGATGCAATTGAGCAAGCCCATTCGTTCCATTTCTAGGCCTCGTTCACCGCTAGAAAACGTACTGCGAATTGTGGGATGTTTAGTATACATCGATGCAGCGTCGTTTGTATTTCGACACAGAGGAATCGCTTACCCACTCAGCAGTGGCCGATATCGTCAACAAATAGAGGAACGACCTCTGGATCAACTGGCGCAGCGCAAACTGTGCTGAGAAGGTGAAAAGGTGGCCGCAATCTTGTTTTCATACCATGAAAGTTCCATTCAGGATTACCAAGCCATCAGTATGAGTGCAGCTAAGCTCAGGGTGCTGCTCTTCATGTAATCCCAACGTTGCACATTTGTGCATTGATTTCGCCAAGGCTATCAAAACTTCAATTCAAAGCAAAGGAGTTCACTAGAAAAATTCATTTTGACCAAAATGATCAGTGCAGAATGTTGTTTTAAACAGATGTGTATTAAAAACTAAAAAGTATTTTCGGGTTTCTGTAACTGACTATAGTGCAGCTGAAGTATGTGTTGTCTACATTGGTCATTAACGTCATACTCTTTTATTTCAAAAAAACATTGTCAGTGGCTCCACATTTCATCATTATTGCAAATAGCTTTCTGTAGTATTTTACCTCCACTATTGTATTTGTTTGTCAATGTTTCACGATTTAGAACAGTGCATTTTATATGTTAATTTCCTCATTAGTCTGTGTGGCGGTTATTAATAATGAAATTTAGGAAATTTGAGTGCGGAGTACTATTTCTGTGGGTGTAGTCATGTCGTGCTGCGTGATTTGTTGGTGTGGACCATTTTGTTAATAAAAAGGGGAGGAATTATGTGTGCACGGAGAAGAGTGAGAGAAAGACAGGATGAATGACTATTTTTCACTATGTCTGCATCCAGTTTGAGCAACTAATTATTGGTATATTAACAGATTCCTCCGTCGCATCGTGGTAAAACAGTTTCATAACTACCGCTGGAAAGCACACAATTTTGTTTCATTCTACATTTATAGCTATAAACTGCAAACCATCGTACGGTGGGTGGCGGAGGGTTCTTCGCTTTCCAATGTCATTTCTCCTTGGTTATTCGGCGAATGGAATTTTAAGAGTAAACTGTTCCTTGATGCGCAACCCGTCCATTGTAGCATATCCCACTGGAGTTTAATCAACATTTTTTTGACGTTCTCACGATTATTAAACGTATCCATGACAAAACCTGCCAGGTTTCTCTAGTTCTTCTCTGTCTAATTTATTAATTCAACCTGGCAAGAATCCCAAAATGATGAGCAAAAGCCAGAACCGGCAGACCGAGGTTTTTTTAAGCTACATCTTTGATGGGTGAATTACACTCGCTATCATCGGAATGTATACCTCTCCTTTTCTTTAACATAAGTTTGCCTCCTGATGAGAGTAGAGAATTGAAAAGCGAGAGCGTAAGCACATTATCCAGTAATCCAAGAGGCACGTTGCAAGCCATTGAATACAACAAACGCATTAATACTAATACAACTTGAACGCCACTCTGCCTCAACAAGATAAATGTGCATCTCATAGGATTGTGTCCTCAGCATCCAAAGACCTGTGCGTAGCCTTAAAAATGAATAAGCTGCGTAGGAAAGCTACAGTATAGACAGGACTGTGTGGCCGCCATAGTGTGCTGCTAGACGTCCAAATAGTCCGTATAAGCGCACTTAATGCTTACAGGGAGCACAGAATTGCTGCTACCTGCTCTAACCAGAATAATTACTTGCGACAAGATACAAATAAATATTCACGTTTTACAAATTAACACATTAGATTTCTGAGCCAATGTAACCTGGCAGAGGAATCAAAAAATAGACCACCTGTGTAAAGAGGAGCTCTATATGCCACAAAAGAGACAGTTGTATACACGACGTGTGACCCACGTGACATGCTAACGCCATGTCGGCCTAACTGTTGCCGAACCTGCAACTCTGTGCCACAACTATGCAGTTTTCGCGTGAGGACTCCTGATCTCAGCAGCTTGGTTCTCTTTACGCAGTGTTCGTATGGTATCAGATGATCTGTGGAACTTGTAAGCCACGTTATGCGCCCATGGATTAATTTCCTATTCATCGTATGAACGGCTTCGTGACGTAACCTGGTGAATGACGAACGAGGTACGTTATTTTGATATTCAATGGAAAAATGGGTATTAAAGGTACGCAATAGACCTGGCCTGTTATACATGAACGTTGGTCAAAGTGACTGTGACACAAAAGAGAATATATGTGACTGCGAAATATTGTGCACTACATGCTAGGTATTCACAGACCACGACTTCCGACTACAGTACAGTATGAACTCGCCATTTTTTGCAATCTGAAGCTCTAGAAGTCATGACAGATTATTAAAGAGGGCCGGCGTTTATTTCTGGCGATTTCCCTGCATTTACTTATGCGCGAGCACACACAGCAGCAACACTGGTTGCTGGCAATGCCGAACAAGTTGTTTAGCAACCATGCTTTGACGAATCTGTTGGTGTTCGTTCTTGCTTTTCCAGGATTCTTTCTTCAGATTACTAATCACTTCTGCAGTCATTAGCCCTATCTGCGGTATAGCCTCATATTATGCTTTCATGTGCCCACCCCACGTGCCAAGGCTATGGTTCATAATTACAACCTTTTGTCCATTTGTGTTGTTGTTGTTGTTGTTGTGGTGGTCTTCAATCCAGAGACTGGTTTGATGCAGCTCTCCATGCTACTCTATCCTGTGGAAGCCTCTTCATCTCCGAATAACTACTGTAACTTACGTCCTTTGAATCTGCTTAGAGTATTTATCTCTTGGTCTGCCTCTGCGACTCTTACCTTCCACAGTTCCCTCCGATACTAAGTCGGTGATCCCTTGATGCCTCAGAACGTGTCCTATCAACCGTACCCTTCTTCTAGACAAGTTTTCCCACAGATTCCTCTTCTCCCCAATTCTAGTCAGTACCTCCTCATTAGTTACGTGATCTACCCATCTAATCTTCAGCATTCTTCTGTAGCACCACATTTCCAAAGCTTCTTTTCTCTTCTGTCTATTGTCCATGTTTCACTTCCATACATGTCTACACTCCATACAAATACTTTCAGAAAAGACTTCCTGACACTTAAATCTATACTTGATGTCAACATATTTCTCCTCTTCAGAAACGCTTTCATTGCCTGTCCCTGACCATTTATTAAATGTTTATGTGCTTTGTTTCAGTAGATAATTCATTTCATCTGCTGTCTTGTGGCAATAAACCAAATTGTTCTAGTGATATTTGAATACGTTCACGATAATGCCCACGTGAGTCTCGGTACCTATACCTTCATGGTTTACTGGGCCATTCCAAATAGATTTTATTTAATAAGACGTTACCCACTGCGTGATGTCGTTTCTCTTAAATTTGTGTGGTTATATCGGGAGCTCGCCGTCCCTATAGATCACCAGAAATCACACTTGTGCCATCTTATGAGTACGCTAATCAGCTCAAATGACACCTCACAATACGTGGAGAAGTTTTGCCTCAGCTGTCAGGTCTTGTGAATAGGCCACTACCAAGGAACGAAGGAAGATTGGGCTTAACGTCCCGTCAACATCGAGGTCATTAGAGACGGAGTAAAAGTTCGGATTGTGTCAAGAATGGGGAAGGGAACTGGTCGACTCTGACAGGTGACACGTACGTAAGCATCCTGTCTGATCACCTGCATCTATTCATGTCCATTGTGCATTTCGACGGACTTGGGCAATTCCAGCAGGACAATGCGAGACCTCACACGTCCAGAATTGTTACAGAGTGGCTCCAGGAACACTCTTCTGAGTTTAAACACTTCCGTTCGCAACCAGACTCCCCAAATATGAACATTTTTGAGCAAGTCTGGGATGCTTTGGAACGTGCTCTTCATACGAGATCTCAACCCCCTCATGATCTTACGGATTTATGGACAGCCCTGCAGGATTCATGGTGTCGCTTCCCCCCAGCAGTACTTCCAGACATTAGTCGAGTCCATGCCACGTCATGCTGCGCCACTTATGTGTGCTCGTGGGGGCCCTACACGATATTAGGCAGGTGTAACAGTTTCTTTTGGTCTTCTGTGTATATTTATCAGGTTCCATGTGACCATGCAAGGTGAAGCTGCTTGATCGTGGTACTAGTCAGCAAAGAAACTGAAGAATTAATAAATCACAAAACTTTGCGAGATAATAGACAAATAAATACATTACAAACAATTGTTCTGAACTACTGCTTGGAACTGCTGTACAGAATAAGAGGCGTGTGGCTCCTTCATCTTGGATTTTAGTTTTTGGAGTTCAAAATTCAGCTTTTTTCAGTTGGGCTGGACGACAACTAAAAATCAAATCTGATGAATAGCGCGCAACTTTCTGTACAATGCTTAAGTACTATGGAAGTGCGCCCAACAGGAATTTCGCGGACTGATACTGCAGAACAATCTAACTACCTTCTTCTTGGCGAAGAGTATTCGAGTCCTAATAACTGAAGATGGTCAATTTCACTGATTGTTTGCCACCTTGAGACAGTGAAGTTTTGCTTCCGTGTCATAAAATGTATGCCGTGCGTTTTGTTGCTGTTAAGCTTTAATCTGTTAGCTGAAAGCTACTCGCTGATGTAACAGATTATCAGATTAAATAAATTTATTTTACGTTCCACGTGTTTCTTTCCAAAGAGAGAAATTTTTGATTGATCTGTCTTAAGTGACAAATCATTGACATGTCGGAAAAAGCAGCGAATGCATAACAGAACGCTGTGTCAAATGGTTCAAATGGCTCTGAGCACTAGGAGACTTAACTTCTGAGGTCATCAGTCCCCTAGAACTTAGAACTACTGAAACCTAACAAACCTAAGGACATCACACGCATCCATGCCCGAGGTAGGATTCGAACCTGCGACCGTAGCGGTCGCGCGGTTCCAGACTGTAGCGCCTAGAACCGCTCGGCCACCTCGGCCGGCACGCTGTGTCACCCGCACTTTACATGATTCCTGTGTTTCATGTTTCTTGACACTAAAAAGCAATTTTCTGCCTCCTACTTTCCAGATATGTAGTGAACCACCGTTGAACTTTTTTCCTGGTCCCCCAGTGTTCCATATTATGCAAAAGTGTTGCATGAGCCATACAATAAAATGATTTTTTTTTAAATAAAAGACAGTACCTACTGTCCTCTACCTATCGTTTACCACTGAAGGTGCCTCAGATACAAAAGAATAAATTGCAGCTTATTAATTTCTTGTGATGACTGTTTTTAAGGAAAATGGATACACCGAGTAGCAGATTCATCGGGCTATGGGGTTTGGACCATCTCCGGAGGTGTACGAAGAGGAACATTGATCTGTGGCCTTTCTTCCTTATGCTGGAGGCTTATCGTTTAAGATAGGACGAATTTTAAGGAATTTTAACATTAAGAGTGTTTTCCGTCCACCTTCTAAGATTACGGCTCTGTGAAGGATGATCTGGACCTTAGGGAACCCGGGGTGTACAGAATTCCGTGTCAATGTGGGAAAGCTTACGTTTGCCGTTCTATTCGCACAGTGCAAGACAGGTGTGCGGAACATCGCCGACATACGAGGCTACAACAGCCGGAAAAATCGGCGGTAGCAGAACACTGCCTAAATGAGGGACACAAAATGAAATTTGAGGAAACTGTTGTGGTTGCCAACATCTCCGGTTTTTGGAACAGTGTGTATAAAGAGGCGATTGAAATTAGGTTGACTGATAATTTAATCAACAGAGACAATGGGTCTCCTCTTAGCAAAACATGGAATCCTGTATTATCTCGCATCAAAACTGAACGTTCTTCGGTGCGCCCTTGATTGCGATATATCGTTGCCAGCAGTGTTTCACTAAGGGCGGAGCCACCTCCCTGTTTTGGAAGGCAGAAACCGTGATGAGCGGCGCATCCGCCGTGTACTGAACGGTGGCCTATATAGGACGTCGATTTGCAACCTGGCGTCAGTTCTCAGCGGGACTCATCAGCATAAGCAGCATTTTCCTGAAGATGGCGAACAGTTGGATCGCCGAAATATCGAGTCAAGTTGATTTTAGGATCCGGCAGCAAACCCGAAGAGCCTTTCAAGAATTATTAATTTCTTATTCTTTCAGAGACTGTTTAGTCGTTCAGAATCACCCTATATAAATGAAACAATTTCCCATAATATTGTTAACTTCTATTTTTATTGTTTTTCGAAACTGGAGATACTTCTGCTGCGCGTTGTATCTACCCGTAGAGGAGATGCGATTTGTGATGTTTAATTTCAGTAGATTGAAGCACACACAGCTGAGTCGAAGGAGGGCAGGTCATCTCTGTAGCAACGAACACATAAATTGATAGACAGATATGAAAATTGTATAGCTAGAAACAAACATAGAGTATCTACAGTGGCGATTACTAAGTTATTTCACTTTTCCCATATACCATTATTCAGGTAACCTCTCATTTGTAAAGAACACCGAAACTTGCAGACCTTGCCTTAGATCCCGTGATACATACGACTTCACATTGCCTGTAAACAGTGTCTTAATTTATTAGGCGTGGCACTTGTGTGGTGTTTGCTGTTCAAACAGCTGCTGAGGCAGACGGTGATGTGCGAGCCGGGTAACGAAAGGGTTGATCGCAAATGAGAGTGATCGGTGTTGACGGGCCGCGCAGCGAAATGCGAGTGTTTGGACAGCAGTGTCTGGGCGACGGGAGGGACTGATGCGAGGCTCCGAAATAAGCGCTCCAGCTGCGCACAGCCCTCCCAGCCGGCGAAGCCAAAACTCTCGCTACAAGAGGCGCGCATCTCAACACTTAACCTTTTGTTTACCAGACTCAAATCCTTCTTAGAATTATTTTCTTAGCATAGGTGCAAACAAATCTATGTCTAGTTAACGTACGTATGCCCATTTTCAGAAAAAAATTGTTTTGCAGCGAAACCTCTGTTAAACCAAGAATGGTTTCGTTGTTTTTGTAGTCTGGAAAAAGTTTTTAATATTACGCGTGCAGAGTGCGACACCAGTGACCTGCCTAATAGATTTGGTACGATGGAGATCTCTCACCGTACTACATAATAACACCCTCTTGATGTTTCCTTTGCAAGCATATCTGTTGCTACGTTTGTCCATTTAGCTTGTGGAACTCATTGTTTGTTGCATATGATACGAAGTGCTGTATTAGCACTTGTTGCTGGAGAACACACCGATGCTTCCAAAAGCCATGTAATGGTTGCAACTCCAAAGTACTTCCATCTCGTTCTGTCTTTCGCTGAAGATTACACTGGCATTAACTTAGATCACGTCGAGAAAACACCACGTCATGCGGTGCCGGCATTTCACTGTCGCTGTCGTAGGTTACTGCCTTTTGATCACTTGGCAACTCGTCCAGTAGCATCTAACACGATACAGGTCAGGTAGGCAGCATGCAGATCCCATGATTCCATAGCTGAGAAGAAGATATGTGTGAACCTTACTTACAGTGGTTACAGACTAAAACCAAACCGCACATTATCCTGTTCAATAAGAAAGCTGTCTCATAATAATGACTTGCGACCTACAAAACTCAGTTTTAAAGCACATTATCGTTCACCATCGTGAAAAACCGGTGTTTCCTAAACTGCGTAAACACAGACAAGAAACAAATTAGGGACAGCAGAGTAAGAGGTATAGCGGTAATCCGCCGTCAGGAGTGGCCGAGCGAGTCTAGGCGCTTCAGTCTGGAACTGTGCGACCGCTACGGTCGCAGGTTCGAATCCTGCCTCGGGCATGGATGTGTGTGATGTCCTTCAGTTAGTTAGGTTTAACTAGTTCTAAGTTCTAGGGAACTGATGACCTCAGAAGTTAAGTCTCATAGTGCTCAGAGCCAACCAATATAGCGGTAATCTCAAAGCCAGAAAGGTGATGCTATTGAAGATAATCACTAAATGTGTAGGTAGGTACCAGCCAACACCATATTCCGCTACCACACTACTGGTAAGGTACATAGGCGACCTAAAGAAAAAAAGTGGCTTCGTACAGTAATCACTGGTAAACAGAGCGTGAAAAGAGACTTTGGCTCACTTTACTCTACAGGTTTTTGCTTATTTATTGGGAAAATTGCTGTGTTAATGAATTGTGCCGTTACCAACAATTATATCTGTTTGTTATGTAGCCGGCCAGCCTTCCAATTTTTTAAAGAATATTTCTGAAGTTTTTTTTTTTCATTGAAGCATAAGTGTTGTGTAAGTCCTTTACTTGACACGCTAGTAGGATTAAACATTTTATTAGAACTGAGGCCATTCTCAGAGTTTCGGAGCCTCTGCCTGCCTACAGCTGTCCATATGGCGTTGGCTCCTTTTAGTCAAGCAATGGAGCTGCGACTCGTTGAAAAGTCTGTATGTTTACTTTAGCAAATCCCTACAGTAACCTAAATCCAGGAGCCAAGAATGTTTTTATGGAAACTTGCGGGGAAGCCTCAAAATACGCTGGATAATCTGCTAACTCTTCATGATACATATCGTTTAAGTTGTTAATCAGAAGAATGAATATCTTACATCCCAAAACAACTGAGTGAGGCTGGAGCTGCATGGTAAACCAGTAAATACTGTATTTCGCGTGCTGAAATTGTTCAGTTCGTGCTAGCATGTTAACAAAGCCACTCCTCCGTGATCTCACAAACTTGCAGTTGCATAGCTCAAGAGCAAAATGAGAAGTTATTAGAGAGCGTTGTAGTGCACTTGGACGCTGAAATAGTTTAGGAAACCTGTACAGGACGTCCATTTCCCCATCACAGACTGTAAAAAACTTTTGCGTGTGTTAGTACAATTACATACAGGGTGAAAAGTATTTAAACCGACAAACTTTGGGAGGTTCTAGAGGACATCAAAAGAAATATTTTTCCCTAATGTCATTTTTTCCTATGAGGTGTATTTAAACCGGTAGAGGAAGATTCCTCTGGTGGTAAATTAATTAAACCAACAAACACTTTTCCATTTTTTTATGACCAAGCGACAACACATTAACACAACATAATTTCCGATACAGTAGATTTTCAAAAATGCCTCCATTGACAAGTAAACACAGGTTACACCATCCGATCATGTTCTGTCTGACACGGGCAAAAACTCCAGGAGAATCCTGAGTTGTTCCTGATGCTGCTACTATCCGGGCAACCAGATCCTCTTCTGATGCAACAAGAGTTGTGTAAACAAGGTTGCGCATCTCTCCCCTCACAAAAAAAGTCCAGAGGGGACACACCTGGGGATCGAGCAAGCCATGGTGTAGGACCACCTCTCCCAATCCACGTTTCTGGGAACCGTTGGTCCAGGAATCGACGCACACTACGACTGAAATGTGCTGGCGCCACGTCATGTTGGAACCACGTGCGCTGTCCTGTAGGGAGCAGGACGTCTTCCAGCAATGCTGGCAATGCTCTGGCGAAAAAATTGTAATAGTGCCTGCCACTTAATGGCCTAGGTAGCAGGTACGGCCCAATTAAACAGTCCCTAACAACACCGACCCACACATTAACGAAGAACCGCACTTGATGAGCGCTAGTAACTCTGGCATGTGGGTTATCCTCTCTCCAAACTTGCGAATTGTGCATGTTGAAGACTCCATCACGCCCGAACGTTGCTTCATCGGTAAACAACACAGAGGATGGAAATGTAGGATGCAGGATGTAGGACACTGTTTCAGGTACCACTGCGAAAACTGCTCTGGGTGGATAATCAACCGGTTTCACGTTGTGGACACGCTGTAAGTGAAATGGGCGTAACAATTGCTCTCGAAGGACTGTTCTTACATTCGTCTGATTCGTCCCCATGTTACGTACAATTGCGCGAGTGCTGATTGTAGGATCCCGCTCAACATGCTGCAAGACAGCTTCTTCAAATTGCAGCGCTCTTGCCGTGTGACGGCGTCCCTGTCCAGGTAATCTGCTAAATGACCCGGTCTCACGCAGACGTTGGTACTCAGCAGCAAAGGTCGTATGATGCAGGATCGTCGATTAGGATATTGTTGTTGATAAACCCCCTGTGCAGCTCGTCCGTTGTGGTGCGCTACGTCGTACGCACCAACCATATCAGTGTACTCACTGCAGGTGTATCGCTCCATTAGTAAACAGAGACAATGCACTACTACACTGGTGGACAGCAGTTGCCTACAACTGAAGAGCGTAATACGGCCTCCACCAGTTTAAATAATCCTCATAGGAAAAAATGACATTCAGGAAAAATATTTGTTTTGATGTCCCCTACAACCTCCCAGAGCTTGTCGATTTAAATACTTTTCACCCAGTATAGGTGACACCACTTTATCAGGGTATATAGTGAGCATTCGAGCTACAAAGTTTCATATGCTGCAGCTTCCTAAGTGCACTTTAAATCAATGGGTACATGCGCCTTGTCAAAAACGAGTCCAGTCCATCCAAGACATAAACATTTTTTTTGTTACTTTCCCGTTGTGTACCAGTGCCTTCAGGAATTTGGAAATGTGGGGTCTTGCCCACTCGTCGCTAATAGGGTGCCTAAAGGATGCAGCGTTCTCGGAATGTTATACAACAATTTAAACAAATAACATTAGTAGTTTTATTTGTAGAAAGCAAATTGACAGTACTTAACTTCGATTACAGCAAATGTCGCTAGCAAGAGGCGACACGAAAACAGTGAAGTTCTTGCTACACAAAAAGTCCTATTAAGCGCGTGATACAGATCACGACAATCTGATAGCGTAGCACGCATGTCGGTTGCAGACTGGGGCGGTCTGAACGGCCGATGCTAGCAGGAGCGCCGCTTATACTCACTTCTTCCGGGTGTCGCTCTTGGCGCAGGGCGGTCCAATTCCGCGCACCATTGGCCGATGTTTCCTCACCGCCTTCTCTGGTCTTGCGTACCGCGTCTTCGTTCCGGCGCTTGAGGTTAAGCCAGAACAGGAAAGACGTGCAAAATATGTACTGTATCACAGTATAAATTCCAGTGATCTCGCTAGTAAGGAACCACGCTTCATTGTTTGAAGGGGGTAGCTAGAAATAAGGGACAACAAACAGGTGAAGCCCGTTATGTGGCCTTGGTGTAGCTGTTTCCAGTCGCCGAGGCAGAATCAAGTCCTCTTAAGGAGCCTCCATTTTACATGCTGTCACTTTATGCATGAAATACCTCTGTGGAAAGAGGATTTTCTCTGTCCAGAGACCATGGCATACAGATTCCAATACGCCGTATTTTAACTGTCCGCATTTGATGTACAGACAGGAGGGCAGAGGAATGGTATACTAAGTATGAGGGTTGCTCAGAAAGTAATGCACTGCATTCTTCAACAATTTTTTATTGAAATTAATAAGAATTACACACACACGAAGGAATGATGTTTTATCTACACACTCTATTTTTCCGTATAATCTTCATCCCTCAGGTGTGACAGCCGTGGATGTTCTCCCCGACCGCTGCAAATCGTGGAGCTCCGACGAACCGCCTTCTGATGACCTCACCCTCCGTTCCCAGCGACTAACTGTACTTCTGTCGACAGCAGATGCTCCATAGACTTTGCACAAGCATTTGTGAATATTCCTCACGCTTTCCTTCTCTGCAGTAAGAAATTCGCTGACGGCACGTTGCTTGTAACGCACTTCACCTACAGACGCTATTTTGAAACTGTCCTACAGCTACACTATCTATCGGAAGTGACGGAAACTTGGCGCACTAACTCGGGAGACTTTGGATAATACATACGTAACGTTTCGGATTCGTAGCATTTTTTTCGGCTTGGAAAAAAATGCGGTTCATTTCTTTCTGGGCAATCCTCATAATATGCACTTTGATTCAGTATCTAAATATAGGCGAGCGAATGAATGTAAATTAAAACAGAAGACTATTCAGAGGTTTGCATTGGCATTACTTGCATTTGGGCATTGAAATGAATCAATGACAAAAAGTGAAAATTTGTGCCCGACCGGGACCCAAACCCAGATCTCCAGATTGAAACGAGCGGTCACCTTAACCGCCTCGGCCATCCGAGCAAGAATAGATTCGCAGTTTACAGAAGTTCTCTCTCCTGCCTATACGGAATCGAGAAATTTAGGAAAATACTTCCACCTCAAATTAAACAAAAATCATTCCAGTCTTTAGTCCTGCCAAATCTTTAGTACTGTGATTTAGCCCAACACGGTACAAATCCTGAAAACTTCATACGACTCGAGTTAGTAACGAACGATTGTGTGAAAGGTATATAACACGTGTATTTTACCATATCTGTGTCCGTCCCTGGTAGCTGAGTTGTCAGCGCGACCGAAAGTCATACCTAACGGCCCGGGTTCGATTCCCGGCTGGGTCGGAGATTTTCTCCGCTCAGGGACTGGGTGTTGTGTTGTCCTTATCATCATCATTTCATCCCCATCGACACGCAAGTCGCCGACGTGGCGTCAATTCGAAAGGCTTGCACCAGGCGAACGGTCTACCCGACGGGAGGTCCTAGCAACACGGCATTTCCATATCGTATCAGTACTTCTTATAAACATTAGGTTGGATGCAGCTCAATAGGCCGTGTGATTTTCATACTGTTTGTTTACTTCCTTGGCTTCTTAGCCACATGTGTCTTCAGTACCTCTCGTCACATACCGAATTGCAAACTTGTTACTCTCCCAATATTCAGACAAAATCGTAATACGTATTGTCGGATGCGAGTTACCTGATGTTCATTTTTTAAATCAAAAGACTGTACTTGGAGAATGGGAAAATGCGTTCTACGTGGAGTAGACAATCAAACTGTCATGTAGCATGGGCTAGATTACTTTCCCTATAGCACTAAACGGAGGAAACAAGTGGTTTATAAAACTTACATTTCACGCTCATCTACCATGTATGCTATGTGGGCCATTTGAGGCAATGTGTAAGGAGCTCTGTTTCTAGTTGCTGATGAGTCTTCCGAGCTGTACGGTTTTGGTCGAAGAAACTTTTTGGTTCCTGGCTGGACAACTGGTCGGTAAAGTCTTCCTTGTGTAACTGTGATTATGTTTGGAACAAAGATTGCAAAGGAAACCAGCATAGCGAATTCAAAGATGAGATCAAGAAAGACTGGCAGCTACACAAAAGGAAGATAAACGTGCAACAATGTTTAAATATAACTACGTCTGATTTTCACATTGCCAAAGTTGCGGAGAGTAAACCAACGTAATGCTTTTGACTCAAAAATCAGCAGTTTGCTACACATCTCTGGCGAAGGTTAGCTAGGTTGGTGCTGCACTATTGTACATCCCAAGAGTGTCCCTGTTACCCTTAATGACAAATTTGTACGCTCTCATAGGTTTTTACCTTGAAGAGATTATTTGCGGAAATTGAGGGTATATGGACAGGATGCTGGTTGGCACAAAACATAAATATAAGCACACCCTGCATAATATCGTACCAAGGACATACTAACATACACATAAATCATCTGTGCAAGTTACCTGGTATAATTACGCAGTATCATTATAGTAATAATGAAAATTTGCTTATACAGCCAGTTTTCATCACATCATCACTTGGGAAAAAGATTTTGCAGATGCTGTTTGTTTTCAGCAAAAGCAATAAAGTGAGAAAATTTTCATTTATTATATGTAGGAGCGTCAGAGAAAAATTTTCTTTATTGTACACAGGAGTGGACCCTAACTCGTAATAAAATAACTAAAAGACACGAAGGTGAAACTGATAACATAAGATTCTCTCGACAATGAGACCAATTCAAAAATACAAAAGGATACATTTATACATATAAGGAATATACCAACAATACTCTGGCTCGTGATTGCCCTTGAAAATCATTGTCCAGTCAAACAAATAACACTAACCAAAGATACAATTGCAGTTCAACAAATGTGTGTGTGTGTAGCTGTTATAGATCATCAGCGAAGTCTTTACATATTCATTCCAGACATAACTAAAATTTGCGTTCAGATCTCTGTAGTCTAGAAATAGCAAGGAAATGGAACCAAAATGCTTTAATGACAGTGACACCAGACAGCACAAACAATTAATGAATGATCTCATTCATTCTCACTGCCAAGCAAACACGATTTAATGGACAGGTGATGGGATAAACTTATAAAAAGCGCTCCACATACACGTAACTCAAGACAGGAATGCATTGATAGGCCATAAATATTTAAGGGAACTATTAGTACTTGTGACTAGGACAAAGGCATACAAACAACCGTAAAAGTACAAGAAAGTGTGATATTTAATGCTACTACAAAGATGTAAAAAAAAACTTATCAGTTAAAAGTGAGACATGGATAAAACAAATACAAAAAAATGAAATAAATGGTTAGAGTACCATGGTATGTTGCGTTAGGAAGTCTCCTTTATTTATGGATGGTAACTTGTTTCAGATTTGCTTCCATTTTCAAATTATCCAGTTTCATAAATGATTAAACACAGTTATATATGCATGTCTGGAACAACCATAGGGTTCTGTGGTTCATAGTGAGAGGCAGTCTTACTCTCCTCCACTTGCGGTTTCGATGGCGTGTCTCCTATGTGGCACAGTATCTCCATGAGATCATGCAATTCTTCTGCCGCCGTGCACCTTCATTTCTCTTTGTCACGTACTTCTAAACTTGCATCTCTCTCGCGATTTTGTGTGCTGCTAACGTGGTCAGCGGTATGCTGAAGCTGAAAGAGTACTTCGCGTTTCTTGCAAATAATATCCACTTGTGTTTCCTTGGGCCTGAGCAACGATTTGATCTCTTCGCTTTCGCTCATTTCGATCGTTCGCGTGCGGTCAGAGTCGGCTTCACACGGTAGGAATAGCTGCTTGACCGCTGTAATCAAACACCCTACCTTGTACGATACTTTGCTGACTTCCTGGTTACGCGACTCGCCGGGGTAATACTTTGACATACATTATGTAGTAAGTCATTTTGTTGTAGACTTACTTCGTGAACCATCTCGTGTATTGGTGTCAGATCACATGGTCCATGCCCGCATCTCGTGGTAGTGCGGTAGCGTTCTCGCCTCCCACGCCCGGGTTCCCGGGTTCGATTCCCAGCGGGGTCAGGGATTTTCTCTGCCTCGTGATGGCTGGGTGTTGTGTGGTGTCCTTAGGTTAGTTAGGTTTAAGTAGTTCTAAGTTCTAGGGGACTGATGACCATAGATGTTAAGTCCCATAGTGCTCAGAGCCATTTTGAACATGATCCATCACCAGCCCACTATCTTCCTGAGTTATTCAGCCATTGAAACTTGATCATCATTAATTTCTCTTACATTTTCCTCAACCTCACCTTGCCATACATTAACAGATACTAAATTTAATCACATTTCGGCGACTTCTTTTTGTGTTTCCTGCGAAGTACCCTGGCTTTCTGCAATGGTCATATCCAACTTCTTATCTGAGTCCACATCCTGATCCTCAGTTTTCTTACTCTTTTTGTCTTTTGTTTCTTTTTGTTTAGATTCGCAGGCTGTTATCAGTTTTATTATTCCCTTCGTCACTTTTCTTACTTCGGGCTTGGAACTGTCGCATCACTAGTTCTGGACGGCATCAAAGTCAAAGACGATGACGGTGGGAGATTTCACTGCGCATTCTGTTTTACCAGGGGCCGTTCCGTACAGGCCGACGTCCTCCAGCCGGGCTGCTTTCTTTGGCGCTGTAACGTGCCTGCTCTCGTGTTGGGGTGGTGCCACGTGCGGCCAGCTTAACGGCCTCCCCATTATATGTCTTCTCCGAAACGCTGCTTGAGTCTCCCCTAGAATTTTCCAACTCACCGAAGTCGCCTTGGTTCAGCATAGCGGCCACACTTTCTAAAGCTTCTTGCTTAGAAATATCCTGTTGCACAGTGCTCATCTTCACAAAGAAACTTCGCCCTAGAGCGTATCGACAAACAAATTCAATACTAATGGCTAAAATCCGAATGCCACACGAAAAGCACGTCTGCTCTCTAAATGAAATTTTGAACTGCGCGAACTCGAGCAACAAAAACACGAATCACTCAGCATTCCCTCACACAAACAAAAATCCTAGATACACGACGATAAATTACTTATACACAAAAGACATCGACAAAAAAGAAGACTTGGCAGTGATTTGTGGAGACGCAAGCAGTATTGCACATTTATTGAAAAATTTTTGATTATACATAAAACGCGCTTAAAACTAACTACTCCCTGAGAAGAATACAGTAATTCGCATCATGGTACGAGTCACCAAGTGTAAGACTGCTACTCTCTTGATCTCAAATCATAAGCACAATACCTATTGTGAAGCCGTGGCCGAGCGGTTCTAGGCGCATGGCTGGAACCGCGCGACTGCTATGGTCTCAGATTCGAATCCTGCCTCGGGCATGGATGTGTGTGATGTCCTTAGGTTAGTTAGGTTTAAGTAGTTCTACGTTCTAGGGGACTGATGACCTCAGATGTTAAGTCCCATAGTGCTCAGAGCCATCTGAACCATATTGTGAACCGCAAGTTACCTGCTGTTTCTCTTTCATAATCGAAAGAATGTGCATAGAAATAGTTAATCGGATTCTACGTACAGTAGTCAACCAAGTTGCCATATAGCATGGAATCATTACTTTCCCTCTCTCACTAAAGAGAGGAAACACGTAATTGATAAAAATTACATCTCACCCTCGTCTACCGTGTGCGCTGTGTTGTCGATCGGGACAAATTGTAAGAGATACTGATTTGAAATAGCGAACCGCTAGGTTCCCTGTGAAACGGCCCGACTACTTGGAGATGTGGTTTGCCATACATACGCAAGAAATTCCATTAATTATCACACTGAATCTAAAGGGCCTTCTCTTTAACCTTCGAGAGCAACAGTTACGGGAAAGGAGAACGTGAAGTGAGATGGAATATTTATAAAGCGATTATCGTTTATTAATTATATTTATTATTTTTCATCATCAGTATTGAACGCGTTTCATATCCCACATCAAATATATGAATTAACATGTAATCATCAGTGAAATTATAGTCCCATACTTATACAATGAAAATGTTGGGAACAAAGGTAGCAAGGGAATCATAATGAAGTCAAACATGAGGACAATGAAGACTGTAAACTACACTAATCTGCATTAACTACACAAATTCCTGCGTCAATATTTAAAAATAAACAATACATAACTTATCAAGTGAAGGGAAAAAAATCATCCCACCAGCACTGAAACTACACCGAGGAGCCACAGAGGTCCTAAATTCAAAGCCGAATCGTTTTCAGTAAAAGTGATAAATTTCATAACTCTCATTCTATTCGAGAAATATTATTGAAACTGGGGTCGACCTGCATAGCATTATATAACCTACACAACGGAATAGCCTACGCTTGCAATACTGTTACGTCATACACACGTGGCTGCGATGCTGCACAAAAAAATCGTACCTCAAAAATGGAAAAACAAATCCCAGATTCTGTGATCTGATTCACGTCATTACACGGCAAAAACGTAAGCTATTGCCGAAGTCAATAAGTCGAATAAACAGTCACAAGCTAAATACTACTCTTCAGAAGTGATTTATCGCACAGAAATCGGTTTCTGGATAGAGTATAAAAGTGATTTAAATCGGTATTGCTATTATCACGAATTTAAAAGATGTATTATTATGAAGAAGAACGCGGTAGATAGTCAATCAAAGAGAGAGCACGTCTGACTGCAGATCGTCATTCGTGGTATCTACAGAGACAGAGACCCATTTCAGGCATTAGCCATGGAACAGAAACTCAACAAACAAGATTAAATGCACTCCTGAAAGTTCCCTGAAATAAATGAAGTTATCTCATCATAACTGACATAAAGGAACTATTCGCACTAAGCGGAACAAATGAGCTGCAGGGACCATTAAGACTTATCACGTCGGTGACAAGATCTGAAGTGTCTCGCTACGAAAAAAGAAAAAAAAAAATAACAGCCAAGCCGTTGATTCAACGGTCTGTGTTTTTTTTAAGCTGGTGAGCGAGGGACATCTCGTACCGTATGGCCGGGAGCGTTCTGATTCGTCTGTACAACCCATACCGGATACTTAAATAGTATCATTACAGTAAAAATGAAAGTTGGCTTATACAGACACATTTAAAAATACCTGTCATCATTCCAAAGCTGAAATGCCAGACCAGATACATCCAGCATCTTGGTATTACATCACGAAGTATTTCTCCATGTCAATCCCCATTTCGGCCATTCGTCTATGGGACAAACACACTTGTAACATTCCTCCTATTAAAAACCACTCAGCATTGAAGAGAAGATTAAAGCTTTATCTTTTATCATCCTCGTAGCTTCCCTGTCTATGCTTTTCTCGGGCCCTTCTATTTCTGTTTTCTTCTTTTCACCTCATCTGGTAATCTTACCCCGCCATTTCTCTCTCGTCCTCTGACCAGTCAACTTTTTCTCCTCATTGATTCCTTCTGTACTATTGTCATACGTTTCTGTTGGGCGTAAGTACTTACAAGAACGAGTGAGGAAGTTGCTTAATATTAATAAGACTGGTAATTCACAAATTCCACATATTCATTACTATACATGTCATTATTGTTATTACAATTATGTATTGCACATTTACCATACAAACTATAATGTTTACTCAGCGAGGAGATGTAGGAGATGACTTGAAGGTCCTAATCTTGCCTGTTGCAATAAATGTATAAATAAATAAATCTGCTCCAACCTGTACGTCGTACAGACAATACTTCTACTATACTTGCTGTCCTGTTCGAGGGATCGCACTCTTTTTTTTCTTTCTCAGTCATTAGAGATAAGATATGTGGATATCTCCATTAAAGATACGACTATTGATATACAAATTATTTTTAATAACAGAGAAGTTGACGTGACAATAAGATCGGGTTAAATGGTGTCGTTTATAAATGACCACCACGGCTTTTTATTTTTTTTATTTTTTTTTCAAATGAAACGAGCCGTCTCAAAGGTAAGAAGCAGTAACTAAATTTTTATGACATTGTTCGTGAATGGAAAGATATTTTCGGTTTTCTTGTCTTACACATATGTTGGCAACTTAAAAGGAAAACTGCGCTACTATTGTAGTGCTTAAAACATAAAAACAATACACAGGACTGTGGAAGACCGGTGTTGTAAGCGTGTGTGACGCTAATGTTCAATACACAGGACTGTGGAAGACCGGTGTATTGAACATAAGCGTGACACACGCTTACAACAGCCGAGCAAATCCGCTATTGCAGAACATTGCCTTGACACCGGTCATCCTATGGAACACAACAACACGTAGATTCCGGCTTGCACGTCCAGCTATTGAGATAGTGTTATTAAGGAAGCTGTTGAAATCAGACTATCAAGCAACCTTATTAACAGAGATGGTGGAGTTTGTTTAAATGCAGCTTGGAATCCGGCTCTGTCTATCATCAAAAAACAGAGGGACAGAATTAGTGCTACCTCACCTGTAGATTAATAGTAACTATCAATATTGCTGATGTTGGTTATCTTTGGTCGTGTTGACACTTGTTCTGTGTGTGGTGTCTTCCTTGTTTCTCCTATGTGAACCGAGGTATTAAATTTGCTTTCACATTTTTTGTTCAAACGTGTGTGAAATCTTATGGGACGTAACTGCTAAGGTTATCAGTCCCTAAGCTAACACACTACTTAACCTAATTTATCCTAAGGACAAACGCACATACACCCATGCCCGAGGGAGGATTCGAACCTCCGCCGGGACCAGCCGCACTGCCCATGACTGCAGCGCCCTAGACCGCTCGGCTAATCCCGTGCGGCTTGCACATTTTTTCTTCCTTGCATTTGTGGCTTGAGAATGGCAGGGTGTGCTCCTGTCGAAATATCGGCGGTGTTCGACGACTTCACCTGGCAGCAAACTCGTAGGTTATTTGAACATTCGATTCGACGGGAAAAGTTAAGGTCTCACATATGTAGATGAGTGCTCGTAATGTGCGTAATTATAGCCACCTGACATTGCAGAGTAAAATTACTTTATGTATTTCACGGATTATTTGCGAAAGATAAAGCAAGGTAAAGAACCTGACATTGCTGGCCGAAGTGGCCGAGCGGTTCTAGGCGCTACAGGCTGGAACCGCGCGACCGCTACAGTCGCAGGTTCGAATCCTGCCTCGGGCATGGGTGTGTGTGTGATGTCCTTAGGTTAGTTAGGTTTAAGTAGTTCTAAGTTCTAGGGGACTGATGACCTCAGAAGTTAAGTCCCATAGTACTCAGAGCCATTTGAACCATTTTGAAGAACCTGACATTAGTTACGGCTCGAGATGTTGTCACTGAATTTGTGCTTTTTCGTGGCTACAGTGGTTAACTGACAAAATGACTCACACTGCGACATAGTTCAGCGAGCGTGAGTGGTGCTGTGAGTGTGCCAGACGAAAGCCGCTTGTAGAAGCTGCTGTTACCCTTTCCGAGGTCCGCATCAGCGCCGAGTGTCGGCGTATAATATGTTCCGCTCTGATTCTTGTGGCGCCGCAGGAAGTTGCGGTGGAGCTGTCTGAGAGCCGGGGAGTGCGCTCTCCTTCCTGGCGCCGGCGGCCTCGCCTTCCGAGGCCTCCAGCCTAGTCTAAATGTGGACACCGAGCGATAGTCGCGCTATGCCAACGTTGACTGTTACTCCGCTACAGCGATCTGTTTGCTCTAATAGCAATCAGAAGCGTGCGCACGTGAAAAGAGGCTTCACGGGGTAAGACTAGTTCTGAATATGTTGTTTCGGCAAGACGACGCAATTCGTGGAGAGGCAAAGAAAATTACTCTCATTGCAACGCGTTCTTTCGACAGCTAAAAAATGTCTGCGAAAGTCTGTCAACGTGCCACAGTGACCAAACGACGGCTCGGGAATTCGACGTGTAAAGCAAATGAGGCGGTGCAGTGGGGGACTTAACATCTGAGGTCATCAGTCCCCTAGAACTTAAAACTACTTAACCCTAGGACGCCTAAAGGGGGGGGGGTTCGTTGAACCCACAATTTTTTTATGTCCCCTGCTTTTGCCCAAGTAAATTTCGTACTACATACTCCCTTTGAGTTATTGTTTGTTGGCTATTTTATGAAACGTTAGTGTCAATATATTTTATAGAAGATTTCTGCTTTGAAAAAAAAAAAAATAAACTTATCATGGGCCCAACAACCCCCCCCCCCTTAGGCTTCCATGCTATAGAATATTTCCCTTAGTAGGATTTCGTATTTCTCATCTCTACAACAATGCAAGTTAGTTTCTTGTTGGTTGGTATTCTCGATATTCACAACAATCGGTTTACTTTCAGAGGAAGTGATTGTTGATGTCAGTCAGCTGTTATTTATCTTGTAAACTTGCAGTGAGTTAGTGCAGTTCCCAACACGTAGGCCTCCAGTAACTTTGGTGTCTCTAGGCCCGCAGTCCGGAACCGTGCGACTGCTACGGTCGCAGGTTCGAATCCTGCCTCGGGCATGGATGTGTGTGATGTCCTTAGGTTAGTTAGGTTTAAGTAGTTCTACGTTCTAGGGGACTGATGACCACAGCAGTTGAGTTCCATAGTCCTCAGAGCCATTTGAACCACTTTTTGAACATTGATGTCTACACAGCAAAAACGAAACCAAGTAAAAACTTACTGATGTTTGGCAACAGTGCACCAACATAAAGGCACTGTTGGAGGAGAGAAGAATAAAACCGAGATAAATGCATATTACAATTCCACTAAAGGTGGAATTGATACCATTGATAAAATGGCAAGTATGTACACCTGCATGAGGGGAACAAAGAGATGGCCTCTGTTTGTATTTTACTATCTCATCGACATTTGTGCTTTCAATGCAACAACCATATACATCCAACAACATCCAAGATGGAATGGAAAGAAACACAACAAACGGAAACTTTATCTTCTGCAACCTGGGATGGAACTAGTGAAATTGCAGGTAGAAGAAAGAAGTGCCAATGCAAAAGGTTTATCTAACCAAATTTTTCAATCAATGGAGACTATTCTACAAAAGAAAATCTAAGAGATGACCACAGAAGCACGTCAGCCTCCTACAGGGAAAGGTCGGTGCCATATTTGTGTAAGAAAAACTAAAACAAAGAAGCAGAAGTACAACAATCTAAGTAAACCAAAACAGTATTGTGGACAGTGTCATAAACATGTGAATACACACATCCAGAAAAAATTGTGAAGTATGTCTCTTGCCTTGAAGTTGAGGACTTAGAGTTGTCTAATATATAAGAACACATCTGTATTTTTTTTGCAATATGTCAATTTTTTATTCACTCAATCCAATATTTATAACAATTAACAACATTTATAAACCGATGCCTTAGTTAAAATACATAAACCACTTTGATAGTTGTAATTTTTCCTCAGCAAACTTATTTAATAACCGTGGGCTCGCCGAACGGCCCCCCCCCCCCCCCCTCCCTTTCGCCATCCAAGTTAGAAAAAAAGACTCGGGTGTCCTAGGCTTAAACCTAACTAACCTAAGGACATCACCGACATCCATGCCCGAGGCAGGATTCGAACCTGCGACCGGAGCGGTCTCGCGGTTCCAGACTGAAGCGCCTAGAACCGCTCGACCACAATGACCGGCGTCAAGAGACTGGTCTTGCATTCGAAAAAAAATGGTTCAAATGGCTCTGAGCACTATGGGACTCAACATCTGTGATCATCAGTCCCCTAGAACTTAGAACTACTTAAACCTAACTAACCTAAGGACATCACACACATCCATGCCCGGGGCAAAATTCGAACCTGCAACCGTAGCAGCAGCGAGGTTCTGGACTGTAGCGCCTAGAATCGCTCGGTCAAGGCGGCCGGCTCAGTACTCCATTTTAGTGTTACTACATGTATGTTTTGTCATTTTTGTCAATGAATTATATATTTATCGCGTTTAGTAATCTCAAGACGTCTTCGATCCTTACACATCAATAGCATTCTTTCTCTGCAAAAGTGAATAGTAGCACCTATGAGAAGTTGTAGTTACGGTTCTAGTTTGTATTTGCGCTGAGTAGTCTAGGAGCTGCTTCTCACACTGGGAAGCCGAACACGGTGCACTGCTGCCCTCAACGGCAGGCATAATTCAGCTTGGCGAGCCTTATACCAGCTGCTTTTGTACATACCAAATTTCATCTGACTGCGCGAATCCTTTCGTAAACTCTGATCAATCTCGACTGGTTAATTATATACAGGTTGATCAGAAACAGTCTGAAAAGCTTTTAAGGGTGATGCAGATTAGGTTCCGCTGAGAAATAATTAATAAGAAAATAATGCTATACGTTGCGCAGTGTCGAAGTTAAATAGCATTAATGTGAGCCAATCAGGCGGTTGCGCGTGCTTCAAGCGGCCAGCCAGGGACAGTGTCGCCAAACGTGATCCTCGTTTGGTTTCGTAAAACCGAACAAGAGAGCGATACAAAAATTAGACATGGGACGGTAGTAAGGCTCGAACATGAGCCAAAGGCTGAGCAGTCTCGTGCGCCCTCATCTACGCTGTAAGAACAACTGACACTATTGCATTTGGCAGCCCGCTTCAATTTCAGCGCATGAGGCCTGACTAACTAACTAACTCCAATGCTAATTAACTCCGAAACGGCACAACGTATCGATTTTATTTCTTAAGAGTTATTTCGCAGGACAAACTACTCTGCAGCACCCTTTCAAGCTTTCCAGACTATTTATGACCACCCAGCATGTTGCATTGTTTAGGGGTCAATGTCTACACTGTTGCCAATTGATGTGCGAGTGTATTCCAATTGTTTGCTCTACGGGATACGGTAGAAGTGTAATGGAGTTGATAAAATTTTCCTCTTTCGGCACCCAGTCACAAAATCGTCTATATATTACAAAAAGCTATTACTGTACAGATCACTGCTTTTTCCTGTGAAATTGTGTGGAACTGAAGGATAGCCACTGAAAAATGAAAATCTCAACCAAAAGAGAGAGTAAGCACAGAAAATTAAATTTCGCTATGAGATTTTCAATGGACTTTGCTTCCATTTGCATTATTGATATATACTGGTGGAACTGGAAAGTGTTATGGCTTGAAACACCAGACTAATATTTATTAAACTTTGTGGATATGTTCATCACGTAGCAGGTATTAACCTTGGACTCACTCTGGGGTCATAGGTGACTCCAATCATCTTTACTATGGATGAAATAATATTTCTATTTCTTGTAAAAATCCAGAATTTTATGTGTTTTACCACACAGTATTGTAGCTCTCACAAAAAAATTTAGAGCGCTTGACGCAACATTTAAATCAATAATTAACAAAAACTACTGTTGAGGCCAATTAGACCCCAGATAGATTATATGTAACATTCATAGAATGTATAGATTATCAACTATCAATCTCTTTCTTAGGTATTTTGAGTTGGTAACATTGAATTCAGGTGTTATTCAGGTGTTACTCAGATCTAACCTCAAACTGGAAGTTCGTTTGTACGTTTGTTGTTGCAGTGTAATTTCAGCATGGATGGAATACGTTTTCCTCCTGGCTATAGTGTAGAACAAGCTATGGAAGACTTATTTCATAGCTGTAGTGATTCAGAAGGTAGTGACGCCTAAGATGATGGAACAGAGACACAGGTAGACCAAAGTGATGAAATTTGTTTACATGAATTAGAAGAAAATGATATTCTTGCTGAAAATGATGACAGCGGAGAAGATGAAAGTGCAGTACTGGTAAGCAGGGGTCTGGATATTGCATGGAGTACAAAAGAACCATCAATTTGTAGATTTCCAATCCGCAACATACAACGATTTTCAGCAGGTATTCCTAGTACAGTTAGTGTTGGCTCAGCTGTTGACTGTTTCAGGCAGTTTATTACTAATGAATTGCTGTATATAATAGTTCAGTTCACAAATCAACGAGGAAATGAATTGAAAGTGTCTGGAAAATTAGTTGACTGGCGTGATACAGACAGATGCGAGCTTCTTTCATTTTTAGGCTTGCTGATTATGTATGGTGTACAGAAGAGCCGGGAAAACCTATTGACGAATTTTGGGACTCTGAATATGGCATTCCTCTATTCCGTGCTACTATGTCGAGGAGGCGATATCAGGACATTCTGCGTTCACTTCGTTTTGACGACCGCATTACAAGACTTGAAAGGAAAGAGAGGACTTGAAATAAGGCTGAAGCTGTACAGGAAATATTTGATTTGTTTGCCGTGCAATGTCAGACATCATTTATACCTTCCAGCAACATCACTGTTGATGAACATCTTTGCGTATACAGAGGTCGGTGCAGTTTCAAGGTCTAAATTCCTTCAAAGCCAGGAAAGTATGGCATCAAGATATGGTGCGCAGTAGACTGTGACCATGTTTATCTGACAAATCTTCAAATGTACTCTGGAAGGAGTGGTGATGCGAGAGAAGTGAATCAAGGCAAGAGAGTGGTCTGAGATTTAGTGCGTCATCTGTCTGCGTTCTACAAGAAAAGAAGTCCCAAAAGAGTTTTGCCTTCGAAAACTAGGGAAGAATGCACCACCAGATTTGCATACAGTGGTAAAACCCTATTAGTTTCGTATGTTCCAAAAAGAAATAAGGCTGTGCTACTCCTGTCAACACAACATCAATTATTTGAAGTGCCCAAAGAAAACAACTTGAAACGAAAACCAGAAGTAGTGTTGTATTACAACTCAACAAAATCAGGTGTTGATACGCTAGATCAAATGAGCTCTTACTATTCTGTGAAAAAAGGTACAAAACGTTGGCCATTAGCAGTATTTTATGATCTTGTCGATCTAGCTGCACTGAATGCCTACAGACTCTTCTGTGTTGCTGTTGAAAAACAGAGAGACGTCTTTTTCTAATGAAGTTGGCCAAAGAAATGGCAAAGCCCCAAGTGGAATGTGGTTTGAGTTTACCACAAGCAAGGAACAGGGAAAATCTTAGCAGTATCAAACGGTGTGGATTTGATTATCTGTTAGACAATGGTCATCCAGACGTAATACCCGACAATTAGAAGAGAAAGCGAGGCAGATGCTCCATTGGCCCCCGATCAAAGGACACAAAATACAGTTCAACATGCAAAAAGTGTAACAAATTTGTTTGCAAGGAACATTCTGAAGTAGTTACTACTTGCAAAATATGAGCAGATGACTATGGTACGAATTCCGGTTAGAATTATGTTTCCTGTTGTGTTGTTCATCACATTATCTGTAAATTTGAAGCCATTGTGAAACATTTATGAATGAAACAAATTATGACTTAGAGTAATATTGTAACTTCTGATATGTAATTACTCTGCCATATGTAATTTAATTCTACTATGTACATACCTGTTAAAAAGCTGTGAAATGTGTCTAAATAATAAATAAAATGTAAACAAACAGTATTAAACGACAGTACGTTGTTCTCTGAATGATTAGTACACACAGTCAATTATATATTGATTGGGGTCATGTATGACCCCCAGATGGAGTACTAGGGAAATTTTAGGGTGTGAGTCCTAGGGTTAAACGATTAAACGTTTATTTCGTTCGGAACTGATATCCACATCTGTATCAATATGAGGTGTTACCCACACGGGCTCTAGTATATTCCTGTATTCGTTGTGGCATTTTAGCACAAAAACTCCGAACATCAAACGGAAGAATTTCTTGCAAAGTCTGAAACATATGCTGTGTTAGTTCATGAAGATTGCTGCGTGGAGGCTACTGGGAAAGCCTACGTCTTCCCATCGGATCGAAGACATGCTTTATGGGTGACAAATCAAGAGAACAGGTAAATTAGCCAACGATCTGGAAATTCTTCATGGCGTTTGTGGTGTAATTTGAGTGTGGTCTTGCATTATCGTGCTGGACTATGCTATGTTGACCCTGGTCATGAAGGGTATGACAGCATTATTCATCATTCTGGCCACATAATGGCGGGCATTCGGCCTTCCTTCAACACCAACGTAATGAGTCTCCCTCTCATATCCAATAACTCTGCGTACTGTGATTTCAGGAATTGGACAGGCATTGATCTCGAGCTTAGGTGCCTTCTGTGACGTTTCTCCTGGTCTTCTGCGGACACGCTGGCGTCGGTCTTACCGCCACTGACTGAAATGAGACTCATTGCTCTACAGTCTACACCATGTAAGTTTCTGGTGGTAAACGAAGCACGGCAACTCGAGATATCAACCCATATTCCAGTAATCTGATCGGGTGGAGTAGCGTAGTGGTTACACTGGACTCGCATTCGGGAGGACGACGGTTCAAACTCGCGTCCGGCCATCCTGCTTTAGGTTTCCCGTGATTTCCCTAAATGACTTAACGCAAATGCCGGGATGTTTCCTTCGAAAGAGCACGGCCGCTTTCCTTCTCCATTCTTCCCTGGCCGAGCATGTGTTTCGTCTCTAATGACCTCGTCGTCGACGGGATGTTAAACGCTAAGCTTCTCCTCTAGTATTATTTTTAGGACTGTTTGTGGTGAAACGGCGTCTGTAACCTCAGCCCGGATTTCAGCTGTTGTAATCCATTTATTCGTCACAGCCAGTGGAACAACCACACCATTTTCTCATGGCGTAGTCCTAATGGAAAGACCAGTGCTTGACTAAGTTTCATCTTGTCACCACTCACCTGGATGCATGGCACGGCAGGCATTTATCTGTTGTAGGATGCTCCTGTGCCCCTCATTTCAATGATTTTACCCTTCTTAAAGTATGAAAAATGACGATAAGTTGTAAGTGCACGTCCTCTGTTCATGCTCAGATGCAATCTCCTCTTGAGTTCTCGTAACGTGAGACACACGCAACAGCCATCATGTATTCACATCATTCATCACCTGTATGAATGCCTTTTTTCTCTACCGAAAATATTCAAACCAGCTGAAAAAGGGTGAAATTTTAGTCAACATATCCGACTGGCATATAGGTACTGGAATATCAGTTTTGTTGCGTTGGGTCAAGGTGTCCATGGCGTGACAGCTTCCATCCCCGTCAGTGTACGTTTACTATTTAAGGTTTACACTGTGTATCAGATTTTTCTGAGCCGCCCGCTCCGGTATCTGTCCCCAGCACTCATACAAATCCACTATTTGTGACTGCAAACGATACATTCTTGATTCTTGACCTGACACAAATATTATGTGGTTCCGGGTCTGTTTTACTCGATGCACCAAGAGAAAACTTTTAGTGAGGAGGGCAATGAAAGGAGTAAGTGATTTATCGTGAAGATATTTCTGAGCTTTGTATTTTCACGAAGTGATATAAGTTTATTGTTAGCTTTTTTTCAAGCCGAATGCGACGGAAATGCGTAACTCTTGCGCCGTGTAGCTTGGAATTACAACGTCTTTCTAAACATTGAGGATTCCAAACACGTCATTAAATACGGCTCGGGAATCTGAACTTCTAAGTTGCACCCATCACATGAATTCAGAATCTGAACTTCAGTGCTTATAAGGAAGAGAAATAATAAGATTTCATCGTCCTGTCGAGGGCTAGGACAAAAGAGACACTTTTTGAGAAGTTTGGAATAGGGAAAGATAGGGAAGAAATTCGGGCGTGTCCTTTACAAAGGAACAATGCTGTCATTTGCCTTAGTGATTCAGGAAAACCACGGTAAACCTAAAATGTTCAAATGTGTGAAATCTTATGGGACTTAACTGCTAAGGTCATCAGTCCCTAAGCTTACACGCTCCTTAACCTAAATTATCCTAAGGACAAACACACACACACACCCATGCCCGAAGGAGGACTCGAACCTCCGCCGGGACAAGCCGCACAGTCCATAACTGCAGCGCCCCAAACCGCTCGGCTAATCCCGCGCGGCACGGTAAACCTAAATACGGATGGCCGGACGAGGATTGAAACCGCCGACTTCTCGAATAAGAGGTCAGTGTCAGTCTGTTAGTTACAGCTTCCGTAGATCATCTGCGCTATTATCGCAGCGTTGCTTTAATTGCAAAATGAGAGCTACGGTACTCCCAAGTCGACGCCATTAACTTCCTTACACGCCGTGAAAGATCTCACTTCGAGTACCTGTGTCGCACGAAGTTTTAATGTTCCAGGAGAAAATTCACCATCGATTTTTCTTTTGACCATAATTAATATGTTTTAAAGACAACTCCATTACTATCGTAACCCGCGTGGTTCACGTGACTGTTAACTCAAAAATACTGTTGCATACAAATGACAAAAGTTTTGAATGAATTCATGGCATATTCTGTGTCATATTACAATTCTTAGAGTAACTGTGATATATGTGCGCGCATTAGCTTGGATGAACGTTGTATACTTGCTTTGTTTATGAACAAGAATCAGAGTCTATTTTTTAGATCATACTAGAAGTGACCAAGTGGAAGTGTGAAATAGTATGCATTGTGCAAAAAGGAGTGACGCATGATAATCTTCTGCTGGCTGTTTTCTGTCTCTCAGTGAATAATGCTAGTATGAGCGTAATGAAGTTACGGTACGACAATTTGGACTGTATACTTTATTTGGAGAGCACACTATCGCCGGTGACGGAAAGAGGCTTGCTGAGATGCATTAGTTATCAGGCTTTTATATCCTCCACAGTGGAATGAATTATTCAGCCACACGACGCAGCCTAAGTAAATGGCGCGGTAGAAATTTTGTCTCTCTTGCTGGGCTTTCAGAGCTTTTACAGGCTTACGATATGGTCATATAAGATTTAAAGATTTGGGAGAGAGTGAAGAAGACAACAGTGAAAGAAAGAAAGAAAGGTTATTTGACCTGCTCATAAGGGAGGAAAATTCTCCCATGTGCCTAATTTTTATCCTAACGGTTTGGGACAATCCTGTGGTTTTCAGAATGAATTTTCACTCTGCATCGAAGTATGCGCTGATTTTAAACTTTCTGCCAAATTAAAATTGTGTGCACATATCTTCGGAAAACAAAGGTCTCAAGTTCGCGTTCACGGTCCGGAATCTGGAAGTTGTTAGTGCAGTCTAGATTAGGTAAAGGTGCCATGAACCGGAAGAATGGTTTGAACAGCACTGTGCTTTACTAGTTATTGTTCAAAGGCAGGTGGTACGTCGTTGTCTTCCTCCGCCCTTCGAGTTGACAGACAGTTATAGGGTGGAAGGAAGACAGGGGGGGGGGGGGGGGAGGGGGGGGGGAGACCTACACTTGAATATGGACACTGAACAACGATGCATTTTAGCTCCCATTTACAAACATTGCCAGAGGCAAGTGGAGTGATAAGAAGGAAAAAGAAATCCTAGCACTGAGCAGAGATCAAACCGGAGACCTTTGAATCAGTAGTCTGGTACTTTGATACAAAGGCAAATTCTTCATCTGCCTCGAAGTATTTGCATCAGTCTCTTCGGGAGTCACCGAGAAAGGTGGTTATCACGCTGGACTCGCATTAGGGAGGACGACGGTTCAAATCTTGTTTGACCAACATTATATAGCTTTTCTGTGATTTTTCTCAATAGCTCCAAGCAAATGTCGGAATGTTTCCTTTGAAAGGACGCGGTCGATTTTGTTCCCCATCTTTGAACCTTTCGAATGATGTGCACCGTCTCTAATGATCTCGATGTCGACTAGGCAAAAAAAAATAAAATGGTTCAAATGGCTCAGCCGTAGCGGTCGCGCGGTTCCAGACTGTAGCGTCTACAACCACTCGGCCACCGCGGCCGGCCTTTGCAGTACAGTCTGTTTTTCCGATGAAGATCCGTAAGCCCATATTAGAAGCCAATTCATGCAAATTTAATCTGTTTCAATGTCGTCTGGCCGCTGTCTAGTATTATTAGCAACATTAGTGTTACCAAACCTTCAGTGCCATACATTTAATAAAGAACATTGAACCAGTATGTAATTTAGTGAATGAATATCTTGTCTACATCTGAAACACAGTCGATAGAAGTTAAACTTCACCGCATCAAGTTTGTAATCAGTAAATTCTTAAAAATCTGTAATTTACTCATCCTTAATCATTCGTTAAAATACAAATCAAACAATATAACGAAAACTGCATAAAAACGATTTTTTACGCTGTGCAAGTGTATGACGATTGTACCTGCCGCTTCTGCCTAAGTCACATTTGAGAGTACCTCAGATCCATTTTTATTCTTTAACTTGAATGAAAGAAAATCGTTGCTGCTTACATAAACATTGAATTCAAATGGTTCTGAGCACTATGGGACTTAACATCTTAGGCCATCAGTCCCCTAGAACTTAGAACTATTTAAACCTAACTAACCTAAGGACATCACACACATCCATGCCCGATGCAGGATTCGAACCTGCGGCCGTAGCGGTCACGCGGTTCCTGACTGAAGCGCCTAGAACCGCACGGCCGCACCGGCCGGCGTCGACTAGGCGTTAAACGTTTATTTTCCTTCCTTCGACGGGAGCCGTAGTCTACAACTTAATAAGACGAATCCACGAATATGCGTAGCACTCTTATTGCTGCTTGAGTCACTGGCCTGCCTCTCAGAGCATCTGTCAACTCAGTAAGGAACTGTGAAAACTGACTCCTTCATTTTGAATATATCGTACTGCTCTAGAGTGATTGAGGAATACTAGAAATGAAATGAGTATGGGATGGTGCAGAAGTTAGGTGGTGTGGACGTGAGGGGGAGGGTAGCGTGCTGCTGTTGCTGTGCGGCTGGGGCTGTTTGCGGGTCGTGGGGCCGTGACAACGCAGCCAGCGGCCTGGAATAACGGAGCAGGCGGGCTTGCGTGCGCACCGCCGCGCCGCTGCGCTCCGCTTTGTACTCGCTCAGGGGGAAGCGAAAATACCTTGCAAGACACCCGGGCTCGCAGATACACTCCGCACTCAATACTCAACGCACGTATCTTGCCCGAATTTCGTCTCTGCTGCTCACTTCTCGTGCCTACTAGTTGTGACTAAAGAGTATTGTATACTCTGTTCATATTGCACCGGCACGTGCTGGACTCAGGCATCCCCCTATACAGAGTATTCAGGTTGGCTGCATCCAGGTGTGAATCCAGGGTATGGTTCTGGACGGAAGGGGGTTGGGACACTTATAAGCGTCTCTCCCCTCTCTCTTCCCAAATACAGGATGTTACAAAAAGGTACGGCCAAACTTTCAGGAAACATTCCTCACACACAAATAAAGAAAAGATGTTATGTGGACATGTGTCCGGAAACGCTTAATTTCCATGTTAGAGCTCATTTAGTTTCGTCAGTATGTACTGTACATCCTCGATTCACCGCCAGCTGGCCCAATTGAAGGAAGGTAATGTTGACTTCGGTGCTTGTGTTGACATGCGACTCATTGCTCTACAGTACTAGCATCAAGCACATAAGTACGTAGCATCAACAGGTTAGTGTTCATCAGGAACGTGGTTTTGCAGTCAGTGCAACGTTTATAAAGGCGGAGTTGCCCATTTGATGTATGGATTAGCACGGGGTAATAGGCGTGGCGCGGTACGTTTGTATCGAGACATATTTCCAGAACAAAGGTGTCCCAACAGGAAGACGTTCGAAGCAATTGATCGGCGTCTTAGGGAGCACGGAACATTCCAGGCTATGACTCGCGATTGGGGAAGACCTAGAACGACGAGGACACCTGCAATGGACGAGGCAATTCTTCGTGCAGTTTACGATATCCCTAATGTCAGCGTCAGAGAAGTTGCTGCTGTACAAGGTAACGTTGACCACGTCACTGTATGGAGAGAACCAGTTGTTTCCGTACCGTGTACAGCGTGTGCAGGCACTATCAGCAGCTGGTTGGCCTCCACGGGTACAATTCAGCGAATGGTTCATCCAACAACGTGTCAATCCTCATTTCAGTGCAAATGTTCTCTTTACGGATGTGGCTTCATTCCAACGTGATCAAATTGTAAATTTTCACAACCAACATGTGTGGGCTGACGAGAATCCGCACGCAATTGTGCAATCACGTGATCGTTTGGGCAGGCATTGTTGGTGACGCCTTGATAGGGCCCCATGTTCTTCCACCTACGCTCAATGGAGCACGTTATCGTGATTTCATACGGGATACTCTACCTGTGCTGCTAGAACATGTGCCTTTACAAGTACGACACAACATGTGGTTCATGGACGATGGAGCTCCTGCACATTTCAGTCGAAGTGTTCGTACGCTTCTCAACAACAGATTCGGTGATCGATGAATTGATAGAGGCGGACCAAATCCATGGCCTCCACGCTCTCCTGACTTCAACCCTCTTGACTTCATTTATGGGGGCATTTGAAAGCTCTTCTCTACGCAACCCCGGTACCAAATGTAGAGACTCTTCGTGCTCGTATTGTGGTCGGCTGTGATACAATACGCCATTCTCCAGGGCTCCATCAGCGCATCAGGGATTCCATGCGACGGAGGGTGCATGCATGTATCCTCGCTAACGGAGGACATTTTGAACATTTCCTGTAAGAAAGTGTTTGAAGTCTCGCTGGTACGTTCCGTTGCTGTGCGTTTCAATTCCATGATTAATGTGATTTGAAGAGAAGTAATAAAATGAGCTTTAACATGGAAAGTAAGCGTTTCCGGACACATGTCCACATAACATATTTTCTTTCTTTGTGTCGGAGGAATGTTTCCTGAAAGCTTGGCCGTACCTTTTTGTAACACCCTGTATAACTTTCCGTCACTGCCACTTTAACGAGCTTACATTTGTCTAGAATTTTATTTAAAAATATTGTAACAATAAAACTTCTTAATATTATGTTGATTTTATGGAAGCGGTAGTAGCTATTCTTAGGAAACCGATTCCAGCAGTATGAACAGGGCCCTGTCGTCTTGTAACACAGTAACACCATTGGGGAACAAACATTTTACCATGAATGTAATCAGACCCTGCCCTGTTCGATGTCGTATCTGACACAGAGCGGAGCTGTTGATATTTTTTTTTCCCGATAGCAATAGTTTCAGCCTTTAAACTTGATGCAAAAAGCCTGACTAAACTTAGGACTCAAGGTTGAAGAAACCGGCCCTCCATTGATACGTCGCGTTAAGGGTGGCCCACTACAGAGATGGGGAACAAACTTTACAGTGCATAGCAGAAAATTCATATCGTCGAGTGCGTTGAAATACATGTCTGAAATTTTTTCATGTCGAACTTAGGTTTTGAAATTGTTGCCACGATCAGGAAACAACGGAGGGATGTACTCAACGGCAGAAGGATGAACATTTAATCGTCGGGCCACCTTTGTGATCGACTTGTCTCCAATCTGCCAACGAACTTCCATCTCAGTGCACCGAATAAACTATGCTGCGACACCATTCGAGCAAGTGGGATATACCAGGACTCCACTCCAACTCTCGACAGCATCAACTGTCATCTTCAGTGAAAACATGTTAACCTGCTAGGTGCGGATGATGCAAGAGAGACTGTAGCTCCGCTGATTTCCATGGATTGGTTTCGACCAGCTCCACTGTGGCAACAACATACGCTGTTCTCGTGTTAATTGCTCTATTTCTTCGAGTTATTGTTGCTTTGTGATTCCCTACCCCCTCCAAGTTTCTGGAAACCAGTGTAGTTCTACCATATGAATTAATGAGATGTGATGAGATTATTTGCAAATCCTACTGTGAATACTACAAATATTTCTTTTTATTATAGCAATTATAAAAAACAGGCGAAGAAAGCTTATCTAAAAATTGTACAGAAACGAGATTGAAGCTAAGAGAGGCGAAGTACATGAAAGGGAAGCAGTCTTTGCGAAGGGAGTGTCCGAGAGTTGAAGTACATACACGATATTTATCATTCTGCACATTGAGCAAACTGTAAAGGAAAACAAGGAGGAAATTGCAAAGGGAACTAAGGATCAGGAGAAGAAACAACAACTTTGAAGTTTGCTGATGACATTGTAATTCAGTTCACGGATGGCAAAGGACTCGGAAGACCAGTTGCAGCAAATTGAGGTCTTGAGAAGAGGTTCTCACATGAACATCTACAAAAGTAAAACAAGGATAGTGAAACGCAGTCAAATTAAATAAAGGGATGCTCAGGGGCTCAGATTAAGAAATGAGACCGTAGACGAATTTTGTTGTTTGGGCAACAAAATAAGTGACAATGGTCGAAGTACGAGGGTTGTTCGGAAAGTAAAGAGCCATCGGTCGCGAAATGAAAGTACAATGAAAATCAAAACTGTTTTATTTGAAATAGTTACCTACACCTTTTAGCTACTTTTCCACAAAGTCGCCGCTCCGACTTAAACATCTGTCGTAGCGTTGTATCAACTTTCCAATACCTTCGTCACAGAAGGTACAGTTTTCAATGCTGGAATGCAGCTCGTTGTCTGTGCCAAAATGTTGTCTTCATAGCCAGCGGTTCATTTGAGCAGAGATGAAAATCAGAGAGAGCCAAGTCCATGCTGTATGGTGAATGGTCAAAAACTTCCCATCGAAAACGCAGCAAGGAGCGTCCTAATGGCCCCTGCACTGTGCGGCCGAGGACTGCCGTGAAAAAGGGATTGCATGACAGTTACGTTATGTGGGGTTGCATGAAATCAGGCGAGATCTCATGGCAGGCATCCACACTTGGCGGGAGACACTATTTTCTAGGCATCTTTACGCGCTCACTGTATGCTCAGAACTGAGAAGAGCGATGTGATGCCATCTACAGTCATATAGAGACTCTCCCCAACGCGTCTGTGCAAAGTTTCATTGCATTTTCACTATAGTTTCCATTTCACGACTGATCGTTCCTTACTTTCCGAACAACCTCGTAGAGGTATACAAAACGCGGTCTGGCAATTGGAAGAAAAGTATTTCTGAAAAATAGAAATACGTTAATGTACAAACTATATGTAAATGTTAGGAAATTTTTTTGGAAGGTATTTATCTGGAGTGTAGCCTCGTACGGAAGTGAAACGTGGATGGTAAACAACAAACAAATGGTTCAAATGGCTCTGAGCACTATGGGACTTAACATCTGTGGTCAATGGTTCCCTAGAACTTAGAACTACTTAAACCTAACTAAGCTAAGGACATCACACACATCCATGCCCGAGGCAGGACTCGCACCTGCGACCGTAACAGTTGCGCGATTCCAGACTGAGCACCTAGAACCACTTGGCCACCGCGGGCGGCGATGGTAAACAGTTCAGATACAAAGACAATAGGTGATTTTGTAATGTGAAGCTGCAGAAGAATGCTGGGGGTTAGTACGAGTAGATTGAACAACTGGTGTAGTGATGCTGAATCTAATTGGTGAGGAAACAAATTTATGGCTCAAATTGCATAAGAGAACGGATCAGTTGATAGGACATGCCCTCAGGCATCAAGAAATAGTTGGTTTGGTAATGGAGGGACGCCTGGAAGTTGGGGGAGGCGGGGGGGGGGGGGGGGGAGCTTGATTGTAAGCAGGTTCAACTAAATGGAGATGGCTATAGTAATATACGGACATGAAGGGGATCGCACATGGTAGACTGGCTTCGAGAGCTGGACCAAACTAGTCTTTCTACTAAAGAAAAATCACAACTAGAACAAAATCAAGTAATGCTCTACGTATTTATAAAAAATGGAAACAGTTGAGAGAGATGATGATGATGGTGATGACGATATAATCAATGAGGACCGTTACACAAAGATGGCCACATTATTCTAGCGTTAGGATTGGAGCTATACTTTTCTCTTCCCGTTACACTCCCTTCCGATGTGGGAAAGATCAGATGTAGCACTCTGTGGCTTTCTGTGAAGCTCACTTGGTGGAAAAGAAGTGAGAGGGAAGTGCTCCCTCGTGTGACATCATCGCCCTGCGCAAATCCCGAAAAGCTTTTACGATTTACTTAACCCGGGACCGTTGGCGGTCGGCGCCCGGTAAACTGTATGAAAGTGTGTTTGCTTACCCGGGACCTGGCTTTACGACCCGCGGATTTTGAAGGACTGCCGCCTCCATCGCTTACACTATGTCGGCGAAGCGTCTATGAACATTCCTCGCTGGCTGTTCATGCCATAGATTGTCGCACTATTTATAAACTTATCCCACAGTAGTCAAATATCCTAGTTTCGATTTCTTGAGTTAAACATTGGTAAAAGCAAAGTATTATGATCGGAGAGAATGTCGTTTTCCTGTGTGAGAAATAGGCGCTGTCTATGACTATTAGTTGCGTGCTACGTAAAGTTCATCGTATTACGACAGGTACTTCAGGGTGTCGAAACGTTGGCAAATGTCTATATCGCTTTAATCTCTCCCATCGGATGCCATGATGGAATAACACTTGCTAGTGACTGGCGGAAAAGAGGTCAGAAGTTCAACACAATTTACAGTGAGACAGCTGTTTTGCATCTTCTGGTTAGTTTTGTCTTCTGATTGTGCTTCGTCACACTATGGCTATTGAGTTGTTACATCACAGCGAAAATTAGTTAGTTTATTCTGTGTTTAGCACATCGTTTTCATAATTTATATTTAATTATGTAGAACGAGCCAGGTACGTGTACGTAATGTGTTTGCGTGTGTGGCTGTAAGCTGACTATTTGCAACAATTAACTCCAACGTTTTAAGTTAATAACAAAAATGAATATAATCTTCGATACTAGTCAAGCCATCAGTGAAACATACTTAAATTAACGAACAGAACTAAACGCTGTAGTTTTTTTTATGTCAGAGAAGTTACTAGGGTTTTCCTCTGCTCCAGGCAGTAGAGCGTCCTCACTGAGATGTGGTCCATTAAGGGGATGCTATTCGGTTCTCCCAAATGTCCCAGCAGGCTTAGCGTGGCGTACAGGGATTCTCAATTACAAATACTTTGAAGGGGACTTCAAGTTCCGGCATTCGGCTCATATCCTAGTGAAACGTCCCAAAAAACTTGGTCGCCACTAGGGAATTCTAACCATTTTATTCTATAATTTTTTTGTGTGTTCCATTGTCTCAGACAAAGATCAATATTTTTGTGTATGTAGACAACTGGCCATTAAAATTGCTACACCAAGAAGAAATGCAGATGATAAACGGGTATTCATTGGACAAATATATCATACTACAACTGATATGTGATTACATTGTCACGCAATGTGGGTGCATATATCCTGAGAAATCTGTACCCAGAAAAACCACCTCTGGCCGTAATAACGGCCTTGATACGCCTGGGCATTGAGTGAAACAGAGCTTGGAAAGCGTGTACAAGTACAGCTGCCCATGCAGCTTCAACACAATACCACAGTTCATCAATAGTAGTGACTGGCGAATTGTGACGTACAGGAACTGCAACATGCGGTCGTGAATTATCCTACTGAAATGTAGGGATTCACAGGGATCGAACGAAGGGTAGAGCCACGGGTTGTAACACATCTGAAATGTAACGTCCACTGTTCAAAGTACCGTCAATGTGAACAAGAGGTTATCGACATGTGTAACGAATGGCACACCATACCTTCACGCCGGGTGATACGTCAGTATGGCGATGACGAATACACGCTTCCAATGTGCGTTCACCGCGATGTCGCCAAACACGGATGCGACCATCATGATGCTGTAAACAGAACCTGGATTCATCCGAAAAAATGACGTTTTGCCATTCGTGCACCCAGATTCGTCGTTGAGTACACCATCACAGGCGCTCCTGTCTGTGATGCGGCGTCAAGGGCAACCGCAGCCGTGGTTTCCGAGCTGATAGTCCATGCTTCTGCAAACGTCGTCGAACTGTTCGTGCAGATGGTTGTTGTCTTGTAAACGTCCCCATCTGTTGACTCAGGGATTCAGACGTCGGTGCACGATCCCTTCCAGCCATGCAGATAAGATGCCTGTCATCTCGACTGCTAGTGATACGAGGCCGTCGGGATCCAGCACGGCGTTCCGTATTACCGTCCTGAGACCACCGATTGCATATTCTGCTAACAGTCATTGGATCTCGACCAACGCGAGCAGCAATGTCGCGATACGATAAACGGCATTCGCGATAGGCTACAATCCGACCTTTATCAAAGTCGAAAACGTAATGGTACCCAGTTCTCCTTCTTACACGAGGCATCACAACAACGTTTCGCCAGGCAACGCCGGTCAACTGCTGTTTGTGTATGAGAAATCGTTTGGAAACTTTCCTCATGTCAGCACGTTGTAGATGTTGCACCGGCTCCAACTTTGCGTGAATGCTCTGAGAAGCTAATCATTTGCATATCACAGCATCTTCTTCCTGTCGGTTAAATTTCGCGTCTGTAGCACGTCATCTTCGTGGTGTAGCAATTTTAATGGCCAGTAGTGTACATGTACATGATGTCCATACGTAAACTGGAGTAAGTTTGTCTTGTATGTTGATTCATCTATAGAATAGGAGGAGTTACTCAGAAAAACCGATTTCAGTTTGGACTTAAAATTTATGTAGCTACTGGTGAGACATGTTATGTCGCTAAATAAATGATTAAAGATTGTTCACGCCTTTCAGAACCAGCCCTACTAATGGATTTTTTTGAGCACTGTAATCAACCGGAGTTTTACGTATATTTCAGTCAGACCTACTGAGGCCCAGTGATGATGTCCCTGAAGCTAGTAACAAAGTTTTAAGGTTTAGAGCTTCTTTTTATGCGCTGGAAATTGATCTTCATTGTTACTGTTCCCTCAGTCTTGGTGAATGATTAATAGTTAAAGGGGCGCAAACGGATTTTACATAGCTCTTTGAGTATCTTACTTCATCAACAAATGGTACAATCACAAATGTAGAGGAAAAAGAGCAGTTTTGTCTAAAATACTTTATAGAGGTAGCAGACACATTACTGATTTACCGCAGCAGCTGAAAACCTGAGATTTGTATATAATAAAGGTCCACCTTGTTCATGTATATGAAAGTTCCATATAGTTTGGACGCCATTGGTAAGAGTGCCTGAGTAGCAGCTGAACTATTGAAAGAACGAAGAAACGAAGATTGGCATTTGTGTCCAGTTGACAACGTGGTTACAAAGCACAAGCTCGTCTTGGGCGTGGGTGAGAAAGGAGAGAGGACTTCGAGACTAAGGCGTCAAGCGTGAGAGGTGAATTTCCAGTTAGTGTCGCTTCGCGCACATTTGTGAAGGAATCTCTCTAGTTTTTCCGATATTAGAAGAAGAACTAGCTCCCGGTGGAGGTTCGAGTTCTCCCTCGGGCAAGGGTGTGTGTGTGTTTGTCCATAGAATAGTTTAGGTTAAGTAGTGTGTAAGCTGAGGGACTGCTGACCTTAGCAGTTAAGTCCCATAAGATATCACACACATTTGAACATTTTTTTTAAGAACTAGCTATTTCACTCATGCGCTTGGAATGAAAAACTCAGATGTTTACGACACTGCGTGGAAATATACTTTCATTACAACATTCTTGTGCAGTAACTAGCAATTTTACTTAGACTATCTGAAATCACCCCATCAGTCAGTGAGTAGAAAAACGAACAATTGCTCTACGTATTACACTATTGGCCATTAAAATTGCTACACCACGAAGATGATGTGCTACCGACACGGAATTTAAACGACTGGAAGAAGATGCTGTGATGCGCAAATGATTAGCTTTTCAGAGGATTCACACAAGGTTGGCGCCGGTAGCGACACCTACAGCGTGCTGACACGAGGAAAGTTTCCAAACGATTTCTCATACACAAACAGCAGTTGACCGGCGTTGCCTGGTGAAACGTTGTTCTGATGCCTCGTGTAAGGAGCAGAAATGCGTACCATCACGTTTCCGAATTTGATAAAGGTCGGATAGTAGCCTATCGCGATTGCAGTTTATCGTATCGCGACATTGTTGCTCGCTTTGGTCGAGATCCAATGACTGTTAGCAGAATATGGAATCGGTGGATTCCGGGGGGTAATACGGAACGCCGTGCTGCATCCAACGGCCTCGAATCACTAGCAGTCGAGATGACAGGCATCTTATCCGCATGGCTGTAACAGATCGTGCAGCTATATCTCGATTCCCCATTCAACCGATGGGGACTTTTGCAAGAAAACAACCATTTTCACGAACACTTCGACGACGTTTGCAGCAGCATGGACTATCAGCTCGGAGACCGTGGCTGCGGTTACTCTTGACGCTGCATCACAGACAGGAGTGCCTGTGATGGTGTACTCAACGACGAACCTGGGTGCACGAATGGCAAAACGCCATTTTTTCGGATGAATACAGGTTCTGTTTACAACATCTTGATGGTCGTATCCGTGTTTGGCGACATCGCGGTGAATGCACATTGGAAGTCTGTATTCGTCATCACCATAGTGGCGTATCATCTGGCGTGATGGTATGGGGTGCCACTGGTTACACGTCTCGGTCACCTCTTGTTCGCACTGACGGCACTTGAACAGTGAACGTTATATTTCACATGTGTTACGACTCGTGGCTCTACCCCTCATTCGATCCCTGCGAAACCCTACATTTGAGCAGAATAATGCACGACCGCATGTTGCAGGTCCTGTACGGGCCTTTCTGGATACAGAAAATGTTCGACTGCTGCCCTGGCCTGCACATTCTCCAGATCTCTCACCAATTGGAAACGTCTGGTCAATGGCGGCCGAGCAACTGGCTCGCCACAATACGCCAATCACTACTCTTGATGAATTGTGGTATCGTGTTGAAGCTACATGGGCAGCTGTACCTGTACACGCCATCCAAGCTCTCTTTTTTTTTACCCAATGCCCAAGCGTATCAAGGCCGTTATTACGACCACAGGTGGTTGTTCTGGGTACTGATTTCTCAAGATCTATACACCCAAATTGGGTGAAAATGTACTTACATGTCAGTTCTAGTATAATAGTATAATATATATGTCCGATGAATACCCGTTTATCATCTGCATTTCTTCTTGGTGTAGCAATTTTAATGGCCAGTAGTGTAGTTCGGAAGGAAGAAGATGACTTACTGAAGCGTTATGTGTTCCACTAAGCAACTCAGATTAATGTATTTATAAACGTGGAAACTGTTTGTAGCCTACAGAACATAATGGCGCTTTAGGGACACTTCGTGCGTTGATAATGTTGAGGTCTTGTGACTGTGATGGCCATAGGAGTCGCGACAATTCATCATCTTCATGACAAAACCTGGACGATGCGGTCAGTGTGAACAGGGTCCCTGTCACCTTGAACGCAGCTTCACCACTGGGGCACAATCATTATAACTTGTGATGGATCTGATCAGCCATAATGGTCACATAATTATTGACATATATGCGACCTTACAGAGTAACCATTGAGCATATGAAATAACAGGACATGGCTACCCAAATCGTCTCAGAACACCGCCATGTTTCACTCTTCGGACAAAAGTTTGAAACAGTATGAAACAAGACTCATCCGACCAAATGCCACAGTCCAGGTTTTACGGCTTCGCCACCATGTTCTCCTGGTACGGGCATTTGCATCAGTGGTGAGTGGCTTTGGAATCCCATCTCGCCCTGCAGTTCCCTGCTTCTAGAGCTCCCTTCATCACGTTTTGGTGCTGACAAGATTAGCAAGGCTGTTCGCAGCTATCGCCCTCTTATTTTTTGTCGCCATACTCTTAAATGACCGCCCTTCACGATCACTCAGCAAACACTTTCGTCTGATATGTGACTTGGCGAACGATGTTTTTCCGCTTTTCCTGTATGTGGTTTAACTCTTCGATACGATACCGCTTGAAACACCAAACACTTCGGTTATCTTCGTTACGGGAGTAGCCACCATACTCTGTAACAATTTGCCCACATTCGAATTCACTTAGCTCGAACGTAATGCACTCACAACTACAGAGAACACTGTTCCAACACAAGAAAGGCAAAAATAATATTCGTCTTCGGTTCACAAACTTTACCAAGAGCTTTACTAGATCTGCGAAGGATTATCTCGATGTAATGAAACATGCTGTGTGTAGGATCGCAAATAGAGCGAAAGGAAATCACGTGCCGTGCTATCGTGGACACACGTTTTGTACGTAGACGGAGTTCACACCTGGAGCGCCAGGATAATTAATTGGTAACCCTAGTCTGTATTAGGAACACTGTCAGAAAAGTATCACTGAAATATGCAGTTTCCCTTTTCTTTCGTAGGGCATTAAAGAGATTCCAGAACCAAAATTGCTGGATTCGCGCTTCAGCGCTGTCACCACCGAATAAAAACTTCTTCCCGGATACTTTTGGTACAAAATAATGTGAAAATCACAGCTCTTGTACCACAGACGAAAGAAAAAGTAATTGTTCTATCTACAGCTGAGCCACACAATAGCTACATAGCTAAAAGCGGCTGTTATGATAATAATTCAAAGGCCGTCAAAATATCTCTTAAGTATTCATTATAGCGTCTTTCGTGATTGCCGAGATTCTTTCTGCTACCAGTGTAGTTTCACAAACTTCACAAATAATCTTCACTGGGAAAGCATACAGGTGAAAGCACTTTCGCCATGACTAATTTGTGGATTTCCCACAAGTAACAGTCGGGAGACCTCAGGGATGAAGATTGTATTATTTACACTTGCGTAAAAAATGATGCGCTTAGTTTCTTTGTAGTGTTATAAGTAGATTGAGTAGACTAATAGGTCCATCTTGCCTCGATGAGTGATTTCAAATACCATAAAGACCATCAAGCACTTTTGTTCACTTGAACGTATGCCCAAACAAAACAAAAATGACGAACTGGACGATTCACACAGACACAGATTCTTTCTAAGGAACGCTAGTAGCAACACGCCGTGTATTTTTGGCATCGCGGTCATAAACAAGGTATGTTTATCTTGAACAACACATGTGTGCCATCGTGCGGAGCAAAGCTGGTCGCCGTTTCCCATTTTCATTTTGCGAGACGCTCACGGCTTATAAGATGTTTGACTCTGTTGACCTATGACAATTTCGTCTTCCCCGTTTTCATCGCACACTTACTGGGTAATGAGGTAACGTGTGTTTCACAACAAAGTGTGCATTCTAGAGTCTTACTGACAGTGGGTCCATTGGAAGTAAAGTAAATAACGTTTTAGGTACTCAGCTATTCTGTGTTACGATTTCGTGTGACAGTACCTCCATTAAGAAGTCACACCAAGTGTGGTAGTAGAACGTGAAATTACCTTGATGTTTGCAGAAAACTGCATGAAGTCCATAATTCCACTAGTCGAAACATCGCCATCCCAAATCCTTCGCAACATGCTCCTGTTTCTTCTGTCAGGAACACTCTACACGCGTTTTTATTGAAAGAATGTAGTTTTCAATTAAGGTTTGACCAAGACAGCTGTATATAACAATTAATTTTAAGCCTTCCCCGTAATAGGTTAACGTTCGTCAGCAGCGAGTTTACTATATAAATAATTACTAATTAGTTTAATTCAATAAATTAAAAATATAGATGTAATTAGAACCCAAGGGAATGTTTAATATGCATACATCTCGTTTGGTGTGTACTATCATCGTAGTATGTGCTACGTGACAGGTTGAGCTACATCTGTATTCCATATGTAGGTGTATGACAGTAGTACTTCACTATTACGGCACCTTCTGTTAGAGCTCGACTTGTTTGCAGTCATGATTGTTTCGCTAGATGTATGAGGGTGAAATTAATGCGTTACTTGCCTCCTCCCGGAACTTAGGCACTCGGAATTTTAACATTGTAGCTCTCAGTGATGCACAACGCGTGTCTTATATGCCATTAGGACTCCATTCATATACGCGTGACACTATCACGATTACCAAAAGAATCCGTAACGAAATCAATGCTCTACTCTCCTAGGGAGCAATGTGGTAACTTTTCTGTGAAACCTGGAATGTTCAGAGAATTACATTTTATCTGGAAAAATCAGGAAAATCTTAGGGAATTTCAGGAATTTTGGAAAAACTCTGGGGATTCTAACGTAGCACTGGAATTTAATTCTATTGAGCTTTATAAGTCACAAATTTTTAAGTACATATTATTACGAAGTGTGTTGATTATTTGAGTATAAGTTCGTATAAATTATCAGTGCTCAAAACTGCAGTTAAACTACAGCCGAGAGGAGAGAAAAGTCGGTGTTGCGAGATGCTCAACGTCCCCACATCATTAATTTCTCAGGAGGTTCTGCTGACTTCATCTTCCTCCCCATACCTAGAATTCTCAGGGACGTTTTTTGTTTTTTATCAGGCTTGAGTAGCCACCCTGTGGGGGCTTCTCTATTTCATCTGTTAATCCTACCTTGTAACGGTCCAAGATTAACGAGCAATGCTTAGAAAATATTTCGAACGAGAAGTCTGTAAGTTACCTTTTTCGTGTACGGATTTCTCTAACAAGTATCAGTCTTCCATCTGGTTTTCCTACTTGTTTCACGTGGTCATTTATTTTATTTCGCTTTGGACGAATATACCCATATATTATATGGTTGTGACTCTTTTCAGTGATTTATTCCCAATCGTGTAATCAAACATTAATGGATCTTTCCGGCCATTATGCACAATACATAACGTTTGTGTTGCGGTTTTCCAGGTACTCCTGCATTTCGCTATAATTTTCTAGCTTTGCGTTTCTCCCGTATATACCAGCGACATTTGCAAACAGCCCCACAGATTTTTCGACGTTCTGCTGCAACTCATTTACGTGTAGTGTGTAATAAAAAGACGGTGAAAGATTTGGAGGAGGGGGCGGTTGTAGATAGTCTCTTGAGGAACAAACTACTGCTTCGAACCCATGTCCGGAATCGCCATTCAGCGACGACATGGAGTCGAAGTTTTAAGGCAAAATGCCTGAGGCTAAGTTCCACGTTATGCAAGAGATGTGGATTTGTACGCTTTTCCAACAGCCGCCAATGCATTTAGCGTTCTCTACAGCTTTATTGGACGGGTGTGAATGCCATCTAAAGCTGTTACCGTTGTGAGGCTTATTGTGAAGATCAAATGCGTAGCTGCAAGAAGTTGCACAGACGGCTTTAAATGCGGATATGCGACAGTACGTCTAATAGTTAATAAAAAAATATGAATGCTGGTAGGCTACTATATACAGCATATACCTAAGACAGACGACATCCCCGACATCAGTAAAAGTTTATTAGCAAAATAGCTCCGCAGACGATGAACAGACTGAGGTATTGTATGATGGGATAAAGGAAATTATTGAAACAGTTCAGGAAGACGAAAATTTGATTGTCTTCGGTTACTTTAATACAGCAGTAGAAACGGGAAGAGAAGGAAAAGTAGTACGAGAACGGAGACTACAGGAAAGGAATGAAACACGAAGCCACCTGGTAGAATTTGTCACGAAGCATAATTTAATCATCACTAACAATTAGTTTAAGATCATAAAAGAAGGTTGTATACATGGAAGAGACCGGGAGGCATTGGAAGGTGTCAGGCTGATATTATAATGATAGGACAGAGATTTCAGATCAAGATTTTACCTCTAGATTACTAAACCCTCGTAAAATTTCCGATTGCAGTACGGTATAAACCAGGACTTTTGTAGTTAATTTGGTATGTAACATGCCATTGGAGGCCGAATATTTCAAATTAACTAATGTATAATCTATAAATTATAACTTCCTTTGAATAATATGTGCAGGAGAAAAATTTACGATGGTTTAGTAGCAATGTAACATTTTCCACCCTTTAGTGTTCTAGGGTTACACTGTAAGACATTTGGCCGGCCGTGGTGGCCGAGCGGTTCTGGGCGCTTCAGTCCAGAACCGCGCAAGTGGTACGGTCGGCCAGCCGCTGTGGCCGTGCGGTTCTAGACGCTGCAGTCCGGAACCGCGGGACTGCTACGGTCGCAGGTTCGAATCCTGCCTCGAGCATGGATGTGTGTGATGTCCTTAGGTTAGTTAGGTTTGAGTAGTTTTAAGTTCTAGGGGACTGATGACCTAAGATTTTAAGTCCCACAGTGCTCAGACCCATTTTATTGTAAGACATTTCCGGGTCAGATGGGATCTCCGACCACAATTTATTGGTTATGAACTGCAGAATCAATTGAAGAAATCGCAAAAAGGTAGGATGTTAAGGAGATGGGACCTAGATAAACTGCAGGAAGCAGAAATTTAGTGTTTCAAAAGGAGCATTAGAAACGTTGGAGTGAAACAGGAGAAAGGAATACAATAGGAGACAAATGGGTCACTTTGAGAAACGTAATGCGGATAGCAGCAGAGAATAACGTAAGCAAAAAGAGAAGGCGTAGTGGAAATCCATGGATATCTCAGGAGATAATGAGTTTAATTCACGAAAGGACAAAATATAAATATACAGCAAATGCAGCAGGCGAGACAGAATATAGTCATCTAAATATGATATTGAGAGACGGTTCAAAATGGCTGACGAGGAAATTCGAAGGTTTCGCCGATAAAATACAGGGAGCCAAGGGCTGTCGGCAACATTTGCAGAAACCCTAAGCCAAGGCAATTTTGAGAGTCGAAGGGGAGTGAGACAGGATTAAAGTTTATATGTGATATTATCCAGTCCGTACAGTAAGCGAGCTGCGGATGAAAAGTTCGCCAAGAAGAAACAAAAACTCTGAGACACGGCAAATGACTACGAAGTGCAGATGAATGGAATAGATACTTTCTTCAAAAGAGGCTTAATATGAACATCAACAAGATTAAAACAAGGATAATGGTATGTCGACGAATTGAATCAGAGGATGCTGAGGGATTTAGAGTAGGAAATGAGACACTAAAAGTAGATGATAAGTTTTTCCTGTATGAGTGGCAAAACTACTGACGATGACCGAAGTAGAGAGGATATTCACTGAGGTGACAAAAGTAACTGCGTACCTTCTAATATCGTGTCGGATCTCCTTTCGCTTGAAGTAGTACAGCACCTCGACCTGGTATGGATTCTAGAAGTCGTTGGAAATTACCTGAAGGAATATTGAACCATGTTGCCTATTTAGTCATCAATCATTGCAGAGGAGTTTCCAGTGCAGTATTTTGTGCACGAACTGACACTTCGATTATGCCCTATAAATTTTCGATGGGTTTCATTTTGGGCCATCTGGGTGGCCAAACCATTCGCTCGAATTTTCCAGAATCTTCTTCAAACCAGTCGTGAACAATTGTGGCCCGGTGACATGGTGCAATGTCAACTATAAAAATTCCGTTTGTGAACATCAAGTACGTGGATGACTGGAAATGGTCTCCAAGCAGACGAGCATAACCATTTCCACTCAAAGGACGGTTTACTTGGACCAGAGGACCCAGTCTATTTTATGTAAACACAGCCCTCACCATTTTGAAGCCACCACCTGCTTGCACACTGCCTTGTTGACAACTTGGGTCCATGGCTTCTAGGGTGTGTGCCCCCCGCTTGTGCCTTACCATCAGCGCTTACCAACTGAAATCGGGACTCAAGGTTTTTCAGACGTCTAGGATCCAACCGATATAGTTACGATCCTAGGAGACGCGTTGCAGGCGATATGATGCTGTAAGCAAAGGCACTCGCGTTGGTTGTCTTCTGCCATAGGCCATTAACACTAAATTTCGCCGCGCTGTCATAACGAATACTTTCGTCGTAGTCCAACGTTGATTACTGCGATTATTTCACATAGTGTTGCTTTTATATTAGCACTGACAACTCTACGCAAACGCCGCTGGTTTCGATCGTTGAGTGAAGGCCATCAGGCACTACATTGTCCGTGGTGACAGGTAAATATCTTAAATTTCGTATTCTCGGCTCACTCTCGAGACTGTGGATCTCGTAATATTAAATTTCCTGACGATTTTCCAGATGAAATGTCCCATGAGTCTAGCTCCAACTACCATTACGCGTTCAAAGTCTATTAATCCTGTCGTGCGGCGATAATCACGTTAGAAACCTTTTCACACGGATCACTTGAGTACAAATGATAGCTGTACCAGTGCACGGCACTTTTATACCTTGTGTACGCGATACTATACATTACAGGACAATTTTACTCGTTTGGCTTTCACTATCATGCCACCATTTATACTCTCTTATGTCCGAAAAGTCTTTCCACAAGCAGGGTATCGAATGGCAAAGCGAAGTATGTACTTGAAATCGTGACGGAGCATTTGGTACTACTTGAGCTTGAGCTGTGTTATTTGCAAGACGTCGTTGTATTTCTTCTCAGGAGAGGAGGCTAGCAAGGGCCGTGAAGGTGATACATAGTGTTCCATATTTCATTACCCGAGAGCACAGAAATAGCTCCATCTGTTTCTCTCAGCAGCACAGCACATAACAGTGCGGCATTTACCACCACGCTCTCGCTTGGCGTGGTCGGTCTGTCATCTCTCTTCACAAGATGTCAACAAACAACCAAGACACTTGAAAGGACCTCCAAGTCATTTAATTCTGTATGCATCTGTGGCTGCTACCTCACTATAGAGTTTTCCCTACCTTTCGTGAACAAGTTTTTTATTTAGAAAAACAGTACATCCCTTATACCGTAAATACTGTTATTCGTATAACAGTGAAAATTTTTAACTTAACGTATGATCATTTCATTATAGTATGATTTAGTAGTTTATCTCTTCCGATGATTATGTCGATTTTCACGTTAAAGAGAGAGAGTAAGTTACAAGTGGGCCCTAAGTCAGATTTTTTACAAAATCAGTCTAATCTCCGAGTCCTTTGAGCAATTTGCTGGTCACAGAAGAGCTCTCATTAGGCGTCCTGATGCATTTTTTCACTGCATGTCTCCCATAGTCCTTACGTCGTTACATTGTGCTGATTGTGAGTCCAAGTTTCAGAGATCTCAGAAAATGTTTTCCGTAATTTTTCTTGGATGGATCGTATTGTATTTCTTCTTTGACAACTATTACGTACTCATGACGCTGGATGTTACGTGTGTAACCTTTCTGTTCGTTTCTTGATCACGCAGTATATACTCTTTGTTCTTCTCATTTTTCTTCTTCGTGTTTTCCTCCGCCTCCTCCTCCTCCTCCTCCTCCTCCTCCTCTCAAGCGCGGGGTCCAGGGTTCGATTCCCGGAGGGGTGAGGAATTTTCACCTGGCTCGAGATGACTGGGTGTTTGTGTTGTCCTCATCATTTCTTCATTATTCATGAAAGTGTCGAGATTCCCTCTCCCTCTCCCTCTCCCCCCTCAACACTCATTTTTGTACACCGATTAATTTTATTCTTATACGCGTGGTCTTATCAAGAAATCACCAGCTGCAGCAAGTTGCATGAGCTTCAGAATTATTATTATTATTTTGTTTTCATTACAATCACGTGTGGACCTGGCGGTTTCTTCGCTGAGGATTTTCACTGTTTCGTAGGCTGTTCGTGTGATCCCCTTAGTTACATAAGTCCACTCCTGAGGAATTTCGATATACATAACTGTTTATTTGATACTAAACTCAAACGAATGTTTCTTCGGCTCATGAAGTCTGCGTCGAGTGGTATTCCGTTTCTCTGGACGACTGGAAAGTCTGTGCGCCAGCATCTCATGGTTCAACGTCCTCAAGCATTTGGGAATAGTGACTCTCCCCATTCGCATTGCAGTATGCATTTATTAAGTCTTCTCACATAATTATTTATTGGGCTTCAATTAGATAGTGATCATTCTAAAGCTTTCTTGAGTCCTAAAATATTTGTGAGGGAATTTTCTTGCTTTATCCAAAGTGAGATATCATTATGTCTAATGATCTTAAGGTGCAGAGGCATCGTGGCCTACTTAACAGCGCAATAGCGTCCGTGTTTTTCCTGGAAGCATTGGTTACTGTTATGATATTGTTTACATGACGTTCCCATCTTCTTTGTTCTTTCTTCCAACGCCTTTTTTTTTGATTGACATTAACAGCAAGAATCTCACGGATTGAGTCACACTCCCTCAGTCTTCGCAGTACAGTCTGTCTTTCCGATGAAGATCTTTAAGCCCATATTAGAAGCCATTTCTTGCAAATTTAATCTGTTTCAATGTTGTCTGGCCGCTGTCTAGTATTATTAGTAACATTATTGTTACCGAACGTCCAGTTCCATACATTTAATGACGAACATTGAAATGAAATGTCGTGTGACTTGGGCCTCCCGTCGGGTAGACCGTTCGCCTGGTGCAAGTCTTTTGATTTGACGCCACTTCGACGACTTGCGCGTCGATGGGGATGAAATGATGATGATTAGGTCAACACAACACCCAGTCCCTGTGCGGAGAAAATCTCCGACCCAGCCGGGTATCGAACCCGGGCCCTTAGGATTGACATTCTGGCGCGCTGGGGGTGGACAATAACGACCATTGAACCAGTACGTAATTTAATGAATGAATATCTTGTCTGCATCTGAAACCCAGTCGATAGTAGATAAACGTCATCGCATCAGGTTAGTAATCAGTAAATTCTTAAAAAGTCTGTAATTTTCTCAAATTTAATCATTCGTTAAAATACAAATCAAACAATGTAACGAAAACTGAATAAAAACGATTTTTCACTCTGTGTAAGAGTGTAAAAATTGTACCTACCGCTTCTGCCTAAGTCAGATTTGAGAGTACCTTAGATTCCTTTTTATTCTTTAACTTGAATGAAAGAAAATCGTTGCTTCTCACATAAACCTTGAATTCAAATGGTTCAAATGGTTCTGAGCACTATGGGACTTAACTTCTAAGGCAATCAGTCCCCTACAACTTAGAACTACTTAAACCCAACTAACCTAAGGACATCACACACATCCATGCCGGAGGCAGGATTCGAACCTGGGACCCCAGCGGTCGCACGGTTCCAGACTGAAGCGCCTAGAACCGCTCGACCACACTGGCCGGCCAAACATTAAATGCACAATAGCGTAAGCATATTTAATATCTGGTTAGAAATTTCCTCTTTTGCCTAAGTATCGTAAGAAATGAAAGCAATAAAATTCATCATATTATGTTCCTGCTGCCGTGGAGACAGAGGCAGGCCAAATTCCTGAGCACTGTATTAATCAAACTAATGAGTTTAGAATCTGCTCCACATCAACCTAGTATAAAGTGTACGATTATGGGTGTATCCATTCCTGTGTACCTGAAGAAATTTCGTTGCTTTAGTGAAAGGAATATCTGTTAACAACAAGGAGCGGGAAATACGCTGGGGAACCAAAACATTATACGAGGTCGTTCTGAAAAGTAATGCTTCCGAATTTTTAATGTGAAAGCTCTAAAACCATTTTAAATAAAACAGACATTATTAACATTCTACATCTTTATTCTTCATGTCCACATATTTGCAGCCGTCTGCCGCTGGAAGGCTCCGAATTGTAGCGTATAACACGGCGTTCTGTAACGCAACTACGCCGGCGCGTGAGAAACAGCGTGCTGTAATCGAGTTTCGAATTCGATGAGTACTTCCACACATGGAGAACCCTTCCCTTCAGCATAACAATGCCAGACCACACACGAGCGCTGCGACATCCGCAACAATCCGACGGCTTGGGTTCACTTATCGATCATCCTCCATACAACTCCGACTTGGCCCAAAACGATTTTCATCTTTTTCGAATACTTAAAGAACTTACGAGATCTTGAGTTTGATAGTGAGGAAGCGGTGCGGGCAAGGGTGAGGTTGTGGCTCTGTCCACAAATTCAACAAAATGGTCTCTCGTTGGGAGAAATGTGTTCGTCGCCGGTGTGATTGTGTTGAGAAATAAATATCTGTACATGAAGAATAAAGATGTAGAATTTTAATAAAGTTTGTTTTACTTAAAAACCTTCAAGAGTTTTCACATATAAAATTCGGAGGAATTACTTTAGCGGATACCCTCGTGATTACTGCTCACCACGAGACTGAAAGCTGCCTGGTGGCGTTGTGGCTACGTGAGGCAGTAAGGAAAGTATATAAGCGAAGAAGGGACGAATTGGGAATAATTCTAACAACGACCTGGGTGGAAAATGTAGAAATCCACTGACATCAACTACGGTACTTTGTCAAATAGTAGAATGCTACGGCTCGGCTTCTGGGGACACATATATCAACAACGGCGAAGCTGGTCGGCTGTTGGCGTTGTCCTGTCGTAAGCAATCATGAAGAGGGGCTGAAGAGCGATATATCCCGCTAGGTGACAAGGTATTGGATGTCCTCGTCTCATCATTGAACGTGGAGATCGGAGTTCAAATGTGTGTGAAATCTTATGGGACTTAACTGCTAAGGTGTCAGTCCCTAAGCTTACTCACTACTTAACCTAAATCATCCTAAGGACTAACACACACACACCCATGCCCGAGGGAGGACTCGAACATCCGCCGGGACCAGCCGCACAGACCATGCCTGCAGCAGACCGCTCGGCTAATCCCGCGCGGCGGAGGTCGGAGTCGCACCTTCTTTGTAAAGCAGGATAAGCGGCGAGCTGTGGCAGATCTGGCAACAGATTCCTACGCTGGCAAAGATACAAGTGTTTCGCAACACACTGTCCAGCGGACATTGTTGAGTACTGGCCTCCGCAACAAACGACTTCTGCGTGTTCCCACGTTGACTCAAAGACGTTGTCAGTTACGATTGCTACGGGCACGGAATTATCGTGGTTGGACGGTGGATCAAAGGAAATGCTTTTCTTGGTTGGATGAACCGCGTTTTTTACTAAACCAGGTTGAATTTCGCGTCCGGATGCGCGGACATCCAGACGAACGTCTGCTCGAACCATATACCGTAGCACTGACGCCGGCCATTGGAGGTAGTGTTAGGGTATTGGGGACATTCACATGGGCTTCCGAGGAACATATGGTAGCAATCGCAGACGTCGTGGCAGCAGTGGACTACGTCAACACTGTTGCGGACTACCTGCATCCCTTCACGCTTCATGTCACTCAGACGGCGTTGGCATCTTCCAGCAGGATATCTGTCTGTGACAGAAGGCCAAAGTCGTACTACACTGGCTTGAGGAGCATGAAAGTGAACTCATGTAGAAGTCTTGGCCATGAGATTGGCCTGATCCGAACCTGGTGGAAGATATCTGGGACGCTGTCGGACGCCATCTCCGCACCCACCAACCGCTAATCCGTAATTTACGGGAATTGAGAGATGTCTGCGTATACCTCTGGTGCCACACATCTCTGGAGATCTACTAAGGATCTGTAGAATCCATCCCACGAAGAATGATTGCAGTGTTGTGTACCAAAGGTCATAATGTTAGGCTCGTCACCGTACGTGAAACTGCAGGGTGGGACGGACAGGCGAATCAGGATAAGGAAAAGAGATCATCAAGTTTTAGTTATTTTATATAGTTTCACAAGTAAAAAATTTTGCACACAGGCTAGAGCATTTAAAAGACTACACCACTCGTCATTTGAATCGATTTAGTAAATTCACGGAAAACTCAGACTCGGATAAACAGGCAAGGAAAAATCCATGAGCAAATTATAGGCGTGGGAAGCAAACTACTGGCGAGCGGAGAGAGCGCTCAACCTTTGCGGTTACATGCAGGATGTTGCAAAACTTGGTAGAGATATTAGTACGGGGCGCACTGGTCGGCGAGGTGAAGTTATTTTCTACAGCTCTTGCGTCTGCCATTGTCGTGTTTTGGCTCTAGAAGCCGTCGAAGATTTAGTGCGCCGGTATAAGTAAACGAAATACTGTTAGCAAGAAATATAATTTGTTCTATTGGGAGCTAACCATCGTTTTCACGTGACATTTATTTGGTTCCCATTTCTGTGAATCGTTTACATTTACCCTTAGGTTAGCTGTGTTGGCTATTGTAATAAGGTGGTGACCGGATATATGTGTATGAATGTACTCACAGCACTTTCTCAGCATTCCATTACCAAGCCATTAAACATTAGGAATACGCATTGAAAATTAAGACAAAACAGGTCCTGTTTCTTTCTAACGCTGCCTTCAACAAATATCTGAAGACACCAATTTCTGTGGTCACATTTACTTCTTGATACTCAAGGAATTCAACATTAACGCTCTCTACCGCCAAAAACGTATTTCGACTGGCACGTGTCCCAAGGAAAATAACTTATTTCACACCCTCTGTAACACACGATGGCACACGACCCAACCCAGCCCAAGTGATGCAGTGGACCGTTTCCCTGAGAATGCTATCGAAGCGTTAGAAAATTTTGTCAACAACCATTTACCAAGTAATGTTAGACGTGCTAGAAGGAAGGCATTATTGAATCAAAATCGTCATGAAACCCAGTCATAAAAGTAATGAATTTGTAGGAAATGCAGTCTGACTACGAATGATATTGTTTGTAGTAGTCTTTTAAGGCATACAGTGTAATTCTGTTCGAGCGTATGAGGCCCATGTCGCACTTGAAACTACCTGAAAAATTAAATCTCTGAGCTTCATCACGAATCGAACCTGAATCTTTTCCTGTTGCAATGCTCTTACCGATTTCGCTGTCCGGCCACAGATACGGCTTCTATTCTGCAAATACGTGATGTACTTTTCTAGCTTCTAAGTGTTTCTCCAGTATATGTAGCTGGGTGAAAGGAATATTAGAGAAATGGCTTAGCCATGGGCTGTTTTCAGAATGAACCATGCACTCTACGTGGAGCGCACTCTACTAAAGGCATCACAATCGGTCATATGTTTGTAACAGAAGTGCTGAAAAACCTTAAGTGCCAGATACTCTCATAAAGGCAACTAACTGTCTCCAGAAAACAAACTTAGAAACATCAAAGAACAAGTTTTCATAAGGTTACTACAAACATTCTTCAGCTACCTAAATATGCTTCCCCTCCAGGCAGTGGAGATGAACTTAGATTAATAGTAGCTCGCGCTAAAGCTGTATTGGTAAACAGTTTCCCAATGTTCCTTAGTGAATGGGGTGAGAAAAATCCGTAATTACTTTACAGTGAAATTACTATCTAAGAAGCAGTTTCCAGTGGTTTGTGTACCATGCAGGGCATGTACAGGGCATTCTTTATGCGCTTAACACACATTAAACCTACAGTACAGCTGTTTTTGCGTTTCGCGTCCCTTCCTGCTTATATTCGTATGTTTACGAACGCGTGTTTATACGTACGTTGACGCGTGCGTAACTCTATCCTCTGGTGCCAGTAGAAGACTTAACGGTTTGTATTGTTCCAAGCAATTAAATACAGAGCCTCACTTACCAGTGTTTCAGCACACCACCTTTGAATCGGGTGCTCATTACGGAACTGGAATGTAACGAGTGCTATTTTCTTCGCCGTGCTTAAACAGAAATGCTTTTTCTGTCTGACAGCGTGGCATCGGTGACTCGAGACCAAAATATTTACGAGGATTTTGGCACAGACTTCAGACCGCTATTGCTATTATCCTGCCCGAGAAAACGAACGCAGGAATAGCTTTGCTGTATACAGAACTTTTTAATAGAGACTGTTGCGGGATACGTTGCACTAGAGAGAAACTTTTGATACTCCATTTTTCTCGAAGAAACATACTCGTTTTGTCGTCTACAGAGAAATGTTGCTGAAGAGGAACACCCAAAATAATTTGAGGGAGATCCTGAGCACGAACACAGCATTTTACTTCATATATGATCTGCCTATGTGATTCAGTCCGTGTGACTCCTTAAAAATCTGTAAGTAAGAACTATTTATCAGCATTCCGAACTATAGATTACCTAATTCATAGAGCTGAGAGTGAATCGCATTTAATGGTAATCGTGTCCATCTCAGTAGCTGAGTGGTTAAGATTCACTCAGTGACTTCGACTAGCGGGCACTCTGTCCATTACCTGTTTGCTGGCACTAACAAATCAGCCTTCGATTTCTGAGAATACCTTAACGACCGACATTGTGCAGTTGTCAAGAACGCTAAGTACCAACAATATTTCTTGAACTTTCTCCGGAGTGCTTTCCGCAACCCCCTTGCAGCTGGATCGTCCATGCTAGCAGCAGCTGACACGTCCTTCCTTTCATTTTACAGATTCGATCTCCTCCACGATTTTTTATACACATTTGCGTGAAGACGTGCATCGATGATCTACTGGTGCGTCGTGATCACGCAGGTTTTCTCCCGCTGATGTCGAAGGCGATCGCCAGTCTTCGCGAGGACGTGTTAGTGCGACGGGGATGGAAGTGATGAAGGTTTTTGGGGACTGCCTCTTAAGTTTAGCGTAGAAGTGGCGGTGCCATTGGCTTCTCCTTTTTGTAGGCTTACGTATGGTCAAGAATGTGAGGAACTTAGTTTATGAAGTGATCGGCGTTTCTGACTGACATGCAAAGGACCCGGGCTCGATAACCTGCCGGAGATTTTATCCGCTCGGGCAGTGGGTGTTGTGTTGTCCTCATCATCATTTCATTATTATCATCGACGCGCAAGTCGCCGAAGTGGCGCCAAATCAAAGGACTTGCACTAGGCGGCTGAACAATCCAATACGGGGTCACCTGGCCAGTAATACCATACGATCATTTCAGTGGAAATTGCGCTTTCAAAGAATATGATTATTTTATAGACCATTTTTCACTAGCAAAATTATTGCACGGAAGTACACAATGGTTGCTAGATACATACTGCAATACGTACACTGTTGGCCATTGCGACTGCAAGGAAAATAGAAAATAACAAAACTTACGTATTTTGCGTACACATTGTAGTAGTACGTATACATTATCAAATTTGTAGATGGTTTGGGGGCATATAGAGTGCGAAAGTTAGTGCACGGAGCTGCCACTGTGGCAGCAACAATTTCATTAACCCTGCTGGGTATAGATTTGAACTGAGTGTGGGTGGTACGATACTGGTACCGGTTGGTTATAATTAAAGTGCAGCTATCGAGAAAGGTCCAGTGTACCCTGAAATTATTCTACGGCAGCGAGACTTGATGGATATTATAATCCGTTTATGGCGAACTGATTTACTCTGGAAAAAATTAGGTTCAATTTTGGCCATCAGGTGCAAATTTGGGTTGTGGATGCAAGAAAGATTTGTAGAAATGTTTGCATATATAATTGATTAGGAACGGGATGTAGGCAGAAAAGATCAAACGAACGAGAAAGGCAAAATATTGATATCATTAACGGCCGCTTATGCAATTTGTTCATTGAGAGAACTGGAGACGTCGCCGAGATGCTGTGCAAAGCCAGATTTGTATCTGGTGGCCAAAATCGGAATTAATTTTTTCCCAGCGCAAATCGGTTCCGCATTAACGCATTATAATATCTACCAAGTTACGCTGCCATACGATACTTACAATCCACACTAAGCTTCTGAGAATAGCTACACTTTAGTTACAGCCACCAGGTGCGTCATTTTCCGCTGTTTCAACTCTGTGCCATAGTTTGTCAATAGCAGTTGCTGGAGAGTGGTTGTGTGGCAACCCATGACCAGATGTTTTCAGTGGGTGGGGTATCGGAGAAACGTGGTGACGAGGGCAACGGCCGAAGATGGGCGCAGCAGGGCAATATGCCGTCTTGCTTTTTCTTGTTGAAATTTTACGTCACGGACTAGACACTGGTCTTAACGCGTTAGAAATGTAACGTCTGCGGTCTAAAGTACCACAGATAATTGTGCTGTGTACCCAATGGAACACCCAATGGAACCCCATACCTGGTGCTGGACTTGTGTGACGGTGACGAATGGACGTGCTGAGTCTGTATAGGGATGGCAATGGAAGTATTCGTATGTGGAGGTTCTGAAAAAGACGACTTATGTATCAGTTCATGTTGGTCGCACCGCTGTCGGCGCGTGTCCCTATGCTACCGCGTAGAGGGGTTGGGTTGGGTTGTTTGGGGGAAGAGACCAAAGTGCGAGGTCATCGGTCTCATCGGATTAGGGAAGGATGGGGAAGGAAGTCGGCCGTGCTCTTTCGAAGGAACCATCTCGGCATTTGCCTGGAGCGATTTAGGGAAATCACGGAAAACCTAAATCAGGATGTCCGGACGCGGGATTGAACCGTCGTCCTCCCGAATGCGAGTCCAGTGTGCCGCGTCGAGGGAATCCGTGCTTATTGAGTGTGGAGCTCAAGCTGTCTTCGGATTGCCCGTGTTGATACTTGTTCTTGCTGCAAACGAGCACATTTCATGACGTGACTTTACGATTCTCAACAGCCGATTGAACCAAAGCCTGTCCTCTCAGTTGCTAGTCGCGTGGTACTACACTGTTCCTGAATGGCGGTGAGTATGGCCCCCTGACCCATCGATCCCATATTTGCATGAGAGTTGTGTTATCCTAATCAACCCACGTAAGCCATACCAAGGAACGGTAAACCGCATCATTGATAGGCCATGATACTACCAAAAAATGGTTCAAATGGCTCTGGGACTTAACATCTGAGGTCATCAGCCCCTAGAACTTAGAACTACTTATACCTAACTAACCTAACGACATCACACACATCCATGCCCGAGGCAGGATTCGAACCTGCGACCGTAGCGGACGCGCGGTTCCAGACTGAAGCGCCTAGAACCGCTCGGCCACAACGGCCGGCCACTGTAGAATTCCGACATGTATTGCTAGACGTTTCTCCTTCTCACACGAGCCATAGCATGATATTCTCATAAACAAATAACATTCAGATGCTATTTGTGGATGAAAAAGACGCAGTTTAATCTTTTCTGTTACACATAACACCGATGACCTACTTAGTACGGTTGTGCTGAAATACTAATCATTTGCATATGCAGGCATGTAGCTCATTTCATCTCAGTTTGAATTGATTGTACTGCCTTCATGGAGTTGCAGTTGTAATTCGAAGGATTTTAACTCTGTTGTTTTCGTGTCATTCATATAACAAATACCTAACCTGCGGTAAAAGAAATCAGCTGAAACTCGGAAGAGTTATTTTCCGCACTCAGTAATTAGAACTTAAAAGCAGTTGTAGAGCTTCCCCTCTTTTCAGTAATTTTCTTTTTTTCCCCCTTACGAAAACGAGCTATCTTATGTATTTAATTGCTGAAGTTTTGTCTGAGACGTAAATTTTAATTTTAATATGAAATAACTCTCAAAACATCAAATTTAATTTCTGATTAATTACCTGAAATTGTGTTATCGTTCCTTCTGCTACAGAAGTTTTGCATGTATGTTTACAACTGCATAATCAGCAGCTATTTATTATCCAGGAATCTCTTGCACTGTATTTGTTCCTTATCAAAGTTGTCTTTAAGTAATCATTAATGTTATCCAGGCAAGAATCACAAAACCTAACTCATACAGAATGAATTTGCAATGGTAATAAGAACACTATACATCCTGTCCAACCTGTCCAACATACTCCCTCCTCATTTGGACATCGTGATTTGCGCATTCCGTGATTTCCTAAATTACTTCAAGTAAATTTCAGAATGATCCCCAAACCTCGATACGCCGACGCTCATAAGCTTAAATTTTCTGAGGAGTGTATTCTCACGAAAGATCTAAATCTGCACCAATACAACAACTACTGCCAACAGATCCATTTCCGCCGGCCGCGGCGGTCTAGTGGTTCTAGGCACGCAGTCCGGAACTGCGGGACTGCTACGGTCGCAGGTTCGAATCCTGCCGCGGGCATGGATGTGTGTGAAGTCCTTAGGTTAGTTAGGTTTAAGTAGTTCTAAGTTCTAGGGGACTGATGATCACAGAAGTTAAGTCCCATAGTGCTCAGAGTCATCAAGATCCATTTCCAACGGTTTAAATTCTCCGATTGGTTGTGGGAATGGATGACAGTTTTGCGAGGAATGTCATCTTCAGTGATGAGGCGCCATTTTCAGCTGGACGGCTACATCAACAAACCTAAGTGTCTGGTTGAACCGGCGAGACTCTTCACGTAACACTTCAACAGCTGATGTGTACTCAGCGAGCGATACGTATTTTGGACGGGCGGAGAGGCTGGGCCTCACTTTTCAAGAATTCCACCGGAAATACAGTGACAGTGGATGGCGTACGTCATCACAATATGATAAGTAAGTGTATTTGATCAAGATACGAGAGAATGGACATCGAAAACCAGTGAGTCCAGCAAAATGACGCCACCAGCGCGCGTTCACGCACATTATTCAAAAATGTTTAAACGTGTGTGAAATCTTAAGGGACTTAACTGCTAAGGTCATCAGTCCCTAAGCTTACACACACATCCATGCCCTAGGGAGGACTCGAACCTCCGCCGTTAGTAGCCTAGCCGCACAGTCCGTGACTGCAGCGCCTGCGACCGCTCGCCTAATCCCGCGCGGCGCACATTATTGCTGGACAAATTTCTCGGTCGTGCCATTTCACGCCATGGATACCAGAATTGGCCACAAAAGTGTTGTGACATGGCGCGGGTGACTATTTGCTGTGAGTTTACATGATGTCAAGTGTTTACGCAAGCAAACCTGGAACTGTTCCTGAATCAAAGGAGCAAACTGAGCGCCTCATTGCGGAAACAGATCCAGAAATGTACAAAAACGTCACTAACTGTTTTTTAAACGCCTATTTTTTGTCTACAAAGTTTCGATGGATATATTGTGAATAAAAGTCCGTTTTTCTTCTTTTTCCTGGCCTTTATCTTCACAAGCTGGCCAACCGCCCCCCCCCCCCCCCCCCCGCCCTCCCACCTTCTGCAGACACCGGACGGTGTTTGTGTACCCCATTTGTCGGCGACTATTGTTAACCCATGCGAATCGTGTAACTGAGGTGGTATGGGAGACCAACCCGGTATTCATCTAGATGAATGAGGGAAACCGCCTAAAAACCCCATCCAGGCTCTCCGGCACACCGTTCCTCGTCACCGAGCGAGGTAGCGCAGTGGTTAGCACACTGGACTCGCATTCGGGAGGACGACGGTTCAATCCCGTCTCCGGCCATCCTGATTTAGGTTTTCCGTGATTTCCCTAAATCGCTTCAGGCAAATGCCGGGATGGTTCCTTTGAAAGGGCACGGCCGATTTCCTTCCCCATCCTTTTCTCACCTGAGCTTGCGTTCCGTCTCTAATGACCTCGTTGTCGACGGGACGTTAAACACTAATCTCCTCCTCCTCCTCCTCGTTCCTCGTCGTCAATCTGCAAGGCGTATTCGATCCAGGGTGTGCTAACGCGTGGCTATCAGGGCGGGTTTATGAGTAAAAGTCGGTCGGCTATCTATATCTCGTTTTTGTTAGCGTTTTTATAGTTTTTATTTCTGATAGGTATTTCGGTCCGAAAGCTCCATTATCAGGTTTTTAACTTTGACATGACGCTTTCCGTCTTGAGCGTGTGAAGCAGTTGCAGGTGCATGTTGTGAGATACTGCTTCACAGGACATCCATTACGAAGTTCCTCGAAATTGTTTGCTCTATGTTGTATACATTTATAAAATATACAGTGTCGAAAGAAAACTACCGATACTCTTTAAGGACAGGTAGCTTATACGGTAATAAGTGAAACATTTCTAGTAAACCCGGGCTCTAAAATGCATACCTTAAGTGCTGTGAGGACTTATTCATCTTTGATTGAGCGAGGTGGCGCAGTGGTTAGCACACTCGACTCGCATTCGGGAGGACGGCGGTTCAAATCGCTGTGCGGCCATCCATATTTACGTTTTTTATTTGATTTTAGTAAATCGCTCCAAGCAAATGCCAGATGATTTATTCGAAAAGGCCACGGCTGATTTCCTTCTCCAGCGTTTCTTAATCCGAGCTTGTGCTCCGACTCTAACGAACGCGCCGTCAATGGGACGTTAAACTGTGATCTTAGTTTTCCCGTTTTGTTCATCTTCGCCGGCCGGACTAGCCGAGCGGTTCTAGGCTCTTCAGTCTGGAACCGCGCGACCGCTACGGTCGCAGGTTCGAATCCCGCCTCAGGCGTGGATGTGTGTGATGTCCTTAGGCTAGTTAGGTTTAAGTAGTTCTAAGTAGTTCTAAGTTCTAGGGGACTGATGACCTCAGATGTTTAGTCCCATAGTGCTCAGAGCCATTTGAACCATTTTTTGTTCATCTTCGCTAGTGTCTAATTTTTCCGTCTTCGCTAGAGTGAAACAAATTTCTTCTCATGAACAAGTGCTAATTACTCTTAAGATATGCTCTTCAGCGCAGTTTTTTACTAGACATTTTTTTTTTGTTTTCTTTGTTTTGGTGTAAGGAACCTGCCCGTAAACTTTGTCGGATTTTTCTTTGAAGCATCGTGTAAATCTTCCACTGTCTGTGTGCCATTTGAAACCATTATGAATCGTTAAAATATGTCCGATATTGTTTTTCAAAGGTAAAAATATTGTGTACTAAAGTGTACGAGATAAAAATGTTTCAAATTTTCAAATCACCTACGTATTTACTAAAAAATTAAATTGTGCCTTTTTTATTAGGACGCCGTTTATTAGACAAAAACCTTTCCACGAACGTTTAGAAATGCCTGCGTATGTAAATTGTATTTCTTGTTCTTAATCTATAATACTGCGACACGTTCAACATCCGTGAAAAAGCTGTCTACTGATGAACAGAACTATTACTGCTAAGGAGAGCAGATTAGTGTTTGAAGTGCTAGATGCGTGTTGACCGACGAAAACAATGTGTTAGTGGTCATAGCTGTCGTGTTCTTCGGATCTCGTAGGTGAGTGGATTAGGCGCGGGGCCGCGGGTAGTGAAGAGCGCGTTGGCTTGGCTGTGTTTTCCTTAGACGGTACTTTTTTTAGGCTGGCGCGCGGCTAGCATGAGCGGGTTAGTTGCGCGGCCGGCCACCAGGGAGTTCTGTCAGTTATCTACGGCCGTCACTCAGCTGATGGCAGTCTACTGGCTGCCGCGGCCGCTCGCGGACGTCAAAGATTGGAGTTTGTGTCGGCTCACGCGCCGGCCTCGTGGCGCGTCACTTCCCGGACTCTTCGGCGCACCCTGTACTCAGTATGTAGCCGAGCCCGCGAGCAAGCCGACCTTCCTCGTGCGAGTTTGTTTGTGCTCTGACAAACCTCGGTGTCGAGGCGAGATGATCCCAGATTGTTGACGGGCGCCGGGTGTTACAGTGAGTGGCAGTGGAATGGTGCCTTACACGTACGCAGTGCAACACGATTTCGACCTCATGAAGAAACGCGACAGCGACCTCGTCAAGAATCGCCGCCGGTCTGACAGCTTGGGTACCATACCGTACAGACCGGCCTACCGCATCGTGTACTTACCTATCAAACCGTGAGTTTCTGTCACATTGCCCCTTTGGTGCTACGACTGCTCACGTTGTCTAGATTAACACGATACAGCGCTTCTGTGGTCCATGGTATTTGTCTGTCCCGCCCTAATGTCTGAAGCAAACACCGTTGTTACGAGCCGTTTTCGACGTGTCTTCTCTCCGCATCGCATACTCGACCATCCCCTCTCATTTCCCGTGGGGACTTTTAACGGGATTGTGCCTTACCCGACTACGTCATTATTGCACTTCACCGTGGCCGTTGTGGGAAACACGATGTGACGGTACGGCAAACAAGTATAGTGGTGGTTAAGGAAAACGCATCGCACTGTGAATGCTTCCAGGACAGTTGTGCATATACAAACAAGTGGTGCAGCACGTCCTCGTGAAATATCACAATAAAAACTTGCGATATGGCGACCGAGGCGCCTTCACTCCTAGGTGCAATAATTTTATGATCGACTAATGCTAGTGCCAGTTTTATACACATGGCTCGAATTGTCATGGTCCAGCAGATAGAAGACCGTCACACAGACTACAGAGATGATCAAAGTTTAAATATCTAACTTTTTAAAGTATTACTGAGTTATAAACACAATATTCCTGAGATACAAAAGAATTGCTTTTGAAACAATGATAATTTTTAGTGGCATGTCCTTAAAGAAGATTAACAACTATTTTGTAACATTCTTTTTGACTCCAGGCTGTTGTATTGTGGTAATGCGTTCAATATCGAGCCATTATCTGTGATTCTGGACCCATGAAACTCCTCTCTTTCCAAGAGCATGTATCCCTTCTACTTTTCCATCGACGACAAGTTGGATAAAACTCTAATTGTTTGGAAACATATGGACAAAATACGTAATCACTGATCTGTTATCCACCCATGCTTTTTTTTTCGGTGGACGGTGCAGCCGCATTTCAAATTTCTTTAGCTTTGCGATTGTAGAGGGGATCCAGTTTATTTTATTTATTATTTATTTATTCGTCCTTGGACCATATAGTACAACAGTATTGGACATGTCGTATGCAATACGGAAACAGTAAACACATACATAAAACACACACGCAACGTAGGGTAGAATTAGACGTGGATAGGAAAGGAACTTCACCATGCCCTAATCAATGGAACTATCTCAGCATTCACCCTAACAACTTGGGAAAACCATGGAAAACTCAAGCTAGGATGACCACAAACTCCTCTCCCTCCCTTCCTACCTCCCCTCCTCCCCCAAAAATACGAGTCCAGCGCATTCACTGACTTAGCCACCTCTCTCCGTACATGGTTAGGGAAAAAAACCACATGTACGTGGTTTACAAAGGTATTACAACGTCCAAGAGAAGGACAAACGACGCTGTAACTATGTAACTATAACATGATACTGTACTAACTGCACTTCTGATAAAAGTAAACACATGAACGCTTTATATAAAGTTGTTGAGGAATATAACACATGGGCACCTGCCGACGCTATATCCGTCACCACTACTGTTGCACCACATTCGTTCATTGCATCTCGAAGAGAAAACAGAAAACGATCATCAGAAACCTTCTTTCGCAAAGATAAACATAGCATATACGGTATATCAGTGAACAGATTACTAGGTCCTCGTTAATTGTTGAGCACTTACTAAACCTATATCACATTTATCAACAACAAATGATTTTAACTATCCTCTGAAACCCGTTTCCTTTTCAACACGCGTAAGTATGTTCGCAGTGCATTATAAAGCATGACCCATAATGGCTCACATGTCTTTGAGTACGAGTTGTTCTTCCTTGTTCTACGTGGAGGGATTAACAGTTACGAGTGTTTTAACTAAGGTAATCACTATTGGTTTCCAGTACCAAGGGTTGAACTTCATGCTGTTGTACAAGTAAGACACAGCGCTTCTCAATTAGCTAGCGCGTGCTTAGCTGGAGATTACCAACATATATGAAATAGAGCTTTTGAACTATCCTAATATAATTTTGCCTGGTCTCGATCAATGGTATTTGATTTTGGTCGGCATCATGAATATTTTCCCATCCCTAACAACCGCACAGTCTTAGCGTCATCGAGCTGATGATTACTTGCAATTTTAAGAAGTTTCTGCCATGTCAAAGGTCGTTTGTCTGTACTCCCATAACCTCAAATTTATTGATCCTGTCAGCAATCATCACACTCTCATCTCATTAAAAGATGATGTTCAAACATATATTACAATAATAATAATACGAAATTAAAAATTAGAGACGTTCAACAGTGGCGCTTTGGCCGCTGCTGCAGTAAAATATTGTTTGGCCGCAAACGCTGATGCAAATACTCTACTCACATTTGATAGATACCTTCAGACATCTGTTGGTTGAAGGTTAAAGACCAAAAAGCAGTGCTTCGATAAACACGCGTAATCTTGGTAAAGCTTGGGGCTTGTAACACAGACACAGAGAACACACTCAGGATATAGTTTAAAGGACACTATGGTGCGTTATGGATGTGTTTTTATATAATCGCTTTCTTGTAGATCCTAAGGCCTGTGGTGAGTGTACGATAAGTTAATTCTACCTCTTCTGTCGTCCGCAAGGTGGACGAAAATTAAAATTGCTTACGCGTGCCACGTTACGTCACTGTTGTTCCATGTATTTTGATTGGTTACGATTTAACACGGCAGTCGTCGCTAATGATTATTCTGATTTTTACTTGTCATTAGTTGATGCAAATGATTATAAATTCAGCTAGTTTTACTTTGTTATCCTAAATTGTGAGTCGTCAGTCTTTGTGGTCGGTTTCCCCTACTAAGGACTGTATATTTCTGCAGCAACAAATTAGCGAGGGACACCACTGAGTTTATATTTTGAAAGTCTTCGATACGAAAGGTATTGCCATATACCGTTCATGTCAAAGAGTATTACAGAATTACACGGTACCGTTCGGAGCTAAAATTCTGGCAACTATGGTAGTTGTTAGTGTCACTAAATTACTTTCAAAGCGCATCTGCCTAGAGTCAATGACGGAGACATTACGTTTCGCTAGGGCTTTGAAAAAAGTTTACATATACGATACCGTATTTCGTAATTCTCTCTTTGTAAAGCTGTTTCGTAACTAACAGGAATTTGTTTAAAAAAGGAACAGTTGTGTAACACAATGTTCATATAGCTGACTTGTTTATATTACAATTCATGTAACATATTTACGAAAGCGGCAGTCACCTGCAAAAAGCATTGTTACGCAATTTATATTATCTCTGTTTCAATTATGTACACCCACTTTAGAACGAAAGCAGTCAAAACTGCAGCATAAAAACATCGAAGAAATAATGGCACCTGGCATAATGGCATGCAGCGTGTTTATCAATTGCGTTCAAATAAAAATGTAGCTGCGACACGAAATCCGAATTGTCTTCCAAAATTTATGGCGATTTATAGCAAACTCGGAGCGCAATTTCAAAGTGCTTCTAGCATTACACTCAGTCTGTAGTAATGATGTGTATCCATTGGTGTATTTTTTTTTATTTGGCTCGCTAAAGTAAAGTTTCAACTAAAAGATACTGTACCTTTTTTTCTCTTTGCGTTTTAACTGTCTTCACTAATTATTAAGTTACGACAACAGAAAAATTTTCACATTTTTCAGGTTCACAGTAGGCCATTCTCGGTTTTATCTCGCAACAATACCTATATTAGACTCAATGAGTTCTACATTGCGCACCGTGTGTTGTGTAAACTAGGCATGCCTGTTACAAAGTGGTGCTGACTGTAACAAATCCATAGCATTACTGAGCAAGTATTGAGCATTTTGTCAAGGACGAAATGTTAATTACGTAGATTAATGTAATAAGTCTCGTTAGACCATACATGTTATCGAGTCGGTAAAAATGAAGCTGTAAAACCATCCTGTCTGTCTCAACACACTAATCTCCAAAACTAACAAATTTCCATGGGTTTTCACATGTAACTTGAGAGTAGCTTCAGGCAACCTATCTGCTTTTTTTTATCAAAATTGCCACGCGAAAAAAGTTTTTAATTTAAAATTTTATCTAAAACCATCTTGTCAGTTTAGTAGTTCAGATGGTTGATAACAGCGGCGTAGTACACCAAAGAAGCAATAGCCGGCGTTGTTGGTTGCATAGTATACCAAAGAACCAATAGACGGCGCTGTTACTTTTTAAAACCAGTGACAAATGTATTTTCGGAAGTTTCATACGTGACAGAATTAAGTGCCACAAGCTTTTTTTTAATGCAAACTAACGTTGAATTTACTTGGCTAGGATATATGAATTTACAGATTTCACTTTGTCTATTAAAAGCTTAACGACATTGCTTAGATCTTTATGATGGCTCTCATTTATTTTCTTTGCTAGGAAGAATGGATTTATTAATTTTGCTTTGTGATTTGGGTTCCTAGAAAACTGTCGAGTCTTTCGAAATACACCAGAATGGCTAAAAGACCGAGGACTTCGTGATGTCCAGAATCCAATGAAGATCGTGAGTTGAGACTTGCTGCAACTCAAGAACATCAGGATTTAACTCGCTCTATGGAAACTCCTTCCGACAGCAAGGTGCGTCATACTCTCATCGAGAGCATCACGTCTCATCTTGCTCTGCACAACCCTTTACTCACAGAGACGTAAAGTTAATTCCCTGAAACATGTCATACAAAAGGAAATTTTAATGGGAAATGGCGCAGGCGAGCGAGTTTCTATACCCCGAATCCCACTTATTCCTAACTACTTAACGTTTCGTTTTAAAGATGTACAACTCCCGGTGAGTTTGTTATGCCATGCCCATAAACAAAGCACAAGGTCAGATGTTGCATGTTGCGGGCATGGGCCTAAATGCCAGCCTACTCTACGTGACTCTCTTCCGTGTTAATGAAGCAAACAAGCGCTTCAGTCATGTTCCCAATCATAGTACTTCAAACGTAGAGAAAGAAGCTTTATAAGTAAATAATAAATTCCACATCTACGGTGTCTCAGGCACAGCTATAAATAAATACCTGGACAACGCTGGGTTGCTCAGGTAGTTAAAAATGTTCCTTCAAATAAGTAATGTAACGGAATTAGTAATAAGAGAAACCCTTTATTGGTTAACTATTGTTTTCTTTCATATGATTTATTATCGTGGCTTAACATTGCAAAACTTCGTAAAAAGGAAACAATACGTGACGTCAGTAGCATGGCAACTAAGATCTTCAGTTTTTATTCTGGGAAAAGTATAAAAGACGCAAGTGCGACCATATCTACAGTATTGCTCCAGTGTTCTTGTCCCCCAAGTAAGCACGACAGTATAAGCGAACCAAATAAGCGGCGTGCTGCTGAGGTAGTAACAGGTCAGTATAGCCCGTACGAAAGCGTAACAGAAATGCTCGGGGAACTAAAATGAGAATCCTTTCCAGAAAGGGGCCGCAAATATCGGGAAACCCTGTTGGATAAATGTAGAAAGGTAGGAAGACGGTGGCACAATTCTGCTTCCAGCATTGTATCCCACGGTGTAGTGATCATGAGAGAGAGATAAAAAAGATAATCGCGGATACAGAAGAGCACAATCCTCGTTCTACCCTCTTTCGAAACGTAAAGGCAGTAGAACAGAAAATGGATACTGGCACAAAATATCATCCAACATGGACTGGACAACAGCTTGCGGAGCATGTGTAGACGTGTAAATTGTATATACAGTGCTAGTTCAGCAAGGTTCGCAGGAGAGCTTCTGTAAAGTCTGGAAAGTAGGAGGCGAGGTACTGGCGGAAGTAAAGCTGTGAGGACGGGGCGTGAGTTGTGCTTGGGTAGCTCAGTTGGTAGAGCACTTGCCCGCGAAAGGCAAAGGTCCCGAGTTCGAGTCTCGGTCCGGCATACAGTTTTAATCTGCCAGGAAGTTTCACTGCAATTTGTTTTTTGTGATCTGAATTATTGAAAAATATGAAATACAAAACCAAGTCGCATGCGGTGCGACTACATTGCAGTTTGAAGTCGGTGTATTCGCAATTCCCACCCCACCCCACCCTCCCTCTTCCCACCCTCAAGCTCAGGCAGCATGATGCGGTGGTGAGGGAAGTGTACAGCTAGGCAATGCTATGGTACACAAGCCAGGGTACAGATTACAAGCACATTCCTAGCAACTCCTGTTCTAAAATTTGTACCCTCACAATTTAAAAATGCAGACAACAGTTCAAAAAAATGTTCAAATGTGTGTGAAATCCTATGGGACTTAACTGCTAAGGTCATCAGTCCCTACGTTTACACACTACTTCACCTACATTATCCCAAGGACAAACACTCACTCCCATGCCCGAGGGAGGACTCGAACCTCCGCCGGGACCAGCCGCACAACAGACAACAGTAATTCACTGTATTTGCTGATAGAACAAACTTTAGAAATAACACAATGACATCAGAAAGTCTAGATAGTCTCTAAAATCTGCAATTAAACTGTTATTCTAGTATGGAACTCTCTGAACTGTGTGCTGGATCAAGAATCGGACATGAATTTTGCCTCAGATAGGCAATAGTCGTACCAGCTGAGCTACCCAAGCACAAATTACGACCCATCCTCACAGTTTGTTCTGTTGTTTTCTATTTTCTTACGTCCACAAGCCTGCAGTATTTTAGAAAGTTAGAGAGTATGCTATAACACATTAGCGCCTCGGACAGAACTGTGAACGCAATATTACGAGAATACTGATTATACCGGGTGATCAACAAGTCAATATAAATTTGAAAACTTAATAAACCACGGAATAATGTAGATAGAGATGTACAAATTGACACACACGCTTGGAATGACATGAGGTTTTATTAGAACCAAAAAAATACAAACGTTCAAAAAATGTCCGACAGATTGCGCTTCATCTGATCAGAATAGCAATAATTAGCATAACAAAGTGAGGCAAAGCAAAGATGTTCTTTACAGGAAATGCTCAATATGTCCACCATCATTCCTCAACAATAGCTGTAGTCGAGGAATAATGTTGTGAACAGCACTGTAAAGCATGTCCGGAGTTACGGCGAGGCATTGGCGCCGGATGTTGTCTTTCAACATCCCTAGAGATGTCGGTCGATCACGACACACTTGCGACTTCAGGTAACCCCAAAGCCAATAATCGCTCGGACTGAGGTCTGGGGACCTGGGAGGCCAAGCATGATTAGTGACGGCTGAGCACACGATCATCACCAAACGACGCGTGCAAGAGATGTTTCACGCGTCTAGCAATACTTTGTTTTTCTTGTTCTAGTAAAACCCCATGTAATTCTAAGCATGTGTGCCAATTTTTGCCTCTCTATCTACATTATTCCGTCGTTTATTAAGTTTTCAAATTTATACTGACGTTTTGATCACCCGGTACTTTCGATTAGATGGTTCAAATGGCTCTGAGCACTATGGGACTCAACTACTGTGGTCATTAGTCCCCTAGAACTTAGAACTACTTAAACCTAACTAACCTAAGGACATCACACACATCCATGCCCGAGGCAGGATTCGAACCTGCGACCGTAGAAGTCGCACGGTTCCGGACTGCGCGCCTAGAACCGCGAGACCACCTTTCGATTAGATGACCACAGTGGACAACGATCACCTTAGGATGATTAGATCAAATATTTTTGTACATTTTGAGAATGTTAGTGCGAAACGTGTGCCTGACTTTGTATAACAATGATCTGTGATGATTTCGGCCTAATTTAGTCTACACTGAAGCGTTTAATTACTCGCGCATTTCCACGTAAAACGTTCGTTTTATGAGCAAGTTCTGAAACAGTAGGGAAACTTTATATACGAGTCACAATTGAATTTACGCGTTCTGCTGGCTAGAAGCGATCCTTCAATAAAGTGTTATTGGATTAAATGAGCTATAATTTCGTTAAATATACAGAAATTATTGTCTCATTGCAAGACTCGCACAAGTTATCATCAGGGATCAGTTTTCTGAATGTCTCGAATGTACTTAAAGTATGTTAGATAGAGGCCACGTTCGGTCTTCCTCTTCCTGCGCTCCGGAATTCCAGGCCCAGTCGTTTATCTTCGGTATGGTGCTAAACTATATCAAGATTCCTATTGTTACGAAATTCTTCCGAAATTAATGAATTACGCTGGTTAGATGTATTTATTTTGCACATAAATTTGGGTCTGTAATCGAAAAGTTCTGCGAGCAATACAGGAATTGGAAATAACGAAGTTGCAGTCAGTTCAACAGTACTAAGAAGTTATAAAGAATTTTTTTTTTAATCCTAAACTCAGAGTTACGATAAAATTTATATCATTCACTGTTTTAGTGCTTCTCAGAACAACTGTAGTTACTCTGAGTGAATTTGAATTTCACCGATACCATTTCTGATGTTGTTTAGGGATATTTTCCGAGTTTTTTGGTGTAACGGACATTGGTTCCACTGTGGCTTATTGTAAGTAATTGCGTTTGATTTGGCCAATAGTGGGATGGTCGCGGTTGTCCTGTTCCACTGCCATTTCAGTCCTTAGGGACGACACCAGTGGACTTATTTTTCTAGGGACACATGATGGCCCTAGTTTGCGAGACTCCGTTCGATACTCACATGGACCTTGTTGTTGATAACGGTGCAAAATGTTCAGTTGTGGTTAGCGTCCCTTGAACTCATACCTGAGGTACGACGATGTACCTTGTCTACTGCGTGCCGAGTTTGTTTTGAAGGTTAACAATGGTTTTCTGGTAGAAAGCTCCATCTTCAGCCGGCAGTTCATTTATGTTGCCCTCTACCATGTCCTTTAGATGTTAATTCTGGTCTTTAGTATCGCGTTCACTCTTGCAATGGCCCGCAGCTCATGGTCTAGTGGCTAGCGTTACTGCCTCTGGATCACGGGGTCCCGGGTTTGATTCCCGGACGCGTTGGGGATTTTCTCTGCCCGGGGACTAGGTATTTGTGCTGTCCTCATCATTTCATCATCATCATTAATTTGTGACAGTGGCTGGATTGGACTGTGAAAAGAAAATTGAACTGTGTAACAACTGGGACTTTGTACCGGCGCTGATGACTGCGCAGTTGAGCGTCCCACAAACCAAATCATCATCATCATCATCACGCTTGTAATGACTTTAACACATACTAAAATTACAGTGTTTTTTTATGATCTTAAGAGGCACTGGTGGTGACATTTTAATGGTATGTAAATGCCATAAATCTGCTGTTTCCAAAAGACCTACGTCTCAGGATTATGTTTAAACCCTGAAGTGTGTTCCACTAAGTCCTCAAAGCCTTTGTATAGGCAGAAACGCTAAGAACTATGGTCATGATATCTTGTCTCTGAATCTAATTAAAACCATCTCAGCTGATTCGTCTTAATACCCGACCTCGACTTTTTCTGCCAAATTCAGTGCAGTTACCTCGAACACAAACTTGACAACTAAATTTTATCGTAAAAATTACCTAGTCGCACAACCTTTTGTTAGAAAAGGGTGAATTCTGTTGAATTTTACTTCGGCTGGCACAGGAACGTTGCTCTGTGCGATATCTAAAAGGCTTGACTGGTAGCACGAGAACAGATTTGTAGCTAGACGACCGGCAATAGCGGTAGGCATTTACGATGAAGCGACTTTGGAGGCTTGTGCCAGCGAATGGCTGTAGCTTTGCTCGCGGTGGCTGGGACTCGGCGCCAAATGCTGCGCCCAGTGCCCTTCTACATAATTAGATTGCGGCTTCGTCCGCGCCAGATTGCTGTAAAATCGCCTGGCCTCTCTGCAGCCTGCCATCTTGGCCTCGTTCCGTCGCGCTAAATGCTGTATTCAGTAGCTCCTCGTCACAACAGTGGCTCACGGCATCGAAATGCACTTACTACTGTCTGCTTTAACCATACATCGTAGGAGCACCTGAGCTGATGTTATTTGCTCCGTAATTCACAAAAGACTGAAAAAAAATTTAAAAGAATAAACAAAAAACGAAAACAGGAGATACGCCGGGCTAAATACAAAAAAGTAGCATACTACAGCAAAAATATCTATACCGGTGCAAGAAACCTTGGCATCGAACAACATGAGTGAGTTGCAACCATTTTATTATCCGTTGCTTCTTTCTCTCATTGTTCAGTTCTCCCGGTACACTATTTAAATTCGAAACTTGCAGGTCCACATATTCTGGACGATTTGCATTTTTTGGGTATATTTAATGTTCAGTGATCGATTGCTAGAGTTAAGATGATTCATTCAGTATTGTTAGCCATATATCCCATGGCTGTGTATATACAGTGATAGCAGAGTTTAAACTACGTCCTACTTGAGCTGAAATCGCCGATACTTGTGCGCGTCCTTTTTTGGGATGTTATTTACAAATACACTTTGGCCCTGCATATGATGCCATGGTGCATAATAGACGGAAAATAAGAACAGTTAACAAGGTTACGAAACACGATCATGAGTATGGCACCTTCAAGAAACCGTTTCACCTCTTTTAGGCTTAATCATGTTAAAGCCTGTATGTAATGTATACGCAGAGACCTTAAAATCTCTCTTAACAGTGGCAGTTAGAGGCAAGACATTTACATCTGCCTTGGGGGACGGGTGAAGAAATGAATTGGGGCATTTTCTTGAGAAACTAGTATGAAGATCAGAATTGTATTCTATACGAATCCTTCCTTTTTGTGCTGTGCAATCTCACGCGTTTGGTGCCGTGACCTGCGGTGAAAATTTTTTACCGGAGTAGCGCCGATTCTTCGTTTCGGATACTAGGTGATAAGGTCGTAGATGTGTTTCTGATATTCGTTCTGAACAGCTTCTATCGAAATTGGTTGGTTATTTGGTTGGGGGGAGGGGACCAAACAGCGAGGATTAAGGAAGGATGGATAAGGAAGTCGGCCGTGTCCTTTCAAACGAACCATCCCGGCATTTGCGAGAAGTGATTTAGGGAAATCACGGAAAACCTAAATCAGGATGGCCGGACGCGAGTTTGAACCATCGTCCTTCCGAATGAGAGTCCAGTGTGCTAATCATTGATCCACCTCGCTCGGTTGACATTCAAGTGGTGTATGTTGTCATGTGTAATCTCAAGAATACCAAAGAGGGGACTGCTGGTTGTAACGATGCGTTATCGCTATAAATACGCAGTCGTATCTAATCTGATCACGATGAAGGTATTGCGGAGCTAAATTTTTGTACACTGGCCAAAAAGCCAGTAACTAAATTTTAGTCTCTGAAATCAGTAACGCTGGTTTTAGTAGTACCAGTTTATGAGACTATGAGCGTAGTGTCAAGAACAACGATGCAGTTAGTGATCTGTCAAAATATTGTGCGGTGTATTCTGATGTTAAGATAATGAGGACGTTTATCGCCCTTGCAAAGATACGGTGTTGATATTAATTAAAGCGTTTTGTTATGTTTGTATAAGTTGCATTATCAAACAGAATAAAACACTATCAATGGTATGAATACGATTAATGCACGAGTTGGCGTAATAACGAAGAAGAAAACAGAAAAGAGAAAGCTACCGTGAACAGCGTAGTGAACGTACTATCGTAGCTACGATAAATACAAACCCAGCACCCGCCACAATAATAAAAGTTTATATGTCAACTTCAGCCATAGATGGTGAAGAGATTGAAAGAATATTTGATGAGATAAAATAAATTTTTCCGTTAGTTAATGGAGCAGGAAATTTGCGACGGGTGACTGGAATTCGGTAGTAGGAAATCCTCGCGGGGTTTGAGGCGCCATGTAACTGATTGCGCGGCCCCTCCCGCCGGAGGTTCGAGTCATCCGAAAGGTGTGTGTGTGTGTGTGTGTGTGTGTGTGTGATTTGTTCTTAGCATAAATTAGTTTAAGTAATGTGTAAGTCTAGGAATCGGTGACCTCAGTAATTTGATCCCTTAGAAATTCACACACACATCGGCAGTAGGAAAAGAAAGAGAAGGAAAAAGTAGAACGACATGGACTGGGGGAAGGGAATGAAGAAGGAAGTCAACCTGTATAATTCTGCTCAGAACATAATTTAAATCATCGCAAACACTAGGTTTAAGAATCGTCAAATAACACTGTAAATGTGGAAGTGACCTGGGAACAGTGAAAGGTTTCCGATAGATTTATACAATGGTAATACACATTTCAGATCCGTATTTTGAACTGTAAGGTATTTCAAGGGGAAGTCATCGTGTATGCGTCTCTGACCATTGTCTGAACACAGACTAAAAATTCAAGAAATTGTGGAACGGTCGATAAATAGGATTCAGAAATCGTCGAATATCGTTGAGAACATAAGTTATCGTTCGAATGAAACATGAGAAAGGAATAGAGTAAAAGACAAATCGATAGCTTTGAGAGATGATGAAACAGGCGTAGCAGAAGAAGATAACATAAGTAAAAACACAAGGCCTAGAATAAACCTTTTAATATCACAGTAGATGCTGAATTTAATTGACGAAAGGAGAAAATACAATTACGCAATCAGTGAAGCGGACGAAACGAAATATAGTCGTCTAAAAAATGAAATTGACAAAGTGCGAAATGGCTACGCAGGAATGGCTAGAGAACAAATCCAAGGCTGTAAAAGCATGCGTAACTAGGGCTGAGATAGGACAACTAGAGACCTTTAGAAATGAATACCAAACGCACAGGTGGTAATGCAGTACTAAGTAAAGAAGAGAAAGCGAAAACGAAAATATATATTAGGTTCTATAGAAGGGAAGTAAACTTGGGGAGGACAGTCTTATAGAACGAGAAGAGGACGATGTTATACTGAGAGGATAATTTTACAGAGCACTCGAAACTAGGCCATTGAAGTAAACGATGTTCCCTCAGAATTACTGGGAGTGCCATCATAACAAAATTATTCCAGCTGTTGTGCAATATGAGACAGGAGAAACACCCTCAATTCCGAAGAAGGCAAGAGCTGACAGGTATGAATACCAACAGATTAATGTCATGGTTGCAAAATAAAGACACGAATTATTTACTGAAGTGTGGAAATACTGGCAGAACGCGACATCGGGGAAGATCAGTTGTTTTAAAACCAATCTGTACCTGCCATACCGAGAAATTCTCACCACATTCTGGTAGTTTCAAGGAAGACTGATACTTAGATATGATACAGAAGTAGAATGTTTTGAAACTCGGCTTCATTCGCGTGAAAGATGTGACTGATATTTTATCGCAGAAAGACATCCGCGATGCGACAGGGAATGGCTGTATAATTGATGATGATGGTTTTTATTACTGACACTGAATATTTTGCATCTTGATAAAATTCTGATTTAAAAAAAAAACCTCCGTCTCCCCACCCTCCCCTCCCCAGGAGTCAAAATTTGAGCATATCCTCTATTTACATGCCGTCCAGCGTCCCTGGAGACCTGAGCTGCTCAATTAATATTTGTTTTTCCTATAGTCTGGAAGAATCAACCCCAGAATTCTGCAAGGAAAGGGGCTGTTCACACGTATATCGTATAGACGAATGATTAAACACGCGTCTGATCTGATATTCGAATAGGGTTACGGTACATCGTAGTGTTACGTTTTGGTCCTGTGCCCTCATGCGTGTTGTGATATGTTCACAGTAATTCTCTAAATAATTCTGTCTGTTTATTCAAAAGATATTCTCGATTTTCACTGGGGTGTTAAAATTTTTACTAGCGCATAGAGCCCATTGTTTGCCAAAAATGGTGTGTTGTAGGCTGTTAATGCGGCGCCTCAGCGAGTTTAGTGGCGGCAAACCGTAACTGTGCGAAAACAAAAGCAGCCGCGGACTTAACGACACTGTCGTATAACCCCCCACCCCTGCCCCGCCATAATCCAGCGATTATTACTCGGCTTCGTGTGGCTTGTTAGGCGTGCGGGCGCGTTCTCGTCTTGGACCGCTGTCTGTGCTGTAAACTCCCCCAACAGTCAACAGCACGGCCTCAACGCCGAGACTGTGTACCAAAGGGCAAGAATTTATTTCTTTTAATTATCCGCCATCAGCGGGTAGTGGTGCATTGTTGTCACTCGAATGATTATTTGTATTATACTCGAAAGAGTTACAAAAAGTCCTTACTGCGGAAATAAGTGACCTTTCTACCCGCCCCCACCCTGTTTTACCTTGGGCTGTTGCATCTGCAGCTATACTCAGTAAGTCACTGTACGGAAAGTGGCGGAGGGTATCTCGTGAACCACTCTGTCCCTCTGCCCTTCCTGTTCCAGTCGATAGGTTGTTGGTCCGCCTCTGTGAGAATTCGAATCGTTTTAATTTTACCACTATGATATTTTCACGAGATACAGACTCCCATAGTACGATTAAAATTGGTTGATAGTTGAAGTCTGTCACTGGCCGCTACAGTGTTGCCTCATTTGCTGCAGACTGCTGCTCGGAAGCTAACAAGCTAACACGGCGGGTCGCTTCATAAATGCTGTTATTGTAACGCAGAGCAGTGTTGTAAGCGTCTGCCCCGAGGTTGACAGAAATTCGAGATGTGCTGTCGACAGTTGATTTTAAGTGGCAAATGACTGAATTGCGGCAGAAGACGCGTTTTGTAGCCTTGAATTAAAACCAATGTCCAAAGCTAACCACAGCCGTATGATATGCCATACGTCCGAAAAAACGGCGGTCAACAATCAGCGGTAGAACTACAGGATGGGGCAAATAAGTGTCCACATAATTGCGTGATATGCCGGTCTCTTGCGACAGGCGTCGGGTCGATTTGGTAGAGAAGCATTTACTGGTGAACTGCAGACACATTGTTTTGGTGTGTGAGCACGTTTGGGAATGTTTTTCGACTTTCAGAACAGCGCCTAACTTCCGCTGTTTTCGGACTAAGCGCTGCAGAACACTATTTGCTGGTTGGCACTTTGACACCATTAAACTTCTCAACAAACTACTAACCACACCGTTTCCACGACTTTATCACGTAACTTTCCACAACGAACACCCGTTACTCCACTGAGAGTACCATCGTCCCTTTTGCACTACGCCACTCACACTAACAGCCTGCACTACCCTCTGAACCCGTGTGGATCACGTGACGGGCGGATACATGCTGTGCACATCACGGGGTGTGGTTGCATGCCCATATTCACGTCCAATCGTATCCACTTGTATGGGCCACTTTTATTTGCCGCCCAACTCTGTAAAACCATGATCACTTTGTCCTCGTCTCTGCCTCGTGATGACTGGGTGTTGTGTGATGACTGGGTGTTGTGTGATGTCCTTAGGTTAGTTAGGTTTAAGTAGTTCTAAGTTCTAGGGGACTGATGACCATAGACGTTCAGTCCCATAGTACTCAGAGCCATTTGAACTTTGTCCTCGGTGGTTAAAGCTAACCTCTACAAGTCCCAGACAGAAAAATGTCAATTTGAGCACTAAAGAACTTACTGTAATTTAACTCATTCGTTGGTTACCTGGAACTATCCTCACAATCGCTACACGAACTGCCGCTTTACCGACCGATGAGCACTCCTGGTGGGCACTTGGCTGTAGATTATAGACGATACTGGCAGATTCCAAATTAAAAGAGAGTTAAGAAAGAAATATAATGGCAAATAAAAAAAGTCACCCCGTTGGAGGTTCGAGGCCTCCCTCAGGCATGGGTGTGCGTGTTGTCCTTAGCGTAAGTTAGGTTAAGTTAGATTAATTATGGTGTAAGCCTAGGGGCCGATGACTTCAGCAGTTTGGTCCCATAGTCCTTACCACAAATTTCGAAAAGAAGTCAATACGATAATGAAAGTGATGCGACAAAGCATTAGAAATTAAAAAATGAATATTTAAATCAACTGAATAAAAATAACGAAAGTCTTTTGATTAGATCGAGAAATAAAGTATTTCGCAGTGTTCCACGAGTTTCGAACTGACAACCTTTTGCACGACAGATTAATGCACTAACCACTACTCGCCCAGACTTTTTTTTAATGTAAGCTGATTTCTGAGATTATAATAGCTACAAGTGACGCTGCTTGCATCTAGTGCGAAAGATCCAGTAGTGTTTGATTAGTGCTGTGAATGAATCGCATGAATATCGTTAGAATTGTGCGTGTGTGTTTTGTGTTCTCATCATGTGGGATGAAATACGAAATCAAAGGGCCAGATCCAGGATTCGAGATCCAAACACAAGAAGAAAGCCGGAAAAGGTGAACTGAACGATTGTTGCGGCAGTTTAGCAACGGCGAACGGTTTGGGAGTGTCGCTGAGCACTCTGAATGTAGGAGAACAGCTCCAGCCCCTGAAATGTCAACTATCAAGTAATTTTAATCGGACTATAGTAACGTGCGCTCTCGCAGTTTTTAAGTGTAAACCACACCGTGGTGCACAAGTCTCTCTAGCAGGTTCTGCCACTGGTGCTGGATGAGGATTTGCGCTTGATAAAGAAACTCCTGACGAAACGTTTCTCTTCTTAGGAGCTTCTCAGTCATTAGTACCTAGTGCGGATCCAGGGCTGAGGAGGGGCTTGTACGCTCTTTCCTTAGTATGTGGGCTACATTTCTTGGTGAATTTTTCCGGTTGCCATTATGCTATCATCCCCCCTCCCCCTTTCATTGTGCCAAGATCGTTATCTAATGGTTTGCGTCGCTGCCTGTAGATCGCGGGGCCCCGGTTTCGATTCCTGACGGATTAGATTTTGTTCGGTCGGCGACTGGGTGTTGGTCTTAGCATAAGACGCCACTCATTATGTCCGCCCCATTAGCTGAATGGTTGCTGGCACGGTAGCTCAGCGTGTTCGGTCAGAGGGTCAGCAGCCCTCTGTAATAAAAAAAAACTGAGCTAATCAATCAACAACGAACTTAAACGGATGTCTTACGACGTCCGCCCCGAGCAGATGCAACGAACAAACGCGAACAAAATGAGATTTAAACAAAACAAAACAAAATGGTCAGCGCGCTGGATTGCCACGCACGGGTGCCCGGGTTCGATTCCCGGCTGGGGAGGGAGATTTTCTCCCCTCAGGGACTGGGTGTTGTGCTGTCCTCATAATGATTTCATCCCCATTGTCGACGCGCAGGTCGCCCAGTGTGGCATCGCGCTCAATAAGACTTACACTTAGCGGCAGAGCTTCCCGATTCGGAACTCTCGCCCACTGACGCCATACGCCCATTTCCATTTCCATTTCCACTCATTCTGCCTTTCTTACGCCCTAGGTTTCTTCTTCTTGTCGATACTGAATTCTCCTGCTTTGAAAACTTGCACAAGAAAATATTATTTGTTTCTCCCCTATGGTTTGGGGAGCGGAAGGAAGCATAAACGTCCATTGTTTTGGTGAAGTGAGAAGTTACGTGGAACTGACGGCGATAAGGCTCTCTTAGAATTTTATGTGGCTCGGTGTCTCGACATACGAATCAGTCGATAATAAAGGTGCAAATACTCTTAGCGAAGAGTATTCTAGTCCTAATAACTTGAAGATGGTCAATTTCACTTACTGTTTGCCACCTTGAGACAGTAAAATTTCGCTTCCGTGTCATAAAATGTATGCCGTGCGTTTTGTTGCTGTTAAACTTTAATCTGTTAGCTGAAAGCTACGCGCTGATGTAACAGACTATCCTATTAAATAAATTTATTTTACGTTCCACGTCTTTCTTTCCAAAGAGATAAATTTTTGATTGATCTCTCTTAAGTGGCAAATCATTGACATGTCAAAGCAGCGAATCCATAACAGAACGCTGTGTCAAATGGTTCAAATGGCTCTGAGCACTAAGGGACTTAACTCCTGAGGTCGTCAGTCCCCTATAATTTAGAACTACTTAAACCTAACTAACCTAAGGACATCATACACATCCATGCCCGAGGCAGGATTCGAACCTGCGACCGTAGCTGTCACGCGGTTCCAGATGAAGGGCCTAGAACCGCACGGCCACAACGGCCGGCTATAAATTAGTTGCACAAAGTCCGCGGCTCGTGGTCTTGCGGTAGCGTTCTTCCTTCCCGTGCACGGGGTCCCGGGTTCGATTCCCGGCGGGGTCAGCCTCGAAATGACTGGGTGTTGTGTGTCTTTCTTCATCATTTCATCCTCATTCACTCGCAAGTAGCCGTAGTGGCGTTGAAGAACATGTGGAGTGGCGGCCGAACCGCCCCGCGAGCGGTCTCCCGGCCACCTTTTTGCTTTTTGATTTGATTTTTTTCGATTGCTGTTTTTTTGTGTTTGTTTTTGTTCTATGATTTGATTCGTTGTGTTTTAATTCCTGTGCTATATATATATATATATATATATATATATATATATATATATATAAAATTTTTTTTGCCTATCATGTGCCTAACGTAGCAGGACTCCATAATTGTAACATTAGACATTCTTTGCACCAAACTCCGTGAAAACTGCCACGTGCACCCTCCCGCACCACTTTAATAATTCCCGACATTCACGAATTTAATAACATAGATGTTACTGGTCTATATTCCCCATTTCGCCTTTGGGAAACATATAGCAAACATACCAAAATAGGTGCATTTCAAATACCATACAGGCAAATTTGTTTTTTTTGTTCCATTTCATGTAAATTTTAAAAAAATCCAAGTAATGCAAGTTTTGTAATTAAAAGACATAAAAAACACAAAAAGGAAAATCTATCTGAAGGACACTCAGTGAATAAATGTGTTGTAACTCGACCAAGAACTACCAAAAGAACAATCAGAACAGAAAACGTGAAAATAAATATCACCGTTAAGTAATCAAGTACTCCATTTAATGTAAAGATGTGTAATTGTTAAAAAATTGTAAATAAAAGTTTATATACGTTACCAAAAAAATGCCATACGCTCATTATTTATTATTATTATCATCGTCATTAGTTGCACAAAAGTAGCTTTTAATTATAAAAAGGTCAAAAAAACTTGCGGAAATGTTTGATACAGCACTGAATGCAGAATATCTTTGTTTTATTCCTGCCTAACACTGTTAGTTCCCTACGTTCCCGGTAGGCTGCATGCGCGATTGAGTTATTCCAACAGTCATCATAGAGTAGTATAATGGTGCAGAGCTTGTGCAGGGTTGTTTATGGTTTCATGGATTCAAATCCGCTACTATAGTGCAGAGACAATTCACGACTAAACATCGCAAGCCACCACCTCAAAGACAAACTTGTTAATTGATCCCATCGTTTCATAGAAACTGGCTGTGTATCACATAGGACACCGAGTCAGTGTCGGCATGCGAATAAATAAAAAAAAAATGCCTTTGTCTCAGTAAGATACGGGCACAGAATTTATTTTTGAGCAAGATGGCGCTCCACAACATTATCATCGCAAAGTAGTTTCATATCTCCGTAGGAATGTGCCGACATGGGTTGGACGTGGTGGAACAAATCCTGGCCATCACGATCATCTGATTTAACCCCAATGGACTTCTAAATATGAAGTTACATTAAAGGCAGATTTTTTTCCTCCACTGCCGAGAAACATCGACGAACTGCGACAACGGATTCTAAAAGCAGTTGCCGCCATACTGAAAGACTTGCTTCATAGGATTTTGCGGGAAATTGATTAGAGGTGGGATACTTGTTGTTTCGCAAAAGGTAGCTACATTGAACATTGGTAAACAAAACTTGAAGAATGGTTCTGTAAGTCATTTACCATATTCTCGATTAAGGGTTACTTTTGTAGAAGTAATTTACGAACACTCTGTATATCTAGAGTCCGAAAGAATTTCCCAGTGGACGACTCCAAGCTTGTACGTTTCCTCTTGCCTATTCATGAAATTGCTTCAGCTATACCATGACGCTTCGTTATGAAAAATCTCAGTTTATGTAACATGGTAGTAGATCAGGGGGACATACATGTGTCGTTTTCGACCACGAAATGTGCGGTAATCGGAACCCCAAGGTAAAGGGTGGTTTCATTGATGTCATTTGTGCCATCCCCTGAGGCCTTCTCGTCTCGATTCTGAGCGGCGGTTTGTCTGAAATACTTTTTTGTAATCGGCCATACGTAAGAGAACCGATTGAGTTTTAACGCTGGGTGTCATCGATTCACCGTTCTGACCTCCATAGCAGGGAAATCAAAAGAAAGGGTGAAATGTAATACGGGGTGTGGCGACCTTCCCATCGTTTGGCATGTCAACGGTGACGGGCAGAATTTTGGCGAAATTTGGTGCCAATGTGACATTACAACTCGCATGAACTTCTGAACCCGACGGTAAGGTAGGAAGGAAGCACGCTTTTGCATCCTTACAAAGGAAGGTTGAGCCATATTTCAAACTTCTGCGTCGCAATGAAAGTCAATTACGGGGTTTCGAAAATGTGATCGTTTAAAATCTGTTGCACTATGTAGTTTCCGTACCAGCGCTTGATCATATCGACTTGCTCTCTTCTCATAATAAGGAACGTCTCTACAAGTTTTAACTGCGTCTTCGTCGTTACACGAGTCTTGCAGATGAAGTCTTCATAAATGGCGTGGTAATCTAGGCCAATGTTAGTCTCATTACTAAGTTTTTTCCTTTCACTTTGCTCGAGTGCATTTTACGCTTTCAAGTTTAATAGATAACTTCGCCCTGCCCGTTAGACCTTTCACAATTTTCCTAGCGATAATATGGCATTCTTCAGCAACAAACGTAAATTCATCTAATGAAAAACGTGTTAAAGAACACTCGTCTTATACAGGTTTGTACAAAGCTGTACTGAAATCAGATTTTCTAAATTGATTTTTACATATTTGTTCCAGCCGTACTGAGAAGAGAAACCGCTTAAGTCGCTACTGATTTTTAAACGGTGACTTTTCGAATGCCAAATGCACAGGAACACTGGTCCTAAGCGACTTCGTTTCACCCCCCCCCCCCCACTCTCTCTCTCTCTCTCTCTCTCTCTCTCTCTCTCTCTCTCTCTCTCTCTCTCTCTCTCTCTCTCTCTCTCCCTCCCCCTCCCTCTCTCCCCCCTCCCTCTCTCTCCCCCTCCCCCCTCTCTCTCTCTCTCTCTCTCTCTCTCTCTCTCTCTCTCTCTCTCTCTCTCTCTCCTCTCTCTCTCTCTCTCTCTCTCTCACCGCCTTCTCCTCCTCTCCTGTGGTGCTACGCGTATGTTTAGATGCGAATGTGTGTTACTTGTGACGTAGCCGCTCTGATCTACGTTTCTCGACTAGCGTTATGATACATCAATGTTCTTTCACCTCACGCTGTTTTAAGCCTACCACGAACTTCCCCGTTTTATTTTCAGCGTCGTTTTCGTCCAGTTGTGTACATAAAAACTCTCGGAGGGTTTGTTAACATTTACGTTAAATTTCTCAGGCTCTTCTTTGGCAGACGAGGTACAGGATTTGGCGCCTTGCCTACACACACACACACACACACACACACACACACACACACACACACACACAGACAGACAGACAGAGAGCACTAACGGCCGTCCCACACGCTGTATTATATGCATGCTCAACTAGTACATCTTTAGCTTTATGGATTTTAGTTAATAAAACAATGTCCAGGCTCATTAATGAAAGAGCAGAATGAAGTTCTCATTGCACAAAAAGTGTGACGGAAGAATGAAAGTTGATGTAGAACATCATATCGCTTTTGTTTCCATCTTTGTGACACCAATTTTGCGACAGTATGTCTGACAAATGCATATTTATACCACTACTGTCCCACGTATTCGCTATTGCGTTCCAAGAATATAGGGAGCCGGGATATCCAATTTTGTACGCTGTGTCCCTTCCAAATAGTGATAAGAAAGAAGCTACTTGGTGCCAAGTCGGGACTGTCGTCAGGGTGATTGAAAATATTCTATGAAAACTGCAAATGATCTCGACCGTTGATTTTGCATTATGGACTCGAATATGAGCATCGCATTAAATACGTGGTTGTCGGCTCCAATTATAAATAACCCATGATTTTGTGGCGGGTTTCGCAGTTTCTTTCGGCATTGATGGCTTCATCTGGAGAAAAACACACTATCAGCAAAACTTAAAAAGGAAATGATCACGATTCCCAGACATCTGCGTTTTCAAATTTTCTGCCGACGGTAGCAACTCCATTGACTGTCGTTTCGATTTCGTTCTGTAACGGGCCCCCCACGTTTCGCCCCTACGATTCATTTGCCTGCCACTAACAAGGGGTCAGAAAATCCCGAATCGACTGGAATGGATTCTCTTTTATTATCATCAGTTAACATTTTCAAAATCACTCAAAGAGCTACGTTTTCAGCAATTAAAGTGGTTTGTTTTAGACAGCACACGTCGGTCAACGTCTGAATAATCATTGGGTTCGTCCACAGTCGAAAGACAGTCTTCACGAGTCAGTCCACAAACTCATCAAACGCAATCAAAATTTCCGTTTATGTGGGGCTGAAAACACGTCTTTTTTCGACAAATGTCCCTCGAATCCACAAAAAAGTTGTAACTTAATTTTAAGAGATTTCATCAGTGAGAAGTACTTACGCGTTAAATTAAGTTTGTAGTTACATTTACTTATCTATAACGGTGCTGGCAACCTTAGCGTGTGAGGCGAAGGGTTATTCTGGTATCATTATTATACACTGGCGGAAAAGGAGTAGATAGGCATTATTTTTTTTTACATCTCAAAGATCACGTCTATTCAAATGTCGCGCCAGTCGCTACACGAACTGCCGCTTTACTGACCGATGAGTACTCCTGGTGGGCACTTGGCTGTAGACTATAGACGATACTGGCAGATTCCAAATTAAAAGAGAGTTAAGAAAGAAATATAATGGCAAATAAAAAAAGTCACCCCGTTGGAGGTTCGAGGCCTCCCTCAGGCATGGGTGTGCGTGTTGTCCTTAGCGTAAGTTAGGTTAAGTTAGATTAATTATGGTGTAAGCCTAGGGACCGATGACTTCAGCAGTTTGGTCCCATAGTCCTTACCACAAATTTCCAAAAAAAGTCAGTACGATAATGAAAGTGATGCGGCAAAGCAATTAGAAATTAAAAAATGAATATTTAAATCAACTGAATAAAAATAACGAAAGTAGCACCGCAGTGAGCCTGCAAATCAGGTTTGGTTTAAACTCGAGCTGCAACGATCGTGAGTATTAGTTGTCTTTGAGACCGGACGTAGTGAGTTGATGTTAGGCCGGTATTACACTATCAAATTTCTTTGTCCAATATCTTTGTCAAAGAAATTTGATGGTGTAATAACGAACTTTGTCAAATGTCGTCAAATATTTGATCAAATGTAGGACCTCGCTGTAGATTTGATCCTAGAAGTTTCTTGTCTTCTGTTCACTGCAATGTGACGTGTTACCATGTGGAGCGCTAGCATCGCTGCAGCGTTCTGTCATATGTAGTGTTTTTATAAACATTGCCGGTAAATACAATTGGTGTGTACCGACAACTACAAAAGTAATAGAGATGTATGAAGCTGATGGGGCGCTTTACAGCGTGAGGCACCCTGAATACAAAAATAGATTAAGAAGATTGGAGACCTGACGTAACCCAATCTAACCTAACTATCTCCTATAGCAAGGAATCGGAGTATTACAGCGAGCCTGTCTTCTACAGATATAGCAGTTCTTGAGTGAGTATTGTGCTTTGTGATATGAGGATACACTTCATTGAGCACATACAGAAGTGCATGCTCATCCATTCATAAGTAATTGATGTACGACTAGACGTCCTTCACTATAAGCTCACGTAACAAGTTTTGTTGAATGCTTTTATCGTGTCGTCGTAAAACCCACGGCTTCACCCAGGTACGTTTCCTTTTTTTTTCCCCTGCTTCTCTTTCACATGTGCAAGTGTGGTACATGCAACTGCTGCGGTTAATAACAAGTTGTTGTTGTCAGCCATCTTGAACTTTGACGAAAAATATGATGACAGTGTAATACCCCTTTATAGCGCCACGTCAAAGATCTTTGTCAAATATATTTGAGGGATATTTGATCACATGTTTGATCAAATCTTTGACAAAGAAATTTGATAGTGTTATACCGGCCTTAGTCAAGAATGCGCTCAAGACGACGAAGATGTATTACCAGCAGCTCACAGGGTTTGAACGAGGTCGTGTAATAGGGCTATGAGAAGCTGGATGTTCCTTCTTCGATAATGCAGAAAAAAAGGAATATAGCCACCGTACACGACTGCTGGCAGTAGTGGTCACGGGACTGTACCGTCGCGAGACCGGACTCCTGACGGCCACGTTGCACTACCGAAAGCGACGACTACCGTGTTCGGCGTATGGCTGTTGTGCACGCTGCACCTGCAGCGACAGTCCGAGCAGCAGTTGGTACCACAGTGACACAGTGAACTGCTACAAATCGGTTACTTCAAGGACAGCACCGAGCCAGAGGCCCTGTAGCGTGCCTACCACTGACCGCAAACCATCGTCATTTGCAACTTAAGTGGTGTCAAGTGAGAGGTCATTGGAGCTCGAAATGGAGGTCTGTTGTGTTTTCTTATGAAAGCCGGTTCTACTGCGGTACCGTTTAGGAGGAGGCCAGGTGAGCGCCTGCAACCAACCTGTCTGCAGCCTAGACACAATGAACCTACACCTGAAGTTATGGTCTGGGGTGTGATTTCGTATGACAGCAGGAGCAACCTTGTGATTATCCCATGCGCCCTGATGGCAAATTTTTAAGTCAGTCTGGTTGTTCTAACTGTTGTGCTGTCATTCATGAATATCACTCCAGGGGGCGTTTTCCAACAGGATAACGGTCGTTCACGTACGGCTGTTATAACCCAACGTGCTCTACAAAGTGTCGACATGTTGTCTTGGCCTGGTCGATCACCAGATACGTCTCCAGTCGAGCACATATGGGAGGTCATCGGACTACAATTCCGGCGTCCACGACAAACAACGTTAACCGTCCCTGTGCTGCCAGACCAAGTGCAACAGGCATGGAACTCCATCCCACAAACTACTAGCTGGCACCTGTACTACACAATGCATGCACGTTTGCATGTTTTCAGTAAAAATTGTGCCAATTACACCGGTTATTAATGTACCAGAATTTCACATTTGCAATAGCTTATCTGACGCTTACATTAACCTGTGATATTACAACGTTAATCACTTAAATATTTTACCTAGACAGATGTATTACCGAAATTTCCTTACTCTACATTAATAATTTTTTGGTGCTGCGATTTTTGTCCGGCAGTGTATTTTCCCCCTTTTGTGTTCCATTCATACTTGGTACGTGTGAAGACTGTCTGTAAACTTACGTATTAGCTCTAATTTCTACGATTTTTCTCAGTATGGAACTTCAGTGGGGCATGTGTAGGAAGCGACGCCATGATGTCCGACTTTCTCCGAACGTTCTCTCTGTTAATTTTAAAAGGAAAACTCTCCATTATAAACAACGTTATTGTGTAGCGTCTGGCACTGAAGTTTGAGAGTCTGTGTAACGCTCTCGTGATGAAACGTGCGCCCTTCTTTGGATCTTTTGTACCTCCAAGACTCGGTCGAATAACTGTTTTGCATGTCGCTTCTTTCTTCTGTATAGAGTAGTTCCTGCAGTCAACGGCTAAACGAGACGTTACGTGTGATGCAAGCTACACTCAACGCTCGGGAGCAATATTCGTGGTATTTGAGCAACTGCTATTCTCCCTTACAGTATTCTTGACAACAGTCAAGTCAAGTCTACCTTATCAGTCGTTTCGTTATATTTATTTGGCCACTAGATACGGAGCTGTTTCTGTATTTCTGCACTGTTCCTTCACTATCTGAGACCTCTCTGTCCCAGATCTGCATTGCTGGTTAATAAATGTACTCTTCCTATGTTTTTACTGCTTCTGTTAACTTGCACTTTAACAAATCCACCAACGAACTCGTGAAAACTATATACAGTTCTTCTGATCATACAGTTCTCTAGTGCTAACTTTTCAATATACATACGCAAAGAATAACTCCTCAGTGTAAACAGACGGTTCAGTGAACTGCTCAATGTGATATTCTGAGCTTAGTGCCCCTCGTGAACAAACTGTTCAGTGCTTTCAATGGAACTCACCTTCGCCAGCGCAATGTGAGCACCTATGTTACCAAGGCTGCTTATTCTCTTCGACGGCTGTTGCTAACTCCGATCAAAACATTTTGCGGGATAATCGTAAATTGAGGTATTCCCTGCTGCGATTCCTTAACTTATTTCGCGACGTCTGCAGGACTCCGCTTTTTCCTCTCATCATTGTCAGAAAGTACGAGGAACAGCTGAAAAATAATGCTTTCGAATTTTTGTGTGAAATTTCATAAAGTTTTTGAATAAAATGAACTTTATTAGCATTCTACATCATTGTTTTTCATGTCGACATACTTATTTCTCAACATAGTCACCCTGGCGACGAACTCATTACTTCCCAAGAGAGACTAGTTTGCTGATAACATCACTGTAGACTGTTTGACTTCGTTGACAGAACCACATCCTCACCTCCACTTGGGCGGCTTGGTCACTAACAAAGTGAAGTCGTCGATAGTGTTCTTTAAGTTTGAGAAACAGATGAAAATCGGATGGATCCAACTCGGGATTTTATGGAGGATGACCAATGACAGTAAAACCAACACGTCGGATTGTTGCAGATGTCGTGGCTGTCATGTGTGGTCTGGAATTGTCATACTGAAGGAGAGTGCTCCATGTGTGGACGACCTCTTCGAACTCTAAAATCGATAACAGCACCGACGGAGTTACGTTACACATCATTTTACACACTACTGTTCGGAGCCCCCTAGTGGCAGAGGCCTGCAAATACACTACTGGCCATTAAAATTGCTAAACCACAAAGGTGACATGCTACAGACGCGAAATTTAACAGACAGGAAGGAGATGCTGTTATATGCAAATGATGAGCTTTTCAGCGCATTCACACAAGGTTGGCGCCGGTGGCGACGCCTGCAACATGTTGACATGAGGAAAGCTTCCAAAAGATTTCTCATACACAAACAGCAGTTAACCGGCGTTGCCTGGTGAAACTTTGTTGTGATGCCTCGTGTAAGGTGGAGAAATGCGTACCATCACGTTTACGACTTTGATAAAGGTCGGATTGTAGCCTATCGCGATTGAGGTTTATCGTATCGCGACATTGCTGCTCACCTTGGTCGAGATCCAATGACTGTTAGCAGAATATGGAATCGGTGGGTTCAGGAGGGTAATACGGAACGCCGTGCTGGATCCCAACGGCCTCGTATCATCAGCAGTCGAGATGACAGGCATCCGCATGACAGTAACGGATCGTGCAGCCACGTCTCGATCCCTGAGTCAACAGATGGGGACGTTTAAAAGACAACACCATCTGCACCAAAAGTTCGACTACGTTTCCAGCAGCATGCACTATCAGCTCGGAGACCATGGCTGCTGTTACCCTTGACGCTACGTCACAGACCGGAGCGCCTGCGATGGTGTACTCAACGACGAACCTGGGTGCACGAATGGCAGAAGTCATTTTTTCGGATGAATCCATGTTCTGTTTACAGCATCATGATGGTCGCATCCGTGTTTGGCGACATCGCGGTGAACGCACATTGGAAGCGTGTATTCGTCATCTCCATACTGGCGTATCACCCGGCGTGATGATATGGGGTGCCATTGGTTACACGTCTCGGTCAACTCTTGTTCACATTGACGGTACTTTGAACAGTGGACGTTATATTTCAGATGTGTTACGACCCGTGCCTCTACCCTTCATTGGATCCCTGCGAAACCCTATATTTCAACAGGATAATGCACGACCGCATGATGCAGGCCCTGTACGGGCCTTTCTGGATACAGAAAATTTTCGACTTTTGCCCTGGCCAGCACATTCTCCAGATCTCTCACCAACTGAAAACGTCTGGTCAATGGTGGCCGAGCAACTGGCTCGTCACAATACGCGTCACTACTCTTGATGAACTATGGTATCGTGTTAAAGCTGCATGGGCAGCTGTACCTGTACACACCATCCAAGCTCTGTTTGACCAAGGCCGTTATTACGGCCGGTGGTGATTGTTCTGGGTACTGTTTTCTCAGGATCTGTGCACCCAAATTGCATGGAAATGTAATCACATGTCAGTTCTAGTATAATATATTTGTCCAATGAATACTCGTTTATTATCTGCATTTGTTCTTGGTGTATTAATTTTAATGACCAGTAGTGTATGTAATCATGAAGAATAAAGTTGTAGAATGGTAACAGCGTTTGTTTCATTTAAAAGGCCTTAAGAGCCAGTCTCAGAACGCACCTGAAGAAAAAGCAAGAGAATCGCGCCGTCGAAATATTATGCGAGAACGACGCAAACAACCTCCAGAAGAGACGATTATTCAACACGTCGGCTTTAAGACTTCTGACATAAATACTGAGGCATTACGTTTCAGCTCGCCCTGGTACATCATTTGCAATAACTTCCAGCAAGTGCGAAGCACGTCATAACGTGGCAGACTACTTACGTCCAGTCATTCTGTTAGTGGGTTACATACGATTTCTGTGTTCCTCCCTTTTTTAATTGCCACTCACAACTCCGTAATTTGTGCTGTCAACTGCATACAAAATTATTAATTTTGGTGATTGTCTACCCGGAATACTTGAAATTGTGCTCGAATGAGCGGAAGCCGTATAGCGCAACAGAATTTGATCAGCAGTTGTAATGGCTCCGGTGTTGGCTCGCGATTGCTAAATACGGAGTGATTCAAAGCAATTCATCTGGTTTCGCAAGATTATATACGAAGGAAGATAGAAACGTGAAGCAGAGTTTTAACCTTACAAAGGCCTGCAAAGTATTTATTTTCAAAACATCTATTCGATTTTACGAAAGTATGTCTTGTACAGCCGGCCGCTGTGGCGAGCGCTTCTAGGCGCTTCAGTCCGGAACCGCGCTGGTGCTACGGTCGCAGGTTCGAGTCCTGCCTCGGGCATGTATGCGTGTGATGTCCCTAGGTTACTTAGGTTTAAGTAATTCTAAGTTCTAGGGGACTGGTGACCTTAGATGTTAAGTCCCATAGTACTTAGAGCTATTTGAACCGTTTTTTGTCTTGTACACACGTACAGAACTGAGATATATTTTACGGTTACGTGTAGGAATTAAAGCTTTCGTTTATATTCCATAAATGTTTAGCGTGCTCCCCATCGGACCCACGTGAAACATCCTGACGTAATCGAACTCGTCTCATGCTTTCGCGAGCATATCTGAAGATAGTGCAGTCACAGCTGTTGCTATGCGCCGTCGTAGTTCTTCGGAAGTTCTTGCAAAAGAGGCATATACAGAGTGATTACGTGACGATGTTCCAGACTTTCATTGATGACGGGGAAGGATAAATGTAACAATTTGAGGTAAGTGACCCTAATCCGTAAATGACAGAGTCGAAAGGTATACGCGAAAATCGTCGTTCTGATAGTTCTGAAAATTTGTCAGAGACGTACTACCCAGGTTCCTGAAACATACACCACTTGTTATTCGTCAACAGATGTGGTTCCAGCAGGATGGAACCCGATCTCACTTTGGACGGAAGGTTCGCGAACACATGGATCAGACATTTCCTGCAATTTGGATAGGCAGATAAGGTTCAGTTTCTTGGCTAGCACTTTCACCTCATCTCACCTCACTTGATTTTTTCTTGTTCGACCATGGTGAAAGTCTTGTGTACGGGACTACGACAGAAGTCTCTGTGACAATTACATGCCTGAATTGACACTGGGGAACGACATTTTGAACAGCTGTTATAAACGCAGCAGATTTTGAAATTTGTGTAGAGAAACAGAACGCACATTACTGTACAGTACACTTGGGATTTTCTGTCTCCCTGACATCAAATTACGAGCGCCGTTACTAGTCTATCAACAGTGGAAGTTATCTGAGGATATCGCGTTGTATTCAGCGGAAATTCTGTATGTCATGATCAGAGTCCGGAAATTGGGGCCCTTAGCCTGAGCGCTGCGCGAGGCTGTGGCGGAACTTGAGTAGATTTTTCCTTATAATTTTTGACCTGGTCGTTCCCTAACTAGAATCCCTTACCTCAAACTGATACATTTACCCTTCTCCATCATCCCTCAAAGTTAGTATCATCTTCACGGAATCACTATGTATGTCTTTTACAGTCCTCAAACAACAGAAATATATCGAAACAATCAACAGCAAGCTGCATAAATTTATTAACCGGCTCCAAGCGCTTAGTACTTTCCTTCAGAAGGCTGTACAGAAAAATACACCACAAATAAGTGAAAGTCAGATAAGAATATTAAAATAAAGGACAAAAAGCTAAAAAAAATTAAAGTTCAAAGATAAAAAATGGTACATACTTAAAACTATCGCATTATTTGCGATTGTCAACAGTAAGGTGCATGTTGCATATTGTTATGATCCTAAAAAAATACAAAGGCAATGACCAATACAACAATGAATTCATTAATACAATAAGAGTTGGTAATTCTTACATGTTGTTAGTAGTGCTTGCACAAAAATGGTGTAAAGAACCACATGCATATTTGAAGCTGGTCTCACGGGAGGTAGGAGGTAAAAGTACTATAAAACATTAATACAGAAACGTATACAACTATAGTTGTCATAAGGTACAAACAAAAATGCAAGTGCACATTAGCAGCGCAATATATAAAACCATAATGATAAACAAAAGAAGTTACTACCTACGACAAGCGCCGCTGTAGATGGGGAATCATATCTAAACAGCTGTAGTGAGGCCGATAGATCCCTAACAGGGAATCTTTCAGAAAAACCAAAGTGCGATGCGCATCATTGGGCCGGAACGTGTGACTGGAATAAGTGGAGACACAATTCTCAGTCATTAGCTGGTGTTGAGAGTCGGAAAGTGACCATAGAGGAAAAGAAGCGTGAGCAAAAATATATTATAGTGAAATAACTAGTACTGAAAACAGAAATCAGATGCTTTGACGTTAGGCGAGCTTGAAGGCTAATGATGCGATTTCACAATCCGTATGCCCCTACTGCCGAGCCATCATTGAGGCATGTTGGTACCACTTCCGTGCTTGTCACTCTGGTCTAAAAATTAAATTTTCGTCATGTTCTCGCAGTTGTGGAAAAGGCCAGATAACTAACATGTCGATTGTCTCGGTCACAATTTTCTGTCTCTCTCTCTCTCTCTCTCTCTCTCTCTCTCTCTCTCTCTCATATGTGAATGTTTATATCACCCTCCCTCATTTTTTTTCTAGCGATGGCGTAGAACTGGGCATCATTTACCGCCCCCCCCCACCCGAAACTTAACTATCCCTGGCTGATATTAATTAGTTTGGAAAAAATTGATTTGAGTAACAAATATTGACATTATTAACTATGAGATGATGCAGACTATTTTTCAAAGCACAACTACTTAATGAAAAAATGGTATAAATGGCTCTGAGCACGATGGAAATTAATTTCTGAGGTCATCAGTCCCCTAGACTTAGAACAACTTAAACCTAACTAACCTACGGACACCACACACATCCATGCCCGAGGCAGGATTCGAACCTGCAACCGTAGCGGTCGCGCGGCTCCAGACTGTAGCGCATAGAACCACCCGGCCACTCCGGCCGGCCAGCTACTTAATTACTGTAATGGACTGTCTACAAGAGTGACACTTACCATGGTCACAGTATGTTAGTAGAAAAAAAAATTCTTCACGCGGCCTCGATATATTTTACGTTTGCTCTTATGAACGAAGGCTTTTGATATGAAAATTCAACCCTTGTCGAGCCTGCATTTGTGCTAGATGCGGCAAATACAAATCTAATCAATAAATTTCCAAAGAAATTTGACTAAGCCATGTAAGACGGTGAAGCCCTATAGTACGCCAAGTTATTGACTAGGTTTAGGTGGCGGGAGAGGAGTCGAGTACATGCTCTAGGAAGGAGAAAAGCTGCCTTTCGCAGTGAGACTACATCGCTGCCACCTCAACGCAAAGTCACTGTATGTGTAGGGTGGAGGCGGGGGGGAGGGGGGGGGGGGAGGCGTTGCGTGTTGGTCTGCGGCTGCGTGGTGTTTGGACAGTGTTAGCCTTGAGCTGTGTCGTCAGCCGCTAACTAGACTAAAGTTGCAGCCCGCCTCATCCTTCAGCTCCGGTACGCTCCACTTTAAAGGAACAGTCGCAGGGGCAGGAGAACTGGCCACAGTCTTATCTGTACAAATTGCAGTCACCGCAGTCTAACGCTCTTACTAGACTGCCTGCTGTGCGCCTTTTCATAGCTCGGAGAATATCGTGCTTATACGAGCAAGTGGGCAACTCGGAAGCCTAGCGTGGCAACTCAAAACCTTTATTGCAAGGCTGGAGCAGGTTTGCACCCAGGTTATGTTCAGTATGATCATGAAACTGGAGGAGTAAAAGAAGTCACGTTTTTAAACAGGTGTTCCGTTTTACGTAAACGCAGCTACTTCACTGGACTCGGGTGACAAAAGTAATGGTAGGTCTCCTGATATCGCGTCGGACCTCGTTTTGCCCGCCTTAGTGCAGCAACTCGACTTGACGTGGACTCCACAAATGGTTGGAAGTTCCCTGCAGAAATATCGAGCCATTGCTGCCTCAGCAGCCATCCAAAATTGCGAAAGTGTTGCCAGTACATGGTTTTCTGCACGAACTGGCCAAATGGTCTCCAAGTAGTTGAACATAAACATTTCCTGTCAATTATCGGTTCAGCTGGACCAGAGCACCAATTCCATTCCATGTAAGCGCATCCCACACCATTATCGAACCAGCAGCAGCTTGCACGGTGCCTTGTTGATAACTTGGGTCCATGGCTTTGTGGGGTGTGCGCCCCCACTCAAACCCTCTTACCAACTGAAACAAAGACTTAATGTTTTCCAGTCGTCTATAGTCCAACCGATATGGCCCATTAGAGACGCTGCAAGCGATGTCATGCTGTTAGCAAAGGCACCCGCGTCGGTCGTCTCCTTCCATAGCCATTAACGCCGAATTTCGCAGTACTGTCCTAACGGATACGTTCGTCGTACGCTCCACATTGATTTCTGCGATTATTTCATCAATGTTCCTTGTCTGTTACCACTCTACACGCCGGCCGGTGTGGCCGAGTGGTTCTAGGCGCTTCAGTCTGGGACCGCGAGACCGCTACGGTCGCAGGTTCGAATGCTGCCTCTGGCGTGGATGTGTGTGATGCCCTTAGGTTACTTAGGTTTAAGTAGTTGCGTTCTAGGACACTGACGACCTCAGATGTTCAGTCCCATAGTGCTCAAAAACCATTTGAACTATTTTTTGAACCTCAGCAGTTCGGTCCCATAGGACTTATCACAAATTTCCAAATTTCAATATCCCGTTAGTCTGTATTTTATGATCTCTCCCACAATTTTTCCTATTACGATGTATAATTTTCTTTATGTTCGTGACTGCTTCAACAGATTCGTATTAAGATGGCCCCACGCGGAGTTTTCTCGTAGCGTGTGCGCTCCGAGATGTCCTTGACAGTCTGCTGAAGGTAACCTAGCATCTTACTAGCAAGTAGCTCGATGTCCAAGCAGTAATTTCGGAGCCTTGAGTTCTTCTCCGAGCCGTGTCGCAAGGTTGTTCTGTGGAAATTACATATTTTCTACCGAACTGTAATCGCGGTGCGATCAGTACGCCGCTGCGAACGGCCCCAATTACTTCAGCTTGATTGCAGGCAATTACCTTCACGGATTCTGATAATGCCTACCTTAGCAATGAACTAAAGCCTTTCTTTTCTCCCAACAGCAGGGAGGACACATTCTTTTAAGGTGTATCAAGAGGCTATTAGGGCGAGTCAGCCGTTCTGCTTATTTCATGCTAACGTTCTCGTCTTCTTTGACCGTCAAATATTGGATCATTAACTATTTCATCAAAGATCTCTGCCCACAGTTAAGCTACACAAGATTTTCGTATGCCGTAAAGCAGTTTTTTATTTTAGTTTATTAGTTTTCGGTTAGTGACCGTACAGCCATCTCAATGGTGGATAGATGATATGCAGTGTTTTTTTAGTCGAATTTTGTGTCAGTGATAACGGTACGAATGTAAGTAAAACACAACGCTCAGTCCCCGAGTAAAGAAAATCTCCGACCTGGCCGGGAATCGAATCTTGGCCCCCTTAGTTAGCAGTCTGCCGCACTGACCTCGCAAGAACCGAAGCGGACAGCAGCAGTTAATACTGGTGAGGTTTCGTGGTAAATGTTTACAGCACTGAGGTCGCTCATTCCGGCTGCTTTACAGCACCCCGGCTCCAGTATCAATTATTTACAGAAAAGTGCTGTTTACTCGCACGCAGTGTTGAGACGAGTGACAAGCACTTTTCACAGGTCTCAGAATGATTTATTGGATTCGAAACATTTATCGAACGGATGTAGGAAGAATAAAACTGTGTAATTTTCTTCGTAGCGGGTACTATAGCAATGATTTTATTAAAAGAAGTTGGGGTTTTCCACTTTTGCTGTATTTTATTTGTACACATCAACGAACAGAAATGTAATGATGATGTGGATGTTAACGTACATACTGAAATGAAATGTCTTCGTCTTTAAATTTGTTTTTTCTATTCGATTTGGTTCACAAGTTCTCTCTCGTCAGTTTGATAGCTTGACATTTACAAAGGTAATGTACTGATTGAAGATTTAAATAACCGTGGAATATATGGAACAATAATTCGAAATACTATGGCTGTATATTTACGTGTGTAGTTAAGGAAAATTAAAATGAAATATTGTGGGAAATAAAATAAAAATAAATATGAAAACCTGCGGTTAGGTGAGATTAAATTTCTTTTTATTGTATCGATGATTTCTGATTTGTCATTCGCAGATTGTGACTGAAGTTATCAAGTAATTTTTTGTTCTGAAGATCTTTTGTTCATTAAGAAGTGCATCAGGATGACTTTTTAAATGACTGAAAATCTCAACTTCTGAGATATTCATGACAGAAAACATAAGGCTTAACAGAAGATATAGAGCGCTTCCCTAATGTTTTTGGATGCGTGTATGTTCTTTAGTGCAAAGGCACCTACACGACTATCGTTAGCCTTTATGTGCATTACATCTCCTACACAACAAATATACATCCACTAACGTTGATTTTTATTTCATTTTTATTATCCTTAACACACACAAATACATATTCGTAGTATTTCATATAAGTATTCCATACTCACCTTAAATCTTGACCCAATATAATATCTTCGTAAATGTCTAGTTGACAAGCTGTCAAACTAACAAGACACCGTTTGTGAACCATACATAGCAGAAAACACAGATTTAGAGATATTAATGTTTCAATATGTAAGGCGTAGTTTCCTATTGCAGCTCAGTGTAATTAAACTATGTTTATATTCACATCATTACATTTCTATATCTGGATGTAATATAATACATTGTAGTGTGTATAGAAGCACAAAGCCACTTGACAATGGCCTAAAAGACCGAAAAAAGTTGTAAACAAATAAGGTTAATACAACAAAAGAGGAAAATGTCACCTTCTTTTAATAAAATTGTGTAAATTATTCGTAGTTACATCTGATAAATTTTTCTCTGTGGCTCAGTCTTGAAATGCCAGACTACAAATCCAAAGGTTTCTGGTTCGATCCCCAGTCAGCGCTCGGATTTTTGTCTGTTACGTATCACTTCCTTCACTTCTGGCAATGTTTTCTAATGTGAAAAAGGCCGAGTTGCACCATGGTTCAGAGTCCAAGTTGAACTGTACGTCCCGCTATAGCTCGCTGGCTAAGCCATCTCGAACGCCGGAGGAAGGCAACAGACCATGCTTAGTAAACCACTGTGGCGTCCAAAACAATCTTCGGGTTGATGACGGCTTTAGTTTTCTTCTATGTCGTATGACACTTAATAGAATTATTCGCTTTTCTGAACTGAGGTATCTTAACAGGTTGGAATCTTTAATACGGGGTTGCTACTTCATATTCCACAGAATTTGAGTTTTCCTTTCCCCACAAAAGCCACTTCCAGAATTTCACTAGAGTGAGAAAGGAGACGTTAATGAAGGAGACAGCTTCAACTTTGACACTCGTCCTCAGACTGCTCCCTCCTTCCCTCCCCCTTCTCCCTCCCTCCCTCCCTCCCTCCCTCCAGACGGTCGTTCACCTGAAAAAATTCCCTGCTTATTTTGCAGTGAATAAAGGAAAATAGATAAATGTGTCAGCATGTTATTAATTAGTGAATTATTGACTCTCCAGTGATATATTTAAATCGACAGCACTGTTTACTGTTGTCATTCATCATAGCCATATCATCATCATTAGCAGCATCGTTTGGATGGTACATATCTCGCATCCGAACGAGAGCGGTCTGAAACCATCAAAGTGATAATCTCTCTCTTTTTTAATTCAGAGACGATGAATTGTGTTAGTTAACTTCAGTGATAGCTTTTTTAGGTCATGCGCCGGTTGTCAATGACACCACAAACTAATTCATGCAAGTTTAACTGAAATCCGATCTTCTTCATGTAAAAATTACAGCAGTGGAAAGTCTATTTGTCGAAAAATGGCAGTACTAAAAATAAGCGTCTTAGTTGGTCTCTGGAATAACATTTCGGTATCTTGCTCGAATAGCTCCATCTGTTGTTTGATTTGTTAATGCTGAAGACAAATTTCGCGTGCCAGATTAATCAATTTTAAGCGAGTAACTGATCTCGTTGTTGAAGCTTGCCAAAATCCTTTACGAGCACTCTGTACCATTTACGGTACTCATATATCATGTGGTGTTATGTTTGTCGCGTAAAGCTTCAGCAACGGACGTAGATGCCGCATTTCTCGTACTCTGCTGTGTGGTAAATCATCTCCAGCAACGGAAGAATGTCCGGAGATGTTTCGCCACTAGTTGAAACACGAAAGCGTTTAGAATCATTGCGTTTCAGTTCAGGCCAACACAGGATCACTTCAATTTTATGCATCAATTTTGAATTCAAATCCTCTGCTTGGAGCCGTAATCTCGAATTTTCTCTCTTTGTGTCTTCTTCCTCGCTGTCTCTAAAATGCAATCAGTGAACTGGACAAACATTATCCTGAAAGTTTTTGCTTACTTCGATTGTAAACTGGAAGGTTTGTCTTGTGTATCTGAGTTTCCTATATTCCTGTCTCATTATATCGGACGAGTCAAGACTAAATCTTATACAAGGTAAATACTGAATGACCTTATCTCAACCTATTCCGTATGTGTGCACGAAAATTGAGCTGTTCTTTACAGATGGTATGGCTTCTGTTGTTCTATTAAAAAAAAAAAAAAAAAAAAAAAAAAGGCTTGAGCACTATGGGACTTAACATCTATGGTCATCAGTCCCCTAGAACTTAGAACTACTTAAACCTAACTAACCTAAGGACATCACACAACACCCAGTCATCACGAGGCACAGAAAATCCCTGACCCCACCGGGAACTATTGTTGTCACTGACTTATCTGTTAGCATCTTTCATATTTTGAGAGACCCTTAAATCCAGTACTTCACCTACGACTGGCTACTTATGCGAATTAAGTGTTAGACATCCGTTATTGCGACTTACTGCCGCGACAGTATCGATATCGTACTGAATGAATCGTAGAAACGATCTCTGAAGAACACTGCACTTCATCAGTTATCAGTCGGAGTATACTTATTTTTGTATTACCAGTTTAATTCCTTACTTCCACACACTACTCGAGATTTTCCACAAATTTGTTTCAGCTGCTTTACTGTTCTTCGGTATCAGAATGATCGTATATATTTATTATGGCAAGCCGTGAAATCCCGTTCTAAGGCCAAGTAACAATGTAAAGTCTTTTCTTTCCCCTCCTTTCCCTCCTTTCCCCTCTTTCCCCTCTATCTTTCCCCTCTATCTTTGCCCTCTATCTTTGCCCCGCCCCCTTTCCCCCGCCCCCTTTCCCCCGCCCCCTTTCCCCCGCCCCCTTTCCCCCGCCCCCTTTCCCCCGCCCCCTTTTCCTTTGTATTGAATTTGGGACCTAGAAACGATGGAGAGACTTCGTCCCTGCCGTAGCCCTCAGTGGTTCACAACCACACAACAGCCTACAGCAGTCCACTCACCCCACCGCCGTCCTACTCCGAACCATGGGTTCTTGTGCGGTTCGGCCCCCCAGTGGGTACCTGACAGCATTTAAACCTTGCCGATTCACCCATATTATTTCTTGAATAGGGGTTAGAGTGGTAAACGTAATCCGTGCCCATACCATTAGGGAACCTCCCCGATATCGCCCATAATGTTCGGGTCCCGAAATCGTGTTCCACGTTTGCTCCAGATGCGAATCCATCGAGAATCGCTCTCCAGACTGAATCGGGACTCACGTCTGAAAACAACATTGGCCCACTCTTCGGCCGCCCAGGTGGCACACTGATGACTCCACTCTAGACGTTCTCTTCTGTGAAGTAGTCAAGACGCGTCAGAGGTAGACATACAGCAAGTCTCCGACAGTAAAGGCCACTCTGCCGAAGCCTTCTGCACACCGTTCGCCTCGATACAACACACCCAGCGGATCCTGCGAGCTCACATGCTACTTACAGTGCAGTACCAAGGCGAGACTGTCGTGACATAACAGCCAAATGACGGTCTTCTCTTCTGATGTCACTCGCGGTCGGCCCTGCCCTGTTTCGGTCTCTGTCGCCACATCAGAGAAACTACAGAACGATTCATGCTAAGCCATCGGGCCACGTCAGTTTGCGGCTGTCCTTATTCCGTTCTTCCTGTGGCCCTCACCCCTTCTCTGTGCCATATTTCACCGTCTGTGACTGTGTACACAGCGATTGTGGATGTGGGACTACCTGGCAAACACTACCGCGTTTCATTGGTGCCCGAACGTCGTCATGGCATGGTTGTCCGTTGACCAGAATGCCATCCTCCGTGCATAACAAGATCGTACGGACATCTGGTTGAACGTTTGTATGTTTATGTCGTGAATTAGACACAGAACGGAGAAATAACGATTTGTTGTTTTTAATTTTGGGCACCAGTGTATCTGAACAACAGTGGAAAAGTAAATTGTATGCGTCGTGTGTATTAGTTGGAAACAAATCTGTTCTATTCAGTCACGGTACTTGTTGTTCCTAACAGCAATACCACTTTACTCTTCTCCCTAAAATATGCATTGAGTACCGCTGGATTCTGCCTCGGGTTCGTACTCCCGGCAATGGTAGCTATACTTCATCAATAATAACTTGTAGAATAAATGGGTTTACAGAAGAAAATTTGTCCGATATGCACACCATGAATAAATTCACTGAATTCAACGAAAGAGCGACACAACGACGCTATGCTCAGCAGTTCCTGCAGCGAACGCAACCACATCAAAGTACTTTCGCAACTGTAAGTAGATGCCTAAGAGAAACCGGACCCTTCCATCTAAGAAAGAAAGACTGGAAAGGCTTTTTCACTTTCTTGGAGGTATTTTCGCAGGAAAAACAGGTAATTGGGGAAACAAACCAATTCATAAATAGTAATTTCGTGTGGCGAAGTGCAAGTCTTTAAATAGGACGCCACTTCGGCGACTTGGGTATCCCTAATCTACCCCCGTTAACCAGCCTGAGAAAGGGGACTCGAAATTTCCGTTGACCGACAGGGATTGCATCGCGTGACCTCTGTTTCCTGACATGCGCGTTACCGCTAGACCACTAGGCCCGACAATAAACCGAATAAACAATAAGTACATTATAGTTTCGCAAGGAGTCACCGGATGCCTCGGGTACATTAATATCAAAATATTCAGAAAATGTTAATGAACGATCTCTGGAATTTTTTCGGTGGGTTCGGGTTCACCATGTACACTGAGGTGTAAAAAGGTCATCGGATACTTCCTAATATCATGACGGACATGCTTTCGTCCGTCATAATGCAGCAATTCGACATGGGATGGACTCAACAAGTCGTTTGAATTTCTCTGCAGAAATATTGAGTCATGCTGCGTCTGTAGTCGACAATAATTGTAAAAGTGCTGCCGGAGCAGGATGTTGTGCACGAACTGTACTCGCCCGAATTGTCCAGAATGTTCTTCCAACCAATCGCCAACAATTGTCACCCGGTGACATGGCGCATTGTCATGAATAAAAATTCCGTTGTTGTTTTGGAACATGAAGTCCATGAATGCCTACAAACGGTCTTCAAGTAGCCCAGTCAATGATCAATTCAGTCGGACAGAAGACCTAGTCTATTCCGTGTGAACACAGCCCACGCCATTATGGAACCACCACCAGCTTGGACGGTGCTTCGTTGACAACTTGGGTACATACCCTCGTGGGATCTGTGCGCCACTCGAGCAGTACCATCAGCTCTGGCCATCTGAAATCGTGACTCATCTAACCAGGTCACGACTTTCCATTCGTCTAGGATCCAGTTAATATTATCAAGAGCCAAGGAGAGGCGCTGCAGGCAATTTCGTGCTGTTAGCAAAGGCACTGGCCTCGGTCGTCTTCTGCCATAGTTCATACAGTTGATCGTCGGTAAAGCAGATGCCAGACTGAGATTCATTGGAAGAATCCTAAGGAAATGCAATCCTAAAACAAAGGAAGTAGGTTACAGTACGCTTGTTCGCCCACTGCTTGAATACTGCTCAGCAGTGTGGGATCCGTACCAGATAGGGTTGATAGAGGAGATAGAGAAGATCCAACGGAGAGCAGCGCGCTTCCTTACAGGATCATTTAGTAATCGCGAAAGTGTTACGGAGATGATAGATAAACTCCAGTGGAAGACTCTTCAGGAGAGACGCTCAGTAGCTCGGTACGGGCTTTTGTTGAAGTTTCGAGAACATACCTTCACCTAGGAGTCAAGCAGTATATTGCTCCCTCCTACGTATATCTCGCGAAGAGACGATGAAGATAAAATCAGAGAGATTAGAGCCCACACAGAAGCATACCTACAATCCTTCCTTCCATGAACAATACGAGACTGGAATAGAAGGGAGAACCGATAGAGGTACTCAAGGTTCCCTCCGCCACACATCGCCAGGTGGCGTGTGGAGTATGGATGTAGATGTAGGTAGAACGCCAAAATCGACGCATTGCCCTGACGCATACGATCGTCGTACTTCCGACATTGATACCTGCGGTTATTCCACGCAGTGATGCTGGTCTGTTGGCACTGACAACTGTACGCAAACGCCGCTGCTCTCGGTCGTTGAGTGAAGACCATTCGCCACTCCTTTGTCCGTGGTGAGAGGTAATGCCTGGAATGTCGTGTTCTCGACACACTCTTGACTTTGTGTATGTCTGAATAGTGAATTCCTTAACCATTTTCCAAACGGAATATCCCATGCGTCAAGCTCCAACTACCATTCCACATTCAGTCAAATATGAATCACATTAGTACAAACACAGCTCTGCCCATACACTTTCCTTTCAGATCTTATGTGCGTGACACTACTGCCATCTGTTTATGTTTATGTCGCTATTCCATGACTTCCGTCACCTCCTCGTGTAGCATCAGCTAAAAGCACTTCCTGTGTGTCTTTCAAAAAGTTATTTTTACCTATACGAGAACAATTCAACATTGTCCGTTTATAACGGTTCCCAGATTTTATTTTGCAAATGGAATCAGGTTAAACGGCTTAGTAACAAGTTTTCAAAATGAATATTTTGGTATGTGGTATTTTGACATTTATGTTAGATAATTTGAAGGTACATTTGAATGGAAGGTTGGGCCGGCTAGTGCGCTGTTTCTCCCGTAGGCGGGCATTGCGCGTTTAGCAGCTGCTGGGCGGAATGAGCGTGTAACGCCGACGCGGGCGCAATTATCGCTCAAGGCGAGGGGCTCGCCGCGCGGAGGGCTCGCTACTTTGTTGCAGCGTCTAACGAGAAAGCCCTAACACGCTCCCCTGCCGCCGCTCGCCTCACAGACCAGTGCAGCCAGAACTGCCTGCTTCACATGCATTCTGTTTAACTGACCATTTCTCAAAACTCTGCCATTACTAAAGCATCAAAATAGTTATACGGTTCCCAAGACCAATGCACACTAATTTTGATGCAAATTTCAGCAGCCGAAGAAGTGATGAGAATGACAAGGAAAACTGGGAATGTTAAAGTTGGACGAGAATCAGTGATTTGGTGTGCAGAGAAATGGTGACGCGTAGCTTCACTGCAGCCTTACTTAGTGGAAAACAAAATGTTGGTGTTCGACAAAACTCAGTGAGAAGCTGTCATTGACGTAGGGACTTAAAAGCAAATAACAGGTTGAGTCACAGACTTCAAAGGGCGCCGTATTAGCACTTGAGTAGTTCGAATTCTGTGGACAGTTCACGTTCGTGTAAACTTTTTTGTCATACACTCATACGTATACATTACGGATCGTCCAAAGCTTTTATTTTGTGAACTGTTCAGTATATCCAAACAGCAAGTAAATTTGTGGTATGTCTAATCAAGATAACTCAGATGAGATATTCAAGCAAGCGTGCCATTTTAAATAGAACGATGTACCTTTTAACACACATGGTTGGTTCAAATGGCTCTGAGCACTATGGGACTTAACATCTGTGGTCATCAGTCCCCTAGAACTTAGAACTACTTAAACCTAACTAACCTAAGGACATCACACACCTCCATGCCCGAGGCAGGATTCGAACCTGCGACCGTAGCAGTCTTGCGGTTCCCGACTGAGCGCCTAGAACCGCTAGACCACCGCGGCCGGCCCTTTTAACACATGTGCCAAGATATAACGATTATTAATGTTGACGTTCAAACTTTTCTCAACAGTACCCGAGAAATGAGTAACTGAAAGGCAAGAAAGCCGGAATAAGCTGTTGGTATGCGGAACTCTCGTGCGAGACTCCGTATTTGCGTCTAACCTTTCGACTGTTTACTTATTTCTGCAAAAGATAATCACTCAATCATGAGTACCTGCTAACAGTGGAAATAGTTTTTCTAAGCCCCATCTGATACGCTAGAAATTAGTATAGAGCTCCATTTACAATATTTGTAGCTGAACACGTATCTATGTCTTATAACGTAGGGCCAAGAGGAAATAAAATTTTCCTCATTAGCACCGTGGTATTAAAGGCAGTATTGGAGCTGCCTATACCACCCGTCTGCTTTTACTCACAGTGTCATCAAAATGGTGGACGTAAACCACTCATCGAAATTCAGTATGTGTAAAATGAGCGCCACAAATAGAATTACATGCACACCGGGGAAAAAATTAGTTATCGCAAGTATACATGACTCTACTACCGTGTAACAACGCGTAGAAGGTTGATAACGTCTTCAATTCGGCGAGGAAGCCTCAACAAGTTGCTTTAGCTATGCCATATTCATCTGAAACCGTTCTTTGCTACTCGATACCGTAGAGTTTCCGAATTATGGGGGTGTTGATTACAATGTTTCGACCACTTTCCAAATAGTGCGAGACATTTTCTGTGAGAGTCAGATCGAGCGTACCAGTTAAGGTGCTTTAGGGTAACTGAGTGTTTCTCAAACCAAAAGCGTATATGTGCAGTCCTGTGAACAAATCTCTCGTTAGCTTGGAAGACTGGGGTGTCAACAGCATGCTCGACGCGAAGATGTGGAATGAAGTTCAACAACTGATGACAGAGAATCTTGAAATAAACAACTTAGTTCATGTTCACAATAGCCGGAATGAATAATCCCAAGTCATCGTAGGAGAAACACCCTCACTACATAACAGAACTTCATCAGGCCTAGACTACAGTGTCCAAACACAGTGGACTTGGTAGTCACTACCATTCAAACAGCCTGCATACATTTCTTTTCTATCCTGTCTGGATCGTGGTCTGCCTCTGAAGAACTGACGCAACTTTCACTCCCATTGACCAAGTATCCGGCTATCCTGATTTAGGTTTCCGTGATTTCCTAAGTCGCTTGATGCAAATTTCGGGATGGTTCCTTTGAAAGGGCAGTGACGATTATCTTCCCCATCATTCCCTCGTCCGATGAGACGAACGACCTCGCTGTTTGGATCCCTCCCTCAAATCAATCAATAAACCAGCCAACCAAACCAACCAACCAGCCAACCATTGACCAAGTCAGTTGGCGCAGTGGTTAACGCACTACAGTCGCTTCCAGAAACGGCGGAATTCAAATCCTCGTTCGTCCGCCCATATTTTGATTTTCTTTATTTCCCTAAATCATTTAAAATGAAAATCGAGATGATTCCGATGAAGAGAACCAGACCTATCTTCGTCGTTAACTTTTCCCGTTCAAAGCTTGTACTCCGTCTCCAATGAAAACATCGTGATCAGTCTTCATACTCTACATTCCTTTTCCTGCTTCCATCTTTAGTGATGGGAAACAAGCATATAGTAATGCAGTTAGCAAAAAAATATCTGCGTGATACACACTAAGGTAATGAGAAAGAGAGAGAGAGAGAGAGAGAGAGAGAGAGAGAGAGAGAGAGAGAGAGAGAGAGAGAGAGAGAGAGAGAGAGAGATCCGTAGATTTGATGCATACATATAGAACAAATGATTACAGTTTCAGAGAAATTCGAGAATTTATTCAGGAGAAAGAGATTCACAAATTGAGGAAGTGAATAATGCACTGGAGCTTCTCTGGCCCTTACGTAAACAGTTATTCGGCTTGGCATTGATAGATAGAGTTGTTCAGTGTCCTCGTGGGGAATATGACGCCAAAACCTATCCAGACGGCGAGTTAGATCGTCAAAGTCCCGAGCTGGTTGGAGAGCTCTGCCCATAATGCTCCAAACGTTCGCGACTGAGGAGATACCCAGCATTATTGCTGGCCAAGGTAGGATTGACAAGGACAAAGATAAACGATGCAAATTCTCGTCGTGTACGGGCAGGCCTTATCTTACTGAAATCTAAGGCCCGGCTGGCTTGCCGTGAAGGGCAACATGACAGAGCGTAGAGTATCGTCGACGTACCGCTATGCTGTGAGGGTACTGCGGATGACAACCGAAGGGATGCTTCGTTGAAAAGAAATGGCACTCAAACCATCACTCCTGGTTGTCGGGCTGTATGGCGGGCGACAGTCATGTTGGAAACCCACTGCTGTCCAGATCGTCTCCAGACACGTCTTCGATGGTCATCGGGGCTCAGTTCGAAGTGGAACTCGTCACTGGAGACTATTCTACTCCATTCAATGGGATTACAGGCCGAAGACATGTCTGGAGACGCCCCAGTGTGTGGCGGGGTACCAACCTGCCTGTCACCCGCCATAGAGCCCGACAACCAGGAGTGCTGATCTGGGATGATATTTCATTTCATAGCGGGACCCGTTTGTTTGTCATTCGCGGCAACCTTATAATATCGTCAACGTACCGCTGTGTTGTATGTCCCATTTGTTGCCCTTCATGGCAAGCCATCCTGACCTTACATTTCGGTAACATAATGCCCACCCGCACACGGCAAGAGTTTCTAATTCTTGTCCTAGTGCTTGCCAAACCCTACCCTGGCAAGCAATGTCACCGGATGTCCCCCCAATTGAGAAAATTCAGGACGCTCCAATCAGCTTGGGATTTTGACGATATAACACAATAGTTGAACATAATCTGGCACGGTATCCCTCAGGAGGACATCTAACAATTCTATTAATCAATGCCAAACAAAAGGTCCAGAGGTAGACTAACGCGTCAGTGAGTTCCTCAATCTGTGAAGCTCTTTGTCTGGAATAAATCAACGAATTTCTCCGAAACTGTAATCATTTCTTTGTCTGTGCATGTACATCACATCTAGCTTCTTACTTTTGTTTTTTATTTATTTTGTTATTTTTTGTCCTCGAGTATCCCACCCTTAAAAATACACTACTGGCCATTAAAATTGCTACACCACGAAGATGACGTGCTACAGACGCGAAATTTAACCGACAGGAAGAAGATTCTGTGATATGCAAATGATTAGCTTTCAGAGCATTCACCCAAGGTTGGCGACACCTACAACGTGCTGACATGAGGAAAGTTTCCAACCGATTTCTCATACACAAACAGCAGTTGACCCGCGTTTCCTGGTGAAACGTTGTTGTGATGCCTCGAGTAAGGAGGACAAATGCGTACCATCACGTTCCCGACTTTGGTAAAGGTCGGATTGTAGCCTATTGCGGTTTATCGTATCGCGACATTGCTGCTCGCGTTGGTCGATATCCAATGACTCTTAGCAGAACATGGGATGGGTGGGTTCAGGAGGGTAATACGGAACGCCGTGCTGGATCCCAACGGCCTCGCATCACTAGCAGTCGAGATTACAGGCATCTTATCTGCATGGCTGTAACGGATCGTGCAGCCACGTCTCCATCCCTGAGTCAACAGATGGGGAGGTTTGCAAGACAACAACCATCTGCACGAACAGTTCGACGACGTTTGCAGCAGCATGGACTATCAGCTCGGAGACCATGGCTGCGATTACACTTGACGCTGCATCAAAGACAGGAGAGCCTGCGATGGTGTACTCAACGACGAAACTGGGTGCACGAATGGCAGGTTCGAATCCTGCCTCGGGCATGGAAGTGTGTGATGTCCTTAGGTTGGTTAGGTTTAAGTAGTTCTAAGTTCTAGGGGACTGATGACCACAGCAGTTGAGTCCCATAGTGCTCAGAGCTATTTGAACCATTTTTTTGCTCCTACGGTGAAATCAGTCGACGAGCGGACATATTCGAAGTGCCAGTTCACGTTAATACTAGGTTGGTACATACGTTCGTAGCGTTTTTCCGTAAGTTTAATAAGTTCACCAGATACTCATAACAGAGACTTCAGCCATCAATAATACGTTCTTCTTCACTATTTACAAGACTGCTAACGCTGGGGTACCTTTTCGGTTCCGCGACTGTAGAAATCACGTGATTTTGAGGTGAAGAGCTGATCGAGCGATGTTCGCAGCGCATTTTCACCCAGAAAAGAAGTTCCTTGCAGATTGTTAGATTCAGAGCCGAATGGTGAAAATCTGAGGGTGCAAGATCAGGTGAAAAATGTAGATGCACAGTGTCTCCCCAACCCAACTCATGCATAAAGCTTTTTGTCAGTATATTAGAATGCAGGCTGATGGTATCAAGGACTAGCATTACTCCACGAAGTCTTCTTGGACTTTGTTCTTGGAGTGCGTCTCAAAGACGTCTCAGTTGTCGACAAAAATTTCAGCAGTGATGATTACACCTCGGGGAAGCAATTCTTAGTTCACCAGACCAGCTCTGTTCCTCTAGTTACATAACAATATCTTTTGAGTATTCGCGCATGTAGATGTACGGGATGTTTCTCCTTTGTTTGAACTCAACGATTCCTTAGTTTGCCTTATTGTAGTGTAAGGACCCCATTTTTCATCGCCAGTAACTTGTCAGTATAGGAATGGTAGTTGTTGTCACGAGCCAATTGGTGAAGAGCAAGCTGAGGTGCACATATGATGATTTTTGTAATTTTGGCTTAGGGGATTTGGTACCTATACAAAATGGCTCAAATGACTGAGCACTATGCGACTTAACTTCTGAGGTCTTCAGTCACTAGAACTTAAACTACTTAAACCTAACTAACCTAAGGACATCACACACATCCATTCACTAGGCAGGATTCGAACCTGCGACCGTAGCGGTCGCGCGGTTCCAGACTGTAGCGCCTTGAACCGCTCGGCCACCCCGGCCGGCGGTACCAATATACCCGAATTTTGAGCCTTCCTCATGGCATGCCAAAGCCGCACGGTGGTGGAGTGATCACAGTTCGTAATATTTGCTAGCTCTCGAGTACACTGACGTGGATCGTCGTGAATTATTGCATTTAAGGGGGAAAACCACAATAGGAGGCTGTTTGACACTGATTCTTTGGGATTCGTTTTGGATGGGAAGAATGAATTCGAAATTAATCAAATTTTGACATCATTTCATTCATATCTCTGTTTTTGTGTAATTTCAGCCAAAAATAACGAAGTTACGCTGTGATGTGCGCTGAAGTTTGTGAGTACAGTTCTCCAATTGCGTGCTTTGTAGCAATTCCAGTTTTCCTCTGAAATCAAAAAGGTTTTGATTTTACGTTAATAACTTATTTTCTAAGAATATGAACCTCAATGCAGGCAAAAATAATGAAAATTAAAAAAAAATTTACTTCCATTTTCCCTATTTTTTCTCTAATTATGCAAAGAAAAACACCCTTAAAAACATGATATCATATCACAAGTTCGTTCATATAATTACTAATTTTATAAAGAATCATACTGTCAAGTTTAATAATGATCGGTTCTATCCTTTTTATTTATAATACATGCAAATGTGAAAAAAAGTGAAACGCGTTTGAAAAATAATTTCTCGGAAACTAGTAATTCAAGGAAGTTAACAACAATGTAAAATGCTTAACGATTAATCTGCGATTCCAGCACCATAAAGTAATCCTTCTTCCTCGCAGGCTTCGTTTTGCGCTTGCATCAGTGCTTTCCGACCTTCCTTATATTCCAATGAACAACATCGATTCTACCGGCTCAGGCGCTGATTATCCATTTGTTCGGCATAATTGTAGCTTTGCGTGCCTATTACAATTCCTGCCTCGTTCATGACCATCTGAAGGGATGAATATCCTTCACTGAATAAGCCCACTGCTAAATACAATGCCAGTTCAACGACTTTTAGTCTGGAGTGCAAGTGTTTAGGAGCTAATCCCCAAATAGTGGAATGAAAACTTTCATTCGCATTTTGGGTGTGGCCACCTAAACATCTCTCCTGTAATTCATCACTTGATAAATCTGCGCTCGAGCCTGTACCCGATGTGCACTCGGTTCTATGCTCATAAAATCTAAACGCATGCGAATTTCGCTTTGAAATTTTGACAGCGTATTTTTGGTTAGTTAAACTAACGATTTATGCAATAAAAAATTGGATTTTTTTAACCTTCTCATGCGTCCCCCCTTTAAACGTTCTGCATAAAACCCGTAAGGTCTTCCTGAGCGTAGAGAGGTTCAAATATCAAAACGATCCTCTTTAAAACGAGGACCATTCTCTTGCGGTGCTCTGGCAAGCAGCATTATCCCCATACACGGCGAAAATGTTTCTGACTGCCTCCGTTGCTGTCACCCCTGTACTGAGCTGAAACAGGAGAATATGTCGGAAAATTGCGATTTCTCCACTTGTAACGTCCACAGCTCCACTCGTATCTCCAGATGGCAAAAATGACAATATGTAAACTCAAATAGCAACAGCGAACTACAAATAAGAAAATGACACTCGATAAATAAACCCATAGCAACCGGAATACCAACACCCAAAACAAAAACGATACGTACTAATGTACCAATCTAGTACTTCTCGAAGACGTAATGAGAAAGACAGTACAAGGAACAGCAACAAATATAATTTTTTCCGTTTAACAGAAGTATAGCGACGTGGAGTTTCAAAAATTCATTCGTGTGCTTGCACCTTGCGTGTCTTGTGTGTTACATAAGTGGGTAAGTATAATTTGTAGCGACTCAGGCGGCGAGGGAGGCGGTGTGGCGTGCCGGGTGCGGGTTAATAAACGACTGCGAGATTGACGCACGAAGGGATGCGCTTGGCTGGTGTCGCGTGGCGGTGCCCTGCTCATCTTCCGTACTTCCTCCCCACACCAAGTACTCCATTGCGAGCGTCTCGTCTTCGCTGACACACACCATCTGCAAATACTCTTATCTGTGGGGCAAGATAGCGAAAAATCGGCTATCAGGCTGATGTAAGGGAATTGTGATTACAAAATTTCGCAGAAACTATGATAAACTTAGCAAAAGATAAATCAGATGGCATAATCGGCTGGTTCGCTCCAAGTCAGTTCTTTACTTCAGTTGCAGGTGATTTAGAGTCTCTACTACGCGTGGAAACAGTGAGATCAAACGCCGGTTAGTTGGTGCTGAGGTGACCATCTCTCTAAGACTGTGCACTGCGCAGGGAGCCGGAGGTGACAACGAGTCGAGCACTATTTTTTGCGGGAGGGCTTCTGCAAGGGACAGATAAAATATTGAAATTAAAATAACAGATAACATCGACGGGAGTGGGTTAGCCGAAGATACATGTGTAGAGCCTCCGTTGTATTACATAGAGATGCCACAGCAGAAGACCCAAAACAAAATTTTTATAGACTCAGACTAATAAAAGAGTTTTCAGGATTCTGCTAGAAAAACTACTGTCTACAATTCTGCGTACCGATACTCATATAAGAGAAGCCGTATGTGGAGAACCAAACAATGGACTGTACTACAACTTCATGCAACTGGATGCAGTTTTAAGAACAAAACAAACCTTTCTTCGACAAGGGGAGTAAACAGTTATAGCCTTCGATGTTTTTAGTTTTGCAGCTTTTTTGTAACTTAAGGTTTCCGTCAGAGTTGCAAATAATAATATTAATTGTGACCAGTTTAGAACACTTTCATTCATTCTCAAACCATTACCTGCATTAGAAGGCACACAGTAATTAACAAAACATAAATACAACATTTTCCATCATTTTGTCAGCACAGATTACAACAGTGCAATAAATCTTTTATAACCTAGCTGAACTTTCAATATTTCGCTTTACATAAGACATGTTTCTTCATTAGTTCAATATAACAGATGTTACTTGCCTGTATTACGATTGACTTGATGTACCCAAAATTCAATAGGCGTCTTTAGTTGTTTATACATAAAAATTTAACAGGTGCCTTCAGTTGTGTATTTTGTGTCCATATTCTCTGTCTTTCAGAGATCACAGTGTTACAGCTAAATATACAGATGTTATACTGATAAAAATCTTTTACATTATCGCACCATTTTATAAATTATGTCATAATTTGACTGGTTACTAAATTACGAATCACTTTTACAAAGAACAAAACAATTATTATATTTGCAATCGGCCTGTTCGTTCATCAATTTGAGCGACTCCTTTTAGTTTTGTTTCACCTCTCAAAACTGAAATGACTGATACGAGCGGAGAAAAGAATATCTTTATAAGATTTAAATTCCAATTACTGAAGACTGCTAACCATTTTCGTCAGCAGGGCTGTACAGAAGACAGGAGTTTTTGCACTAAACACACTTAGCCGTCCATAGGTCCAGATGCTTGGCTATGTGGAGCTATTTTCCCCTCTCAAGAGTCGACGAAAGTATATTCCGCACAAGATTTTTATGAACAGGATGCTTTACGCGATAGGCTTTCCTGAATAGGAACTTCTTATCCAGCGAAATCTTACTACTAGCAATGGAATGATACAGAAACTCTGCTCTGAGGCAGCAGAGCCATCCTCTGGTAGACCAGGTGGATGATAAATGAATTCTGTCTCAGAGCAGCAGGGACATTCTCCTCCCTTCTCAGAAGGCGTATTTATAGAATAGACACCTACATGAACGCGTTCTCACTCGATGGCTGTGAAAACGTGTCTCTGAAAGTACTAGATGTGTTAGACACGGAAGAGATTCTCAGCATCTGCTCGATCAGTTATGACAGAAGATAAAATCGTCTTATATGATTTTTGGGATGTACACAGGGTTATCACAGTAATGGAACATGATTTATACGGAATCATAGTACCTTTTGCTTTTCCTGCAGTTGCGATTCGTCGACCACCTGATGCAGTCAACTTGTGATTTTTTCCCCCAAGGATATAGAAGATACCAAATGAAGTTGCAGTTAGTCGAATGAGTATTTGTGGTACAAGAAATTTTGAACATGACATGAGAGGCTTCACAGTGTTGAAGTCGGGCGACAGAGGGGCCAGGTGTGGGGTCGAATTTACCAACTGATCTAGCCGTGTGAGTTACTAAGTCATCATGCTGGAATTGCAGTGTGTAAACACTAATCGACAATTCAATTTTAAAAACGTAATAGCCTGTAGTACTCTATTTCTCCCAGATGACGTGACGCAACGTGGTCTTAACGATCATCGAAATCATTGGGGACCAGTCCACCATTCGGAACTTAAGGACGTTGATTGTAGCTGGGTCCAAGGCGCACTCGCCTCGTCCGATGCCGTCATATATGCCTCCTTTATGATTGTACTTAAGTGACCTGGGAAACAACACAAGCATCCTCACCTCTACAGTATCCTGAGATCATTCTGACTCAGTTAGGAAGGGCTGGTGCAGTTTGCATTTCCTTGCTGAAGATGCAAGTCCGTGCGTGGTGATGGAGGCGAACAAACGGATGCTCATAATCAGCCAACAGGTTCTTGCGTTGACCTCTAGAGAGAGAGGATAATGAATGTATCAGTAGTTAATTTCACGCCCCCCCCCCCCCCCCCCGTCCCCCAAGGGCTCTCAACTCCTTTGTTAGTACGTGCGTGGCCGACATGGAGACCCAAGCCATTGAAGTACTCCTTACTGCAGTTTTACTCTTAGACTATCCCTTCCTGGGCCTTATTCTGTAAGCCAGATTCCCTAATGGTAGACAAGCTCGCTCATAGGTCTTAGATTCTAGTTTCTCGCACTGCGCTTATTTTACACATATTTCGGTTATAAATTCGGTTCCCAGATTTTGGTTTGACCACATTTTTAAACAAGATTAACAGACCTGTGGGCCGCTTAGCCAAACCCAGCATGCCACCAGCATAGTCCATGTGGGGGGAGAGGGGGTGGGGGAGGAGGGTTCAGGTACCCGTAGGTTAGTAGCCCCCTGACCACACATGGTTCTCGCTATTGGTGCCAGACCTGACATCTCCCAATGCATGCTGAGGAGTTTCTGCCTGTCCAGCTACAGACACTGGCCATCGCCCCAGGAGGCTTTCCTCTGGCTGGATGGCGTCCGTGGGGAGAGCTCTTGTTTGCAGTAGGTGGCATCATAGAGGACATTTGGCATCACATAACGACCAAAGTTATCAGCCGCTGGCCGCGACGCCTTGGAAGTCTCTTCAGACAGACCACAGTTCAGTTCTGATTGTTACGACCCTAAGTACTACCCTCCTTCGCTACACCATGGGAAGAAAACAAAACCAGTCTACTTGCAGACAGTTATTGCCTTCATTTCCTAGTTTCCACCTGTACAGAGGGAAGACCCTTTCTCTCTGATAATTTTTTTTTGTGGAGAATATTGAAAACGTATTTAGTGGACCCTTTTTCGTTAGCAAACTGTGTAGTAGGTCCATCATAAGACGGAAAATCCTACTCAGTCCTGTGCTATACTCTCTTGAAAACTATTTAAAGTAGCTATTACCGTAACATCCCCATAAGAGCCTGTACGTGGTACAGGAACTGATTTTTCACCAGCACCTAACGTTGCAGACTGAAGAACTACTCGATCATTTGGAGTGGCGAGGGACCCACGTCATATGTAGTGTAACTCGAGGTCTGAGAGACAACAACATAAACCCTGGCAGATTCATCCTCCGTTTTGAAGGAATTCCGTTCCATAAAAGGTGAAATGTTTTACCACCTATGATGCAAAGCCTTATTCCTCACCTGCAGTGCTGTGTTTCAAGTGACAGTACCCTTTGCGCGTGTCTCTCCACTATACATACAACCCACAATGTGGAGACTGTAACTGACTACTTCAGGAAACTTCACTGCCTGTGCTACCACCAGTCTGTGACAATTGCAGGAATTACCACCCTCGCACCAATGAGACTGTGCGAACGCTTACGTTGTATGAGGCTAGCTCAAGTGGACATTTACCCTCCACCCCAGTGACCCCGAAGGCGCCAGATCCCCCCACGCTGTCGGACTCCAAATCAATATTCATTGTTGTAACTCCATCCCCACTGGTGTCAGACAGTGATCCTGTGGCATGAGCTGTCCTCCTGGATCATTCTCACATAACCAGGACACACAGAAGATGATGACCAAATGGAACTGCGATACACATTGTCACCTGCCAGAACAACTTCTACGAATTTCCCATTTTCCAGCCATCTTTGTTGCTCTCAAAGAAATATATTTCACTGATGACCATTCCCCAATTTTTCGAGGTTGGATTCAGTCGTAACCACACTCGCCCCAAAAAAAACGTCTGGATGGGTCTGTACATTGGTTTGCACAGATGTCGTCAGTGAGTGGTGTCCCACCAAACCACTTTGGAAGAAATGAGTGTGAGGGCAAAAGGCCAATATTTGTGATATTTATGTACCTCCAGGAAGACCAACGGTTCATTTTAGATGACACCATAATCCAACAATCCCCTACTTTGGGGATTACAATGCACACCACCCCATGTTGGGAAGTACTACTACATCAGTTAGCTGACATCTGACTGTCCAGTTTCTTACCGAGCGAGGTGGCCCAGTGGTTAGCACACTGGACTCGCACTCAGGACGACCATGGTTCAAACACGTGTCCAGACATCCTGTTTTAGGTTTTCCGTGATTTCCCTAAATTGCTACAGGCAAATGCTGGGATGGTTCCTGTGAAAGGGCATGGCCGACTTCCTTCCCCTCCCTCTAATCAACCAACCAATCAACCAGTTTCTTTCTGATGTTGATCAATATCTAGGCAATGATGGTAATCTTCTGCCACGTGGTAGACGGTTCTGACGCAATCAACTATGACGATGGAAGTGTTATTCCCCTTTCTACAGGCCCCTCCGCCGCCAGCTGGTGCCATAGTGGACCAAAGACGTTGCAGCAGCTATTCATGATCGTCGAAGGGTCCTGGAACGTCTATAGCAATGTCCTGCACACATCACTCTCCTCACTTCTAAGTGACTTCATGTTCGGGTTTACTGTCTAACTAAACACAATAAGAAAAGATGCTGGGAACGTTACGTCTCATCCACGGGAACGTATGCCCCTTCATCCCAGGTGAGGGCTAAGTTCTGAGGTCTTCTGGGCTATCAAACACAAACCGTTTCAAGCCTCTTCCGCAAGTGTGGTATTTATGCTGACGCTTCGGTTCTTGCAGAACACACCGCTACTCACATTGCGACAGCACTGGCATCCTCTTCTTACTTGGCTGCCTTTTAGACACATAAACAAGAAGTTGCAGGCATCCTTCTATCCTTCACGTCTGAATGATATTGTGAACATTTCACTGACTGGGACCGCCTTCAGGCTGTTAACCCGTCACACCATAAGGCCTCAGGTCCTTATGAGATCCATAATCAGATGATTAACAAAAGATGTTACATTTACTCAGGGTCGTCGACTGTGTTTGGGTAAAGGGTGTTCTTACGCCACAATGGCAAGAGATCATAATCTCAGTCCTGAAATTAGGTAAAAACACGACATACTTCGACAACTACAGATTGTTTAGCTTCGACAGTGCACTGTGTGTGAGCAGCTTGAAAGAATTGTAGTCTGACGATCACGCTTGGTTCTGAAACCAAGGTGCCTTCTGGACCACTACCAGTGTGATTTATGGGTGGACTATCCACAACTGACAAACTGATAAGGCGTAAACCATACACGGCCACTTGGCACCATCAGACTTTACTTTACACCCGTGATTGGGCCTTCCAAGGCTTCCTCCAATTTTGTCAGCTTCGTTTCTGGTTAGACTTGGTATATCACTCAACTCCCCATTGGTCGAAGAGAACGGCGCCCCAAATGGCTCTGTAGTGAGTATTATTTTCCTCCTCGTTACTATCTATTGGCTAGTTACCTGCATGTCAACGACTTCAGCATCTGGTATAGTTCCCAATCTGCAGCCATGGCTGAACGACGGCTCCAAGTTACCGTCTGAAAACATCAACCACAACCCTTTCCCATGGCTTCCAGTTCTCTCCCTCAAAAACGCGACTCATGGGCATATGTTGCCATACTACAGTCTGCCCTGACTAAGAACTCTACTTACGTGCCCGCTGATTGGACGTCATAGAACAGTTTCAATTTTTGAAACTCCTTTTTGATAAAAAGCCTGCACCACTCCGCCGTATTCTTCAACTAAATAATAAGTGGATGCAAAACCCTAATGCTCCGTGCTTCGTTGCCCACCTCTTGGGGTGTGGATGGCACTCCTCTACTTCATTTATTGAACCCTTGCCTCGTCCTGACCGGACTATAATTGCCAGGCTTATGCCAGAGTCGCCCCCTCAGCTTTGAAATTGTTGGACCCGTTCCACCATAGTGGAGTAAGGCTGACCACTGCAGCTTAATTCTTTTTACGTACCAGAGACATCGACCCATTGATACCCGTCTTTGCATCGAATAACAAGGTGGAATGCAACTCGGGGCCCTGTGCTGGAACCTCTTCCTAACCTCATTAGAATGTACGTCTGCTAGTGTTTCCCAGCGCACCACCACCACCACCACCACCACGGCCACGGCCACGACCACGACCTCAACCACCACCCCCGCCCGTAATCCCCACTGTCTTAGTACCCAGGCCACGACAATGACAGCTCTTAATCCATGGATAGACAAGATACGCTTCTACATCTCTCTCCAGTCAGGAGCAACATCCGTTGCTAGGAACGCGTAGTGGCAGAATTCATAGCAATTACCAGAGCCTTGCGTTTTATTAAAAATACCACCCTCGGACCACGTTCTAAACTGTAACGACTCTGTTACCTTGCAAGGGGACTTTGGCTCTTTAAAATGGTTCATATGGCTCTAAGCACTATGGGGCTTAACATCTGAGATCATCAGTCCACTAGACTTAGAACTTCTTAAACCTAAGTAACCAAAGTACATCACACACATCCATGCTCGAGGCAGGATTCGAACCTGCGACCGTAGCAGCAGAGCGGTTCCGGACTGAAGCGCCTAGAACCGCTCGGCCACAGCGGCCGGCTTGGACTCTAGGAAGGGTCCTAAACGAAAGGTGACCCTGATCATTCAGTATGCAGAAACAGGAATTAGTTTGAACGATTTGTCCTGCCACTGACTCGAATGTGATTCTAACAACTGTAAGCAGCGGAAACGGAAATAGACGTTAACAAATGAGTCATGGTGGGCCCTTCAACCCGTTATTACACAAAAGTGAACTAATCGAACTAATGTTAAATAAAAGATGGAGTGTTATGAATCATGATTTATTACAAAAAGACAGATCAATAAATGACATAATAGTCAAGCTGATTGCCAGGCTCCTCTCTCGGAGATTATATGCAATAAATATAAGAAACAAGAGATTATGCCAGCATTAGCAAGACTGAATAAACAAACACCTGCGGTATTGGGACTGGAATGTGAAATGGTGACCACTACACACAGAAAAAAATTAAATATCAGACACACTGAATATGCGATCCGTTAATAAGACTGTTGGTTGCAGCAAGCTTCACTAGCGTACTCAAGTAACAAGAATACTGTATCATGCTGCCGTCTCAGCGACCCTTCTCCACGTTAAAAGAGGCGGCCACCATGCACAGACTGCCCAGGGTACTTTAACAAAAGCGAGGCGGCAACTGGGCGAGCGCGTCAGACAATCCGGCATCGTCCTTTGGTCAGCTAAGCCGGTTCCTACAATGCCTCCGGCCACGCCGCCGATCGGGGCCAGTGTAGGTCTCGCCCACAGAGCACAGAAATATTTCTCTGCTCTGTGGTCTCGCCCTGCGGAAATTCCAGTGGCCTCAGCCCAAGCCAGACCAGTATACCAGGAGTAAATGAGCAGTAAGAATTCAGTACTGAGTTAAAATGAATAGTACGCCAGTCAAGAGGTTAGTACTGTGGCAAGCATCGCTCCTATATTTATTAACAACACGATACCACGAGGATGACATTATTACACACAGAATTAAGTTAAATAACTTCATAGAAGATGAAACTGCTTTGAGGGACTATCCTGCCGCTTTTCATGCTGTCTCCAGGCTATTGAGCGATGTTATTCTTCTTCTCAGATATCTATTTACTCATGATCTTCTCTCTGACCTTAGTCGTATTGGCTTTCTGTGCGTCCCAAGTCATGTGGGTATTGCAGGCAATGAACTGGCAGATTGTTTTATTGGAGAAGCGCGTACTTGGCCAACATTTTCTTTCACGTAAGCCTTCTCCTCACTCGGAGATGGAGCAACATCTGCTGGCTACGCCCCTCTAAGAAACTGTGCACTACCAAGGAGACTGTTGCTGTATCGCTCTCCTCCTTCGGTTCTTCTCGAAAGGAATCCGACACGCTGCGTCGCCCCCGCATCGATCGTAGCAGATTATAGGCTGTGAGACGTGTCTTTGGTACTGACAGCCCAGTGGCGTCGTTCCGTTGCCTAGCGACCGCAGGTAGCCAGCTGACGGCGGACTGCACTCGAGCAGGTAGCACGAGCCACGTTGCTGCTCTCCAACTTGGCGCACCGATGTCTGAAACGTAGCAGTGAGTGTCACACTTTCTACCTTTGCTGCCGTTTCTTCGTATTTCTAACAACGGGAGGCCACGACATTAGGATCACGGATTTACTTCAAACTTTGTACTCCTTTAATAGTCCATTAAAACAACGTAATGTGCAGGCATTAAGATGCACTGCTCTGGAAATCCCGAAAAAATCTCGAGAGAAGTTTTACGCGTCTCTTATGTAACTGATGAATCAATGCATAGGTCCCGGGCGTTAGAGTTCATGGTGGTGAAGTGGTTAGCGTTTGAACTTCGGAAATATAACGTGTATGAGGCGACGATTCCACTCCGACTCAAATCTTCATTTTAGTATTACAAGTGTAAATTCTGTGCTATTTGCACCTAAACTATTAGTTCTTGCAACATTAGCAGGTTAACTGCCAAATAGAGCCTGCCTCTGTGTCTGCAGCTAGAAGCGTGGAGGTGCAAAGGTAGTTAGAGTACATTATCAGACTGGATGTCTAAGAGATTTCGCAAATCACGACATACATACATTTGCAGAAAAACTCTATGCATTTCTTCATTTAATTTTCGATAATTATAATTGTTTATTCTGATAATTAAATTTAATTAAAAATAGTAAGTAGTCAAATAACATTAAATTCACTAAAACTTCATCAAAATACACGTAGTTTTTAATTACATTACCTCTCAAATTTCAAACAAATTAAATATGTTCAGTGATGAAAAAATATATATTTAAAATGAAGATTTGAGCGGGAGTCGAGCCGTCGCCACACTTGCGAAGCTCAAACGTTAACAACTTTTTTCTGATCTCGTTTTGTTTGTTACATTTGTTCGGGGCAGACGTTTAATGACACCCGTTCATCGTTCATCCATTCACTCAGTACAGAGGGCCCTTAACCCTCTGACCGAACACGTTGTGACACCGTGCCGGCATCACTTGACCACCATGAACTCGAACGTCTGGCACCTACGCACAGATACATCCGTTACTTAATAGACGGGTAAAACTTTTCTTGCAATTTTCTCTGAATTGCCGGAGTAGTGCACTTTACTACTTAAACATCATGTTGTTTCAATGGCCTACTAAAGGTGTACAAAGTTTGGAGTAAATCTGTGATACCAATGTCGTGGTCTCCCCTTGTAAATAGTTCAGTCATAGTTTTCGTTTCTGTTGTTCTTTAGCGTTTATTTGCTTTATTTTTCGTTTTAAACCATTTCCAATGCAACTAGTAGTGGCAGCACAACACGTGTACTGAAACGAAGAAAGAAAAGTGTGCTGCACAGACAGGCCCGCGAATTCGTGTGTTCGGTGAGAGACTACTTGGAGAAAGGAAAGGAAACATGAGAGCCCTTACTTCCTCTTGCTCAGGTTATTACAACTGCAAACAAGTATCATGTTGTGAAGGTAGGGAAAGAGCAGTACAGTGTAGACTATGGTCAGAGTAGAACAACAAGATTACACACACCAGGAGTGAAGAAGCGACTGAGAAAGAAGCAAATGACAGCTTTGGACGATTTCCAGAAAGAAGCTATTCTTCGTCATATGTATAGCTATTATAAGGAAGGAAACATCACACTCTGTCTCAATTACTCACGTAGCTTCAGAAAGACGGACGTTTTAAAGGAATTATAGGCATGCGTGGTGTCTGTTCTTTCTTACATGTCCGAATGAACAGACACCACTGTGAATCAGCATCTGTGATACTGATGGTGGAGGGGGAGAAAGGAAAGGGAAGGGAAAGAACTGATGATATTTTCAAGGCAAGCAAATTTTCATTGCATGCACTGTTGAAAGACATAGGCTTCAGCTATTCAGTATTTAACGGACGCAAAATATTAATGGAAAAACCAGATGTATTTGCATCGAGATGCAGATTTCGTAAAATCGTGGGTGTGAGATTTATAAATATAATGCGGCTAGATGAAACTTGGATGAAAGTCAGTCGTTTATTACGTGGGAGCTGGAATGATGGAGCGCCCGAGGGATCCGTGCCAGTGTCTGTTGGACAAGGAGACCGAATTATTATTTTACACGTTGGACGGTTTTGTGAAAAACGTTGAAAAAAGACAGGTGATTAACACAAAGAGGTGAACAGTTAAGTTTTTAAAAGTGGTTTAAATCTAACAATACTATCAGTGATCGTTATCGATAATGCCACATGTCATTTCGTTGATCATAACAATACACCAACTTTCGCAACCAAAAAAGACGATATTATTCAGCGGCTGAAACAACGAAAAATGTGTTTAAGAGAATATTTGGAGAAGGCTCAATTGCTAGAAGTTGTGGCACGAAAGAAACCGCAATTTCCACCAAACGTAATTGACCAGAATGGTAGAAGGCACGGGCATGAAAATGTTCGGCTTCCTCCACACCATTGTCATTCAATGCCACTGAAGAGGTATGGGCACAAATAAAAAAAATAATGTTGTTGCAAAAAAAAAAATTCTGATGTTGAAAAGTGAACAGCACGACAAATGTCACCAGAGAGGCAGCCAAAAAGAATAGCGCGTGGAAAATTTAATTATAAATCTGGGGAGGGAGCAGTGCTTGTTCCAGCAGTTCTGAAGAAGACTATTCCAAATCAGACTGTGACAGTGATGTACGTGGTGCTTTCCGATTAGCGTTACAACACATTCAGGGTTGGAAAGAGGGGGCATCCTATCGATCTACCGATATCGTCGTATTTTGAGTCCCTTCTTGAGATTATAACTGTTAAAGTACTGATAAATTACTCTGTAGTTCTTTGCAGAACTAATTAATGATGATGCTTATATGTAAGAAAGGCAAAAAACTGCGGAAGTTCGACGATTTGCGAACCAAGTTTCATTTCTTTCGTGAAGTTTAACATATAACTTTGATATTTCAACATACTGGATACCGCAAAGCTCTTTTCAATTTTTCGAGTTCATATATTGAAAGTAGCAACTGTAAATAAAATCAGGCGTGCAAGTATAGCCTGCATGTTGACGTTTTTGTGTCTGCTGCTAGATAACGCGAGTGGTAGCGACCAGTCGTGGAGTCTCGTAATGTGACAGTGCCATCTGCCCCGCCCGAACTGTCAATATCAGTCACTCGTCCCACCCTCTCTCTTAATTCTATCTTACGTAACGAGCCACCCTCACTTTGTGGATGTGGAGTCTTAACGTTAGCTCTCATCTTAGTGGAATACCCCCTCCTTCTGGCACTCCATGCTAAGCATGGTCTCCCGGGTTCTTTGTTTCTAAAATTGGCGAACGACTTTCTTACTCTTGAATGAGTTTTTAGTTTTCTCCGAGAATGTGATTTTGGTACTCATATGTAACGTTCTAAGAAGCTCGACCGGACCTTCTCTGCAAGCTGCATTGGTGATCCGTCCTCTACACTGTTTTAATTGCCTTTAAATGCGGTTAGCTCTTTTTTCTGCCGCAACCTATTTCACGTTTTAGAAGCAGCACTCCGATGAATGCAAAACGTTGACGATTACTTATACCTGATACTAGCTGATGACGAAAGCTAACAAGTTTTTATGCTTCCTCCTAGGTTGGGGTACTGATTCCATCTTTAACAGCTTGACTGTAGCGGATGGGAGGTGGGACGGCTAAGAGATGAATGGCCCTTGTAACGTGGTAAGTCATTGGAAACAATCGCCTGGCCCCAACAACCTACTGACGTGATTATTTATGTAACCTTATTATTGTCGGTCCAGTTGACGCCCATAACGTTTTTAGCTATCTCACTTCTGCTATTACGAATGTCCATGCTATCAGATATTCTTTATTCTGTAGCTGTCTTCGTTCCTAATCGCGCTGGCAGTGGTCAAATGCTGATGGGTTATGTCTCGCCACAGCTGAGCCATGGGAGATACTCTGTCGCCTCTGACCTATACAGGATGGTCAGAAGAAGTGTCGAAAGCTTGTAAGGGTGTTACGGGATATATTGTGCTGAGAAATAACTGTTAACAAAATTCGATACGTTACGCGGTTTCTGAGTTAATTAGCATTGAAGTTAGTCAACCAACCGTTTGCGCACAAATTCAGGAGCTCCGCCAGAGCTGGTATCGCCAAACGTTCTTCGTGTGGTTTCCTGAAAATGAACTAGAGAGCGAGACAAACACTGAACGTGGGACGGGAGTAAGGATCGTTCCCGAACCAAAGACTGAGCAGTCTCATGCTCTGACACTGTTGTATCTGACGGGGAAGCTTTCCAGACTCTTTCTGCCACCCTGTGAACCGATTCAACACATACACGTTTACTTCGACTTATTTTTCAGCACTGTTATCAATATTTTTGTCGGCGTCTCGATTTTACCACTTTACACACTTTCATACACTGATCACATTTCTGGCGTACGCCATTCTGGCGATTGGAAATCGTCGACATCTGAGGTTCTCGACGTTATCGCTTTCTGAGATCGAGGTATACCAGCTTGTGCCTTGTCTCATTAACCCAGGCGACCTTCCTCCACGCTTCGGGCGTGCACCCTAAAAAACGTCTGTACTCTATATGACGTGCGGTGATCAGTAGCTCTCTTCTGGGTGGATGCTTTGTGTATGGCGAGGAGATCGTTCCCGATGATTTAGGTGGCTGTTGTCCAGCATTTAATGGGCGACAGATATGCTGCGCTTTGACCCGTCTGTCTTCTGTTACAGACTTGACAGTCGACAGCTTCTGTCAACACGTTGTTGCCCATGGGATTTGTTGGCTAGGGCACTGCCGATTTTGCTTCCAGACTTCTCCAAGCCGAAATTGGGAATTTGTGGTAAGGGTTATGGGACCAAATTACAGAGGTCATCGGTCCCTAGGCTTACACACTACTTAACTTACGCTAAGGACAGCACACACGCACCAATGCACGAGGGAGGACTCGAACCTCCGACGGGAGCAGCCGCGCGAACCGTGACAAGACGCCCTAGATCGCACGGCTACCCCGCGCGAGCCGAAATTGTTTTGCGTCTGTAATGATATCTTGGTCTCTCAACTTTCGTTATGTCTTGACAACAATTTTATTTTTCCAAGAGCCTTACACGTTTCGACGTTCCGTCATTTCCAAAGGCTACAAAATACAACACAAAACTGGTATCAGAACATACGAAATATGATACTTTTCACCATTGGTAAGAGACATATTAAAACGACTAGAATATGGCTCCCTCTCTTACTAGCTGCATCGGTCCGGTATCATTCAAAATTTTTGACTTCTATTAGTTTCCCTCGTTCTGTGCGAAATGGCCTCGTAATTGTGAGGATCTGGCTTCAGATCGCCATCCGGCTTTTCACTCTTTGGTTTCCCCTTGTGCCCATAAACTGCTAAGACGAATGAAGGAATGTAATTACTTCGAAAATTCGCTTCCATGTCCTTGTCATAGTCGAGCGTCTGTCTCGTCCGTAACTGCGTAACCGTCGATGGGGCGTTAAACCCTGATCTTCTACTCTTTTCTTCCTTTTATCTAAACAGTACGAGGCCAATTGAACGGATGGAGATGATAAATCATCTGACCCACTACACACTTGATCCGTGTACCCATATCCCGAAGGTGTTACGCTCTGCAAAAAAGATTTTCAATTATTTGTCTTACCTCTGCGTCTTTTAATCTTTCGGCAGAGGAAGAGCATTGAAGATAGTGTGCTACATTAGGCTGAGAATTTTTTATACGCCGTGGAAGAACTGAAACGAAGTACCGTTTGGCATTAAACGAGAACGAATACATTTTATAATCAGCGCAAAGCTCATTAGGCTATGAAAAAAATTGTTGTGATGTATGTTACAGCATTAATGAGATGGCTCATTAGCTTCTAACACCTTTGTTACGAGCTTAGTGAATAAAAAAGCCTTTGGATTTGTATGAGCCTTCCTGTATTGATTTTCTCTTTGTGAGGAGTGAGAAACAAAGCGCCACAAAAACAAGTAAATAACATTCTCCGAAAAGACACCATGGTGAATCTACTGAAGGAGTCACTCTCTCCAAACAAAGAAGTCAGGAACTTCCACCGAGCGAGGTGGCACAGTGGTTAGCACACTGGACGCGCATTCGGGAGGACGACAGTTCAAACCAGCATCCCGCCAATCCTGATGTAGGGTTTCCGTGATTTCCCGAAACCTCTTCAGCCAAATGCCGGGATGGTTCCTTTTAAAGGCCACGGCCGACCTCCTTCCCGGAGCTTCCCTAAACTGATGGGACCGATGAACTCGCTGTTTGGTCCACTCCCCCAAATCAGCCAACCACGAACTACTACAAAACAGAGTGTTGGTGAATTTTCCGAGGTTTAAGTTTTATAAACCTCCGTTCTGGGATCTATTTACAAATTCGGCATCTAAATAAACCGTTTTCTAAACTGCCAGAAAAAATGGAATACTGTCAAGTACTGCGATTAAGGGAACCAGGGTATGACATGGTATAGTGAGGGGATGTAGTGTTAGTGATTCATTTGTCACGTTCATCGGTCATTAGATGGCGCTCAGGAGAGGTGTCTCTTTGCTCTCTGTGTTGACTAGGCAGACAACAGTTCTGTGATAAGAGGTGAACAATATTTGCAACGTTCATTCTAGGGTGTTACCATTCTCTGCCCAAGAGTACGTGCTCCAGCCATGTCAATAGGGATGTACTGGGGGGCAGCGTAAAGCTGGATGGAAGTATTGACGGATTCCTGCACATGTTTCGTACATTGTACCGGTGGCGTGTCGCCGCCTACAGCAGTGGTCTTTCGAACGTACATGCACCAGTACACCACGTTCTACACGTCCGCGTAGTACAGGCGCACAAGATAGATGCGTTTTGCGACCAGAAGTAGCCGACCGAACGACATCGATAGAAGGATCCCGGGCTACTGTGTCACCAAACATCACCTGGAATCGTCCTCTTGCAGCAGCACTAAGAACTCTTGTGAATCTGGCCAGCCTACCATTGACACCACGACGCCACCAAGCACGGCTATTCTGGCGTCGTGAAAGAGGCGGCTGGAGAGTGGAATCACGCTCTCTTGACCTCAGTGATGAGAGTAGGTTCCGTCTGTATGAGAGTAATGGACATACACGTGTATGGCGCAGACCTGCATATTCCAACGTGCATTAGCCCTCGATACGAAGGTCACACCCTGGTCCTACGGAGGAAGGGAGGGGGGGGGGGGGCGGCATCAGTTAAAACTCGCAGTCACATTTAGTGTTTCTGTAGAGTAAATTACCTAGTTTTACTACCACTTCTTCGACTGGAAGGTGATGCGCTTTTTCAGCGGGACAATGCAAGTCCACATATGCCTGCTGCGATGCAACTTGCTCTTCGTGGTGTAAAACTACTGCTCTGACCACTAAGATAACCAGATCTCCCGTCAGTTGAACGCGTATCGGATCTGATGAAGGGGGGAATTACTCGTTTCCCAGAGCCAGCAAGAACCATTCCCGAATTGCAACAAAAAGCGCAAATATTTGGCAGAGTCTATTGCGGGATGCCATTTGACACTTGATGATTGTTTGCACACGATAATACACTGATGAACCAAAACATTAAGACCACCGACGTAAAAGCATGTTGGTCCACTTCAGGAACGCAGTTCAGCAGTGAATCGGGATGCTATGGATTCGTTAAGTGCCGGCCGGAGTGGCCGTGCGGTTCTAGGCCCTACAGTCTGGAGCCGTGCGACCGCTACGGTCGCGGGTTCGAATCCTGCCTCGGGCAGGGATGTGTGTGATGTCCTTAGGTTAGTTAGGTTTAATTAGTTCTAAGTTCTAGGCGACTGATGACCTCAGGAGTTGAGTCCCATAGTGCTCAGAGCCATTTGAACCATTTTTTTTTTATTCGTTAAGTACTTGATAGGTTTCCAGATGTTTGTGACAACAACGTCTACGGACAGGTCACACAGTTCCCTTAATGTATGGGCGGTTGCTTTGTGAGCGCGGAGCTGGCATCCGATAGCGTCCCCACAGGGTTTCATCGAATTCAGATAAGCCGAATTTGATGACGAAGACATCATCGTGAGTTCTGTATCAAGCTCCTCAAACCATTGCATCACGATTCTGGCCTTGTGACACGAACAGTTACACTGCTGGAATATGCCATCGCTGTTGAAGATGGGTTCAAATGGCTCTGAGCACTATGGGACTTAACATCTGAGGTCATCAGTCCCCAAGAACTTAGAACTACTTAAACCTAATTACCCTAAGGACATCACACACATCCATGCCCGAGGCATGGATCCAGACTGAAGCGCCTAGAACCGCTCGGGCACAACGGCCGGCGTTGTTGAAGACATCAAGCCTAAGGGGGGTTACAGGTGCTCACAAATAATGTTCACATAGACGACAGCTGTCATGATGCCTTCGATTACTACCACAAGCCGCATGGAAGCCCTGGTGAATAACCCCCACGACATAATGTTGCTCCAACCGGCCTGCGTCCGTGGAGCGCTGTGTGTTTCGAGCAGACGTTCGCTTGGGTGACAGCGTATCTGGACACGATCATCGATCTGGATTAACAATAAACAGGATTCGTCCGACCAGGTGACACTATTCTATTGATCCGCGATTTAATTTCGATGATCCCGTGTCCACTGCAATCGTAACTGACAATGTTGTTGGGCAACATATGGGAACACGCAGGATTCCTCTGCTGCGGAACACCCTGTTCAACATTATTCGCTGAATGGTGTGCTCCAAAACACTCGTGCCTGCTCCAGCAGTGCACACTGTCGTCAGAGCTTCCACAGATCGCCCGCATATGCTGTTCGAGAGAGTGGGCAAGCCTCCGATCGCTATGTTCTGTGATGAGACATGGACGTCCAAATTCTTGTCGGCTTCTCGTGGTTCCAGCATTTCTCAACCACTTTCCATAGAGGCTTAGGACAGTAGCATGCGAACAGCCGACCGCCTTCGCCTTTTCCGAGACGCTCGCTGTCAGGTACTGGGCCACAACAACCTGCCTTTGTGAAAGTCGCTTAAGTCGGTGGATTTCAGCATTTTCGATACGTACCGTCCTAAAATGATTCCCCATTCGTATCTGCCTCACTCATATACGAGGGTAGCCTAGAAAGTAATCCAGAGTATTTTTTTTCTCAGCCGAAAACGATGCTACGAATGCGAAACGTTACTATGTATTATTTGAAGTCTCTTGAGTGAGCGCACCAAGTTTCCGTCACTTATGACAGATAGCGTAGCTGCAGGACAGTTTCAAAATGGCGTCTGTAGGTGATGTACGTTAGAAGCAACATGCCGTCATTGAATTTCTCACTGCACAGAAAGAAACAGGAGAATAGTTACAAACGCGTGTACAAAGGCTATGGAGCATCTGCTGTCGAAAGAAGTACAGTTAGTCACTGGGCGCGGAAGGTGAAGTCATCAGAACGCAGTTCGGCGGAGCTCCACGATTTGCAGCGATCGGGGAGGCCATTTACGCCTGTCATACATGACATGTTGCAGCGAGGTGCTGATGTCAGTCGCGAGGACAGACGGGTTACGACTCGGCAGTTGGCGTTGCAACTGTCAATCAGCAAAGGAAGTGCGGATGCAATTAACCGCCCTCTTCGCTATTCAAAAGGGCGTACAAGATGGGTGGTCCCGTGGTGTCTAACGATGGATCACAAATCGCATGGAAAAAGTCATTTGTCTTGATTAGTTGCAATGTTTTGAGGCTGAGAGGGAGGCCGCCTTGTCCCGGATTATGACAGATGATGAAACCCGGGTTCACCATTTTAAGCCCTAAAGAAACCGACAGTCGATGTAATGGTGCCATTCCCACTCTCCACAGAAGAAAAAATTCAAAGAAACTGCTTCCGCCGGTAAGGTCATGATCACCGTGTTCTGGGACTGTGAAGGAGTGATTCTCATTGATGAGATGCCAAGAGGCGGTGCCATTAATTCAGAAGCATATGCCAACACATTAACGAAACTCAAGACGCCCTTGCGGCAACATCGGCGCCAGAGCAACCCAGGAGATGTTTTGCTCCAAACGGCCGGGGTGGCCGAGCGGTTCCAGGCGCTACAGTCGGGAACCGCGCGACCGCTACTGTCGCAGGTTCGAATCCTGCCTCGGGCATGGATGTGTGTGATGTCCTTGGGTTAGTTAGGTTTAAGTAGTTCTAAGTTCTAGGGGACTGATGAGCTCAGAAGTTAACTCCCATAGTGCTCAGAGCCATTTGAACCATTGGTTTTGCTGCAACATGATAACGCTCGGACCCACACAAGTGAGAGCACTGCTGAACACATCGCAAAACAAGGTTGGACAGTGTTACCCTATCCACCCTATAGCCCTGCCCTAGCCTCCTCGGACTTCCAGTTGTTTGGGCCATCAAAGGATGCCATTCGTAGCAGACATTTTGAGGGCGATGAGGAGGTGATTCACACAGTGAAGCACGGTAGCAACAGGGCATACACGCCCTTGTTTCGCGCTGGAGGAAGGCTGTAGAACGGCATGGAAATCACGTGGAAAAATAGGATGCGTAGATAAAACGCCATTCTTTCATTTGTGTAATTCTCATTATGTTCAGTGAAGAATTGTTGAAAATAAAAATGCGGTATATTACTTTCTGGGCAATCCTAGTACACCTCTTACCGCGTCACGTGCCCCCAGCGCCAACAGGTAGCTACAACCTCTCGGAGGGCAGAGGCCATAATGTTTCGTTTCATCAGTGTACACGGCTGCACTGTGGCCAGGGGAGGGTACACTCTGCATTGATGCAACTGTTCGGGCACCCTTTACTTTAATGTCTGTGTCTCATCTGGTTTGATTTTGTCATCATATGCTCCACAGTGATGAACTATCTGTCACATGACTTGTTATAAAAGTGGCCTTGTTTTTGAGGTGTCCGCAGCTCGTGGTCGTGCGGTAGCGTTCTTGCTTCCCGCACCCGGGTTCGATTCCCGGCGGGGTCAGGGATTTTCTCTGCCTGGGTGTTGTGTGACGTCTTTAGGTTAGTTAGACTTAAGTAGTTCTAAGTTCTAGGAGACTGATGACCATAGCTGTTAAGTCCCATAGTGCTCAGAGCCATTTTTTGACCATAGATGTTGAGTCCCATAGTGCTCAGAGCCATTTGTTCTTGAGGTGTTACTTTTTTTCCGGCAGAGTATTTGTGAAACAAGAAAGCATCACAATAAAATCACAGTGGTCAACTCCGTTGCAGTCATACTGTGTAACAGCGCGTGTAGCACATGCTTTTCTGTAGAGCTATGCTGTCACTTCCATTCAGACAGGCCAGTGTCCTGCCAAATGTCCAAACTTCTATCGCTAAGCGCAACGTAGATGATGCATATGAGACATTCTGTGTTGCGAATATGAACAACCATCAGCTGTATACTGGAATGACGACAATGAAAATTCGTGCCAGGCCAGGAACCCAGATTTCCCGCTTATCGCAAGCAGTCGCCTTACAATTTGGCTGTCCAAGCACGACTCACGGACAAACCCAATCTTTGATATGCCATAAACCATATGTCTACAACCTGTAATCGCACATCCATTATGTATATTCCCGTACGGGACGGGCACTTAACTAGAAAGTCGATTGCCCAGTGTCGACGGATAAATACTATATTGCAGTGTCTGTGTTACTACGAACTACGGTACAGTGTTCCATGCATGCATTGTAATTCGTAATAACACAGGCACTGGAATATCGCAGCGTAGATGAGTATTTCGCTGCCGATATGTCGCAACGTTTCACTGTGTGGCGTGTCCGCCCCTGGTAGCTGAGTGGTCGCCGGCACGGTGGCTCAACGTGTTCGGTCAGAGAGCTGGTTGCCCACTGTAATAAAAAAATGAGTGGAAAGATCAACAAAACGAACTTTACCGAATGTCATGTGACGTCCGCAGATATCAAACACAACGATCAACAACGGGGAAAAAAGTGGTCAGCGCCACAGAATGTCAATCCTAAGGGTCCGGGTTCGATTCCCGGCTGGGTCGGAGATTTTCTCCGCTCAGTGACTGGGTGTTGTGTTGCCCTAATCATCCGCATTTCATCCCCGTCGACGCGCAAGTCACCGAAGTGGCGTCAAATCTAAAGACTTGAACCCGGCTTACTGTCTACCCGACGGGAGGCCCTAGTCACACGACATTTACATTTACTGTGTGGCGTAGTTCTTGTAGTGAGTCGCGAATTTTTTCTGTCTAGAGGTTTAAACTTTGTAAATGCGCAGATTTCAGTGTAATAATTTCGCGACAGCCTATACACGTCATTGCCTGCAACGGTTGGCAACTGCCACTTCTGCTTACTCGTAATTTACGCGAAGAGGAAGATCCGGAGTAGTGGTTACTTTACTTTTTCCACTTATTGAGAACAAAACGTGCCGGTTACTTGTCAGTTTCAGTGCATCCGAGGACCGAAAAGCTAGTGGTCCGCGATTCGATCTTTTAACCCGTTTCTGTGTAGCCATAGAACATTAACAGTTCTCTTGACCAGGGACACAAAACACTGGATGACATTCAACAATTCACTCTATACAGTGTCTGAATTTTTTCTTTGAGTGAATTTAGCTAATTAAAGTAAACTGTAACGGTTAATTATAGTGTCTTTAATGTGCGCAGAATCGATGCGCGCTTAAATATGGAAATGTATATTAGACGTTTCATATTGTGAGATAAAGAAACTACATTGTGAAAAATGTAAGAGATGGGTTCCATGTTGCTGATAGATACCCTGCGCGTCAATAATTTGCAGTGCGCTCTCTCTCTCTCTCTCTCTCTCTCTCTCTCTCTCTCTCACTCTCACTCTCACTCTCACTCTCACTCTCACTTCTGCACGGGTCATTTCTTGAACACGCACGTCCATTTGATTATTTGGAATCGCTGATATTGACTTCTGCATCCATCATATCCGTTTTCGTATCACGTAATTCCTTTTCACGATTTACTCATAACTGAACAGCGAATTTAATATTTTTACAGAAATGATTGTAGCGACATCACAAATGATTGTATGTTTCGAAAATTTGCCGGTCACGCTATCAAAACGTAATCGCTTGTAGCAGGTCCCTTTAAGCGATTTTTAAATCGTCTTTGCCTATCACCACTAAAGCTTCCTTTCATCAATTGAGTACGAGTTTAATATCATGACAGACACATAACTGAAGGCATTTTCTTTTGGTTTCATACCCGTGACCAGTACCCGTACCTGAATGTTGGGCCATGGTGTGCTCCTCCTCAAATAAATACGAGGTAAAAATTCCTCTGCCTTTTGTGAGAAACATTTGAGATTGTTGTAGATTTTTTAAAGATCATCTGAGATGAACTGTTTTGAGCGTGGATAATATTTTTGGCTTTGTGTTCCGTGACAAAAAATGCGTACTGTACTTGCACCACCCATATTCAACATTTTTCGTATTTCAAACAGCATAAGAAGCTCTTACTACTATCTTGTGCTCCCCCCCCCCCCCCCCACCACACACACACACACACACAGACAGACACACACTCACACACACACACACACACACACACACACACACACACACACACACACACACACACACACACACACAAATATAATTATAGGCAGACATTCAAATTTGATAACCAGATCGCAGCACTCGGTGTCACTTAATGCAAGTTTTTCAGGCTTACATTTGCTTACACAAATTAACTTCTATTATATTTTCCCTGTTGGAGACGAAAATATTTCGCAGCATAGCCAGACTGGTACTCCCAGGAGAATACATATAAAGCATGTAATACAATAAGATTATAATGTATCAATAAGAAATGGGTGCCTGGAGAAGAAAGTGTTCTGACAAAACATCTCCTACCCAAACATTTCTGATACATAGAAGCAATCGAAATCTTTTCTTAAATAGCAGTTCAACAACGCGCAGCAACATTGTTCAACATCTACTGAATTCAGGAACGTACCTAACGCCCGTGAAATGCGACGAGTAATTTTGACAGAAGTTGTATCTCCGAAAACAAAGATCAATCCACAGAAACCAATTCGTACAAAATTTTGAAAATTTATGTCTTCTCATAAGTACTGTATACAGACTCAGTTTCAGCTTCTCGGGAAGGAAGAAGGAACATCCAGGTCTTTCGAAGCACAACAATAATGTAATTTTCTTGCGTCACGTAACTATGTGCCTTCGGCTACTACTCCAATGTCCGACGTTAAACAGGGCCCCTGGGTAGAAACTGAACAAGACGACGACGGTGATAATAATAATAATAATAATAATAATAATAATAATAATGTCAAGGTCATTAACGCTCCTGTATAATCTGAGCAAATAATTACGCCAAACTGTCCAGCTGCATAAAGTCTACACTTTGGCCCCATTGTCAACGGAGTAAGGCGACAGATAAGCCGAGATAAGCGGATTAAGTTGTAAACTGGGTTCTCAGGTTTCTTAGTATTCGCAAACTGAGGTTGACTTTCATTCATGGAAGCCTTATCGTTCTTTACTGCTTGTCTTCTGGGCGTACTAGAAAACGAAGTACTTTGGTCGCTCCACGAAAATTTCATGTTCAGATAAGTTCCACTATCTGAAAATGCAAATATTGTTACGTGCATGATTTTCATAATCAGTTGATGTATTTGTATACGCACATAGTCAAATAAAGAGAAGCGAAGCGAATATAAAAATAAAAAAAGCTTAAAATATTCGCCAGACAACAGGAATATTATCTTAATACGAGCAGCGCCTGCGTAGAACATACGTATTAATACTGTAATTCATACAGCAAAGGAGACACCAGAGTCAATATCACAGTAGAGGGGTCGCCATAACGTAGTATCAGATCTGAGATGTATAGTTAAATTAAGATATGCGTCACTTCCTCAAACTCGGCAAAGATCAGCTACTGGGTTAAAAATGCAAGATATTACTGTAAAGGAAGCAGCATAAAAGAATAACTTCAGTGATTCGTATGTGTACTAATCCTATAAACAAACCATTGGAGTTTCATGCACATGTAACAGCAAACAACCCGGATTACGCTGAGCATTATCTTACAGAGGCATGAAATCAGAGAGGTGTCGGAGGAATTTGAGAAAAAAAGTTGGTAAGTAATTCCCTGAAAACTTGTTGAGGAGGTTGTTGGGACCAGTAGGGAATGACGTGATGTGATAAAGAGGCAACTGTGTCCCAGGAAGAAGAGGGTAGAACGTTTTGTTTTTTGGAATATCGTAATATGACAGTACGTGACAAAGGACGTAACTGGTCATATGTGACGTAACATTCGCTTCCATACAGAGTGTCATCAGATTTGTCACTCGTGGGCTATGAGGCTCCAAAAATGTATGCAGAGTCATAGGCATCACCAAACGCATATGCTGGCCCCAGTTTAATCCGCGTTAAATGACACTTGATGGACTAGTTGCCTGTCGCTGACACATACTATTGGTTGCATTCATGCTCCTATTGAAGGAAAGAGGGTTAGAGTCCATCTTCTCGTTTGTGTGTTGGGATTATTGAGCGGGGGACTAGCTTAGCTGAACGAAGAACCGGGGAGGTGCAGACTGTGATTTAATGAAATGAAATGAAATGAAATGAATCGTGCTGGTATTCACCTGAAACGATGTTGCGAAGCCACAGATAACATAAATCACGACGGCCGAACAGTTTTTCAAATCTCGCTGCTCCTGAAAGCTACGACACCTCGACATGCGCTCACAATATCCTTAGGAGCCATGTTGTTCTATTATCTCTAATTTCAGGAAACAAAGCTCGACAAGATTGTGGCGTGTACATTCTGTGAATACAGACTCGTTCTCTGTGTTCTGCTGACTCACTTTTGCCGCAGAAATTTTTACAATTAGAAGTTTCTATAATTCAATAAAGTTTAACAGAACAATACCTTCCAGTTCCTAAACAAAACCTCAAACAGCACACATCCTTCCTCGAAGCAATAAGTATGGTGATAAGTATAATGTGTTAAGATCTTTCATTTTCAAACAAATAGATCAGATAGCTAAAATTATGCATGGCATACTGTATTAACATGGAACAAATAAGATACCAGCGATTGAAGACGGTAGCTTGCGTAAATGAGAACTGATTCACATATAAATGTGGAACCCAGTAAGAATGTCACTTTTTTTCTATTCTATAACGCCATTGTTACGCTCATTTATTACTGGAGCAAACAAATAACTCTGTATAAGTACATACGAAAGTAAATTTCAAACTGATTATACTTTTTCGTTATTTTATTGTGTACATTTAAATCAGTAACTGTTCATTCACAAGAAACTCTGCACTGATCAGATTCTGGTCGGATATTCAGCCGGATCAAACCATCATCACCACACATATGGTGTGGTACACCTGGCCGCCAACATGAAATATGTGGAAAATCTGCTTTATTTTTCCCATGTTTTTCGGCACAACAATGCGTATTTTATATTTTTAAATTAAATAACTAGTTTTTTCATGGTCTTCATTTAATGAGGAGCGAACTTAGTCAAAGTTAAGTAAATAGAACTACTTCAAAGCAGATAAAATACGTTAAGCGTACTCAATAATTACCGAGTTCAGTCACATAAGTTTACGAACTGCCCCTCCCCTTTTCCAATAGCAGTCGAGGAGGCTGTCGTCAGAAAATAAAGGGAATTCATCTGTACAATGCCGTATACTGTCGGATAATTGCCAGGATTTTATTTTCGTAGTACTGTATCCACGACTATAGGCGATCAAGTTCCTACATTAATAATTCGTCCAATGTAGTATCCAGAGCAACAAAACAACAAACCTGAAAATGAATGTGTCATTTATGTAAAAATTTCTGTACTCTGAAAAGAGAAAGGAGCTGATAACGTAGGTAAACCAGATTTTATCAAAGAAATGGTTTGACCTGCATATAAGATGTCTTACTCAGTTCTTCGACACTTAGTTAGAGCAAAGCGTTAGGATTTTGTGCTAGGACACTTCAAACTGTGCTTTTATAGCATTGTACTGTACACACATCAGACGTCATATGATAGTCGTCGTGAGTCAGTTATCATATACTATCGCCAATGCTACGAAATTCTTAGTCCCAACGGTACCGATCAGCTCAGAGGAACTGTATATTCATACAACACTGTTTTTATCATCGTAACAAGAAGAAACTGCTGCCTCAACTTCACAAATATGGATTCTGATTAAAAAGAAGCTGGCTTTTGTTTGCCCATAAGAGCATGTTACAATGCAGTGTGAAGTTTGCTAAAAGCAGCCCGAGAGGCACAACCGCAGGAACATAGGCTATCGTTGTCTCTCTTACCTAAAACTGCACTTTCTAGAGCACACATAATCATGAGCAGATTCGAAAAACTGAAGTTGCGGAAGTGATGTGAATGTACTGGGCCGAGCGTATGCATTATTTACAACACCATTAGTCATACGTGGTATTACAGCCAAGCTATGATCACATAAAAGCTATGATTCATTCATGATCATGCAATTCCAGAAATATAGAAAAATCACTCAGCTTCTGCGGTTAGGCACTGTCACACAGAGAATCGGCGCTCGATGTTGTATTTCGGTGCTTAAATGTCTGGAACGAATTCCATCCAGCTCGTTCGGACAACTAAAAACTGTATTTTACGGAGAAAGACAGTTCTGGTATCGTAAGCAGACAATAATGGTTGGTAGTTTGTAGTCTACGTGCTCCGCTCATATCGGCGACCGGTGATGCAGAATACAGTAAATGAAACTGTTACTTCGACATATCCGACATGGACAGAAATGCCACAGAGCTAAAAATACAGTTTTTACAAACGAACTGATCTTAACGTAGCGTAACAAGTACTCACAATACTGTACTCTGTGTTTACAGGTATAATTTCCAGCAAGTACGGACTACTTAGCTCACGTAGCTTTGAAACTTCCTAGACATCTGACAAGTGTGTTACGTAACGGAAACAAGATCCGCTGTATAAGTGCATTCATTGGTGAAAGCTGCAGCAAAGTTCGTGATGCGGCTGACCTTGGATAGAGAATATCGAGAGCGTGCATCACTGGCTTAGGTTACACCCCGGACTGACAAAAGGCTATGGCATCGCCAGCGCATTCGCAGCACGTCTACGGGCAACGGTGCTAAAATTTTTGTGTGTAATATATCATTTATCTTAGTATTCATACTGACATTAATTGCTGCATGCGAGTCACACACACACACACACACACACACACACACACACACACACACACACACACACACACACACACACACGTAAAGAAATATTTCTTTCTAGATAAAGAAGATATTGTTGCAAGTATCATGTGTAAAGGAACTTTGCATCACAAATCGGAACACAGGCACTGCAATATCGTATTTATCCACCGACAATGGCCAAGCGACTTTCATGTAAAATATCTCTCCTGTACGGGAATATACACAGTGGATGTAAGAGTACAGGTTGTAGACGCATTATTGACAACGTATGAAAGTTTGGGTATGGCTGCGAGTCGCGCACGGATAGCCAAATGGTAAGGCGACTGCTCGCGATAAGCGGGTAATTTGGGTTAGAGTCCCATCCAGCACAAATTTTCATTGTCGTTATTCCATTCTACAGCTGATGGTAGTTCATATTCGGAATTGCGAATACATTTAATGTATTTCATAACGGATGTAGTCACGTCAAATCCTGGCCCTTTCGACATGTATGCATATCCAAAGTAACTCCGCATCGTAAATCGAAATAACACAGGCAGTGAAATATCGTGTAAAACAACAACTGGTGAATACTGTGGAAGGCTTCTGGACTAACTTGGGTGAGAATTTGCCTGGATAACCAAGGATAAAATCTCTCATCGGAGCAATACACATACCCATAAGTATGCCTCGCCAATGGGAAAACTGAGGAATGTCGGGTACCTTGTTTTACGGTATCCCCACAGTTTCAAAGTAGATATTTCGCAGAATGTGTGAAGGTACAGTACGTAGTGAGAATTCTTTTGGGAATGTATACAAATCTTTTGCTGTGCGTACAGTGTCGCTAGAGTATTTACTGTAATTATGACGGCAGATATTTTTTTCAATTGAGTTAAGGAAATGGTACGTACTGAATAGCAGTTTAAAACTCAACAACAATAATTTGTCAGAATATTCGTCTCTTGTTTCGTGCCGTTATTCGTGATGTTGGGGTATTGATCTCAGAGGAAAATGAAGACACTTCGAAGGCTCCTCCCTAAACTTCATCCCATGTTCAATTGTCATTGTGATGATTATTTTAAAATTTGAAGTTTTACCTGCGTAATAATTGCATTAATTAATTTATTTTTCTGTTTTTTAACGCACGATATTGTCGGTGGGGCACAATTCCCCAAAATAAATTACTTTGTTCGTGAAAGTGCAACAGGAACACTTCGAAAGAGCTGGTCAAGTACAAATAAATCATTCAAAAAATCTGAAGTTTTTTAAAATCAATGTGCAGTTTCTGTTGCGGGCAGAACTATTGTCTGAGGAATCACTGGTCACTTTTGGCAACATTGCAAGCCCGAAAACTCGGGAAGATTGTTACCGTAATTGTTGTCTGGAACGTATCTGGTAGTTCGTAACCGTGATTATTATGATCGCATAGTGGCCGAGCGGTTCTGGGCGCTTCAGCCTAGTACCGCGCGACTGCTACGGTCACAGGCTCGAATCCTGCCTCGGGCATGGATGTGTGTGATGTCCTTAGGTCAGCTAGGTTTAAGTAGTTCTAAGTTCTAGGGGACTGCTGACCTCAGAAGTTAAGTCGCATAGTGCTCAGAGCCATTTTATTATGATCGCAGGCAAGAATGAGTGACGCAGAGATACTAACAGTGTACGCTCCTTTACTCTTAAACTTGAAACGCTGTTGCACCTTTCAATACCACGAACAATTAAACGTTGATCGGAAGCTTTAGTCAGTACTATTGCTAAAACACTATCACTTCGTCACTGTTTATTCACAGTGTCATCTTCACGAATCTACGTCTTATCTAAATGGCTGTTCGAATTCCGAATATCATTTCTTCATAAAAGTCGAATTAGTATCTTCTCTTCGCAACATTCATTACCCGTTAGCACAAATAGCCTGCTTAGTCCCGCTAATTTTTAAAATCGAATTAGAGAGACAACATAACGTTTCTGAGTGTTTCTTTGTTTACCTTCACATTTCGTTCTCTGCAAATAAAGCTATGAAATTTTTCAGAGTTTGCATTTCTCCATGTTCTTCATAGCATCGCAGATGCTTAATAGCACATTCGAGCGTATTACGGGCGAAATGCGCCCCTCGATATTATGAGCCACCTTCTGTAATTTTCACACCATCTACTCTCGAAATGTTCATTCCTTGATCTTCTCCGGCGGCTCTGCTTTTCTGTTCAGCATCTCACCGTCAATAGATTCAAATTCGTTCATAGCAAGCCTTGCGAATGTCCTCGAAAACACTGGACTATCACTTGCTATCCTTGCTCCACGGCACTTCTTTAATTGAAACGTGTACTGTCTTGATCGTGAATTCACTAACCTGTAACTGAAATAAGATCCTTGGGGAAGTCCTGCTCTTTACGCCACAGATACGTTTCGTATTTCGGGAAATAACATTCTCGAAAGTCCGTGTGGCACTTATTTGGCCCTCGGCTTAGAGGGATGAGAGGCTTTCCGAATAGCCTCTTGGCGACCAAAGGTCGAGAGGTTAGGCGTGCTCCCTTACCTGACGTCACGGTGGAGGGCCGGTGGTGCGTCTGCGGCAGCAGGCAGCTGCTTACGCAATTTTGACGTCACCGCGTTGGCCTTTGTTTCGTTCCGCGTGTCACAGTCCCTTCCCCTACTCCGGCCTTCACGTCCACGTACCGTTACAGCTTCGAAAAAAAAAATCCATTCCCGGGTGAGGCCTACACCTACCTTCAGCGCCATATTCTCTCCACGCCTCTCACTAACGTCAGTGGTTGTCATTCCAGAGCCCTACAACACGCGAATAGTACAGCACACACAAACTTTTAATGACGGGAATCGAACCCGGGAACCCGGGCGTGGGAAGCGAGAACGCTACCGCATGACCACGATATGCGGGCACGAAATAATTGAGTGCCTTCAATGTTGAAATGGCTTAGCACTGGTCTACACCGAGGTTTGTGACAACTGCAACTCCGGAAAACCGACAGAATCAAAACTCTAGGAATGTCTGCGACAGTGCACAAGGAACAAGTGATTAAGACTTAAGAAACGTGCGGTTATAACATAGTCACCCTGGCGACAAATAGATGTCTCGCAACGAGAGACTAGGATGTCAATACCGTTACATTATAATATCGGACTTCATCGACGGGGCCGCAACCTCACTTTTGATTGCACCGCTTCATCGCTGTCAAAGTGACGTCCCCGAATATGTTCTTTACGTTTTGTAAATACACTCCTGGAAATTGAAATAAGAACACCGTGAATTCATTGTCCCAGGAAGGGGAAACTTTATTGACACATTCCTGGGGTCAGATACATCACATGATCACACTGACAGAACCACAGGCACATACACACAGGCAACAGAGCATGCACAATGTCGGCACTAGTACAGTGTATATCCACCTTTCGCAGCAATGCAGGCTGCTATTCTCCCATGGAGACGATCGTAGAGATGCTGGATGTAGTCCTGTGGAACGGCTTGCCATGCCATTTCCACCTGGCGCCTCAGTTGGACCAGCGTTCGTGCTGGACGTGCAGACCGCGTGAGACGACGCTTCATCCAGTCCCAAACATGCTCAATGGGGGACAGATCCGGAGATCTTGCTGGCCAGGGTAGTTGACTTTCACCTTCGAGAGCACGTTGGGTGGCACGGGATACATGCGGACGTGCATTGTCCTGTTGGAACAGCAAGTTCCCTTGCCGGTCTAGGAATTGTAGAATGATGGGTTCGATGACGGTTTGGATGTGCCGTGCACTATTCAGTGTCCCCTCGACGATCACCAGAGGTGTACGGCCAGTGTAGGAGATCGCTCCCCACACCATGATGCCGGGTGTTGGCCCTGTGTGCCTCGGTCGTATGCAGTCCTGATTGTGGCGCTCACCTGCACGGCGCCAAACACGTATACGACCATCATTGGCACCAATGCAGAAGCGACTCTCATCGCTGAAGACGACACGTCACCATTCGCCTGTCGCGACACCACTGGACGCGAGCTGCACGATGTTGGGGCGTGAGCGGAAGACGGCCTAACGGTGTGCGGGACCGTAGCCCAGCTTCATGGAGACGGTTGCGAATGGTCCTCGCCGATACCCCAGGAGCAACAGTGTACCTAATTTGCTGGGAAGTGGCGGTGCAGTCCCCTACGGCACTGCGTAGGATCCTACGGTCTTGGCGTGCATCCGTGCGTCGCTACGGTCCGGTCCCAGGTCGACGGGCACGTGCACATTCCGCCGACCACTGGCGACAACATCGATGTAATGTGGAGACCTCACGCCCCACGTGTTGAGCAATTCGGCGGTACGTACACCCGGCCTCCCGCATGCCCACTATACGCCCTCGCTCAAAGTCCGTCAACTGCACATACGGTTCACGTCCACGCTGTCGCGGCATGCTACCAGTGTTAAAGTCTGCGATGCAGCTCCGTATGCCACGGCAAACTGGCTGACACTGACGGCGGCGGTGCACAAATGCTGCGCAGCTAGCGCCATTCGACGACCAACACCGCGGTTGCTGGTGTGTCTGCTGTGCCGTGCGTGTGATCATTACTTGTACAGCCCTCTCGCAGTGTCTGGAGCAAGTATGGTGGGTCTGACACACCGGTGTCAATGTGTTCTTTTTTCCATTTCCAGGAGTGTAGATGAAAATCGGGGGGGGGGGGGGGGGGGGGTCAAATCGGTACTGTATGGAGAATGATAGTGAGTGAACCCAAGAAGTCGGATTGTTGCAGATTGCAGATGTCGCAGCGTTCGTGTGTTATTTGGCGTTGTCGCGCCGAAGCTGACGTTGCTCCATGTGTGGACGACCTCATCGAATTGAACTCTCGTGTCAGTGGAGGGTACCACGTGACACGCTTGCGGCTGCGGGGGCTCCGACCACAGTTGCGACCAGAGTATGTAGCCCCATTAGTTTACTCGTGTTGAGATCGAAGGCGCGATCTATAGCGATTATTTATGAGAACAACTACTCTCAGCCGAGATCGCTATAAAAAACTTTATTGTAGATAACCCGTTTCAGTTAAACTGAGTTACCATCTTCATAAATGTTATTACAAACATACTGTGCCAAATACACACACAAAATCTTTCCGTTGAATATTCAGGTACATAAAACATGAAATGAGCGATGCGTTGGTACGTCAAAATTAAAATTACTATGAACATCGTTTCCATGAAATTATGCGTCATGCCTCCCAGGGCGCCACAAGACTGTCAGTAGCCAGTGCATAAAACGAACTGGCCACGAGCGCACAAGGTGTCGCTGTAGTACATAAAATTGTATCAGTAAAAGTCATATTCGTAATTTAAAAACAACTGAGATTCCAAATAAACATATACCGGATGATCAAAAAGTCAGTATACATTTGAAAACTGAATAAATCACGGAGTAATATAGATAGAGGGGCACAAATTGACACACATGCTTGGGATGACATGCGGTTTCATTAGAACCAAAAAAATACAAAAATTCAAAAATGTCCGACAGATGGTGCTTCATCTGATCAGAATAGCAATAATTAGCGTAACAAAGTAAGGCAAAGCAAAGATGATGTTCTTTACAGGAAATGCTCAATATGTCCACCATCATTCCTCAACAATAACTGTAGACGAGGAATAATGTTGTGAACAGCACTGTAAAGTATGTCCGGAGCTATGGCGAGGTATTGGCGTCGCATGTTGTCTTTCAGCATCCTTATAGATGTCGGACGATCACGATACACTTGCGACTTCAGGTAACCCCAAAGCCAGTAATCGCACGGACTGTGGTCTGGAGACCTGGGAGGCCAAGCATGACGGAAGTGGCGGCTGAGCACACGATTACCTCCAAACGACGCGCATATGTTGGACATTTTGTGAACTTTTTTTCTAATAAAACCCCATGTCATTCCAAGCATGTGTGTCAATTTGTACCTCTCTATCTACATTATTCCGTGTTTTATTAAGTTTTCAAATTTGTACTGACTCTTTGATCACCCGGTATAAAAAATTCTGAAATGTTCATAAAATATTCATCTACGTACTGCAACGACATCTCTTGTACTTGTGGTCAGTTCGTCTCGTGTACTGGCTATTGAGGCCGGCCGCGGTGGCCGAGCGGTTCAAGGCGCTTCAGTCCGGAACCGCGCGACTGCTACGGTCGCAGGTTCGAATTCTGCCTCGGGCACAGATGTGTGTGATGTCCTTTGGTTAGTTAGGTTTAAGTAGTTCTACGTTCTAGGGGACTGACGATCTCAGCAGTTAAGTACCATAGTGCTCAAAGCCATTTGTACTTTTTTGAATGTGCTATTGACAGTTATTGTTTTGGCGCCCTGAAAGGCATGACGTGTTATGTTAGAGGAACGCTGTTTTAGCGAATTATGATGTACATAGTAATTTTAATTTTAGCGTGCAAACGCATCTCTCATTTCATTTTTGATGTATCTGGAAATTCGATGGAAAGATTTTGTGTATAACTGGCACCAAATGTTTGTAATGTTGTTGTTGTTGTTGTTGTTGTTGTGGTGGTGGTCTTCAGTCCTGAGACTGGTTTGATGCAGCTCTCCATGCTACTCTATCCTGTGCAAGCTTCTTCATGTCCCAGTACCCACTGCAACCCACATCCTTCTGAATCTGCTTAGTGTAGTCATCTCTTGGTCTCCGTCTACGATTTTTACCCTCTACGCTGCCCTCCAATACTAAATTGGCGATCCCTTGATGCCTCAGAACATGTCCTACCAACCGATCCCTTCTTCTGGTCAAGTTGTGCCACAAACTTCTCTTCTCCCCAATTCTATTCAATACTTCCTCGTTAGTTATGTGAACTACCCATCTAATCTTCAGCATTCTTCTGTAGCACCACATTTAAAAAGCTTCTATTCTCTTCTTGTCTAAACTATTTATCGTCCATGTTTCACTTCCATACATGGCTACACTCCATGCAAATACTTTCAGAAACGACTTCCTGACACTTCAATCTAAATGTTAACAAATTTCTCTTCTTCAGAAACGCTTTTCTTGCCATTGCCAGTCTACATTTTACATCCTCTCTACTTCGACCATCATCAGTTATTTTGCTCCCCAAATAGCAAAACTCCTTTATTACTTTAAGTGTCTCATTGCCTAATCAAATTCCCTCAGCATCACCCGTCTTAATTCGACTACATTCCATTATCCGCGTTTTGCTTTTGTTGATGTTCATTTTATATCCTCCTTTCAAGACACTATCCATTCCGTTCAACTGCTCTTCGAAGTCCTTTGCTGTCTCTGACAGAATTACGATGTCATCGGCGAACCTCAAAGTTTTTATTTCTTCTCCATGGGTTTTAATTCCTACTCCAAATTTTTCTTTTGTTTCCTTTACTGCTTGCTCAATATACAGACTGAATAACATCGGGGAGAGACTACAACCCTGTCTCACTCCCTTCCCAACCACTGCTTCCCTTTCATGTCCCTCGACTCTTATAACTGCCATCTGGTTTCTGTACAAATTGTAAATAGCCTTTCGCTCCCTGTATTTTACCCCTGCCACCTTCAGAATTTGAAAGAGAGTATTCCAGTCAACATTGTCAAAAGCTTTCTCTAAGTCTACAAATGCTAGAAACGTAGGTTTGCCCTTTCTTAATCTAGCTTCTAAGATAAGTCGTAGGGTCAGTATTGCCTCACGTGTTCCAACATTTCTAAGGAATCCGAACTGATCTTCCCCGAGGTCGGCTTCTACTAGTTTTTCCATTCGTCTGTAAAGAATTCGCGTTAGTATTTTGCAGCTGTGACTTACTAAACTGATAGTTCGGTATATTTCACATCTGTCAACACCTGCTTTCTTTGGGATTGGAATTATTATATTCTTCTTGAAGTCTGAGGGTATTTCGCCTGTCTCATAACCTTTATGAAGATCTGAAGATGGTAACGTAGTTTTACCGAAACTTATTGTCTACATCAAGTTTTTTTTACAGGTATTTCGGCTTCTTCCCCTAACTATGCAGCCCGAGTACCTCTGACCTGTCCTGCATTTCGACACTCCAGCTGAGCAGGGAATGCAAATTACTGATCAAAATTAAATCAAAAGCAGAAAAAATACTTTAGAATGGGTCATACTAGCATGTTGTCTGTCATTTTCTTTAAAGAGGTTCTGCATCTTCCTATGCCGGCCCCGGGTCGAATCTACCCGGCAGATTAACAACGAAGGGTCGGTGTACCGACCACAGAGCGTAGATGATGTTTTAGGGTGCCGGCCAGCTTGGATGTGATTTTCAGGCGGTTTTCCACATCCTACTAGGTGTATACCGGGCTGGTTCGCATGTTCCTCTTGAGAGAAACAATCGCCACCAAGACACTTAACTCTATACGCAGATAGGTGGATACACTGATTCTGCCCTGGAAGGAGAAGGAGGGAGGGGGCGTTAAAAAGATAATGACTTCAGCTGTCTGGACTTCTTAAATACTCAGTAGCTGATCTCAGGAATATAATGCAGTTTCTCGACGTCTTAAGAGCGTCCGATATTTTAGCAATGTAAGTAAAATACAGTTTTACCTAATGTAGGTCTAGTTATGCCGTGAGACTGACGTATCTCTCTCTACTAGTCACATTTCGCTCTTAGTGGACAGAGATAGTCAGAAATGAAAGCAGCATCCGACATCGTTCAAAGAATTTTGTAATACTGTTGATTTTTCACGATATGTATAAATGGCCTTGAAGGTCATTTTATAACTGTTTGAGGCCGTTGGCAGCCGATGCTCTTACATACAGAGGAGGTACGTTGTTAGAAATGTTTTGCAGAACGCAGAAAGACTTGCTAGTCGCTTAAGCGCTTGAAGATAAGACGAGTGCTGATCCTTAACGTAAATGAATGTTAAAGTAATGTGCGATACTAGAGAGAGACTCGATATCATTTACCTGCACGTTCAGTGATCGGTCACTCGAATAATAGACAGCTAACAGGTATCTGATTATCTATCAGGGGGCGATTTAAAGTAAAACGAGTACGTCAATCGGGAGGCGTTCCACTTAGGGGTTTGTTCGACGAATTCTGCCGTCATGGTTATCGTCATTCTGAAGACGGGTTCGATGCACCTCTCCATGCTAGTCTGCCGTGTGCAAGCCTCTTCGTCTCTGAGTCTGTATTGCAAATTACATCCATTTGAACCTGCTTAGTAAATTCAGTCTTTTGTCTCTCCCCACACTTACATTGATTACCAGATTAACTATTACTTCATGACTTACGATGTCATATCAAGCGATCCCTTCCTTTAGCCACGCTGTGCCATAAATTTATTTTCCCCCAGTTTGCTACAGTACATCTTCATTAGTTACCCTGTCTACCAGTCTAATCTTCATCATTCTTCTGTAGTGCCACATTGCAATAGCTTCCATGCTTTTAGACATTTATATTTGTATTGAAAGGTAAAATATTTTTCTTTTCTGGGTAACTTCCTTGCTGAAACTTCCTGGCAGATTAAAACTGTGTGCCCGACCGAGACTCGAACTCGGGACCTTTGCCTTTCGCGGGCAGGAAACTTCCTTGCTATTACCTGTCGTCAATTTACGTCGTCTTTCAGCATCAGTTACGTTGCTGACCAGATAATGAATTCGTCTACGATTTTCAACGCCTCACTTCAGCAGTAATTGGTGCTTCATTAGCGTCTAACAAATTAACATTCGTCTCTGTACTACTGTAAGCATTCAGAATCTCTTGTAAACATGGAGCTGGCTCATCTTTAACACGTCTGGCAATCATTTACCCGCTATTACTATTTACTCTGCCCGTAACTGTTAAAAATGTAAATAGTTTATGTAGGAAAACAAAAGTAATTACGGTTCATAAATTACTACACGAATCAAACGTGGTAGTCAACAGATACAATGTTATCCGCTGAAGTATGGAGCTCTGAATAAAGGCTGTGAAATCAGTGCCCGGAAAATAGTAATTACGAGCAAGCAGATACACTACATAATGAAAAGCATCCGGACACCTAGCTAAAAATAATTCAAAAGTTCGTTGCGCCCACCATCGGTAATGCTCGAACTCAATATGCTTTTGGCCCACCCCTAGCGTTGATAGCATAAGTTCAATAATGTGCTGGAAGGTTTCTTTGGGAATGGCAGCCAATTCTTCACGCAGTGCTGCACTGAGGAGAGGTATCAATGTTGGTCGGTGAGGCCTGGCACGAAGTCGGTGTTCCAAAACATCCCAAAGGTGCTCTATAGGATTCAGATCAGGACTCTGTGCAGACCAGTCCATCAAGGGGACTACCACAGGCCGTGCATTATGAACAGGTGCTCGATCGTGTTACAAGATCCAATCGCCATCCCCGAATTGCTCTTCAACAGTGGGAAGCAAGAAGGTGCTTAAAACATCAATGTAGGCATGTGCTGCGATAGTGCTACGCAGAACAACAAGGGATGCAGGCCCCCTCCATGAAAAACACGACTACAGCATAACACCATCGCCTCCGCATTTTGCTGTTGGAACTACACACGCTGGAAAATGACGTTCACTGGGAATTCGCCTTACACACACCCTGCCATCGGATCGCCACATTATGTACCGTGATTCATCACTCCACACAACGTTTTTCCACTGTCCAATCTTGCACTGTTTTCGGTACTTTTACCAAGGGAGGCGTCGTTAGCATTTACCGGCGCGATGTGTGGCTTACGAGCAGCCGCTCGTCTATGAAATCCAAGTTTTCTCACCTCCCGCCTGACTGTCATAGTATTTACAGAGGATCCTAAAGCAGTTTGGAATTCCTGTGTGATGGTCTGGATATGTGTCTGACTATTACACATTACGACCCTCTTCAACTGTCGGTGGTATCTGTCAGTCAACAGACGAGGCCGGCCTGTACGCTTTTGTGCTGTACGTGTCACTTCACGTTTCTACGTCACTATCACATAGTAAACAGTGGGTCTAGGGATATTTAAAAGTGTGGAAATCTCGCGTACAGAAGTATGACACAAGTGTCACCCAATCACCTGACCACGTTCTAAGTCCGTGAGTTCTGCGGAGCCCCCCATTCTGCTCTCTCTCTCTCTCTCTCTCTCTCTCTCTCTCTCTCTCTCTCTCACGATGTCTAATGACTACTGAGGTCGCTGATATGGAGTACCTGGCAGTAGGTTGCAGCACAATGCACCTAATAGGAAAAACGTTTATTTTTTTGAAGTGTCCTGATACTTTTGTTCTCATAGTGTAGTGAGAGAGTAATGATCCCTAACCAATCGAACTTTTTCAGACAGGGCTATTTTCCAGACACTCACCTTCCTCTGTGCTCTTACTAGATGTGCGGGATATAAGAAGCCCGCATCTCGTGGTCGTGCGGTAGCGTTCTCGCTTCCCACGCCCGGGTTCCCGGGTTCGATTCCGGGCGCGGTCAGGGATTTTCTCTGCCTCGTGATGACTGGGTGTTGTGTGATGTCCTTAGGTTAGTTGGGTTTAAGTAGTTCTACGTTCTAGGGGACTGATGACCATAGATGTTAAGTCCCATAGTGCTCAGAACCATTTGAATCATTTGGATATAAGAGCGAAACCATCAGACGTGACGGAATGTAGTAACTAAAAACAAGTTGTAAAATGTATAGGCTAAAAACGTGTTCCTTAAATAATGTAAGTATATTGTCATATCACCCCCAAGATTTCACCACAAGTTATTTTCACAATTCTAAGTTTACCAAATTATAAAAGAAGAATACTGCTTACTTTCAAAAGAGCGTTTGTGAGTATCTTACCTGGTGTCGTAGCTGGGGCTGGCTGTAATTTAGTGTCTACGTTGTCGATTAGCCTAGCAGGGCCAGCACGAGACCTTAGTTGGGAGATCGCCGAGATAAATATCGGTTCCCCATTTAACATTGGTTTCCCAACATATGCTGCAAGGGCCTGTGTCACAACCTAAATTACCGCGTCGTTAGAAAGCCTGAAAATTATTGAAACATTACAGAAGCCGCGATTAGATGGGCGTTGCTCGTAGCCGGCAGCGAACTCTGAGAGCGCCAAGGCCCGAGTTAAATTGCTTCCAGAGACCCAAGGAGGCATTTAACCGATAGTTCCAGTCTCCAGGCTGATAAAGAATAGTAACGCCGCACTGCGCAACTAAAGACTGTTGCTCATTCCGTAAGCAACAAAGCAGGTGTTCTGGGTAATCACTAAGATTATCTATCCTCCACGAAACACCATATGTGGTATGCTGCGTTATTCCTCCTCATACATTCTTCCAGTCGAGAATGGTACACGGAAAGAAAAATTATCGTTCCATGTTGTATACGCCCGATTTTGTCTAAGTTTGCCATGGTGGTCTTTACGCTAGATGTAAATTACAGAAAGTAATTAGCGTGTTAAATCTAATTGTAACTGTGGTACTGCGGTTTTCAGCTATTGAATTTGCAAATCCTCCATGTTGATAAATTATGAGTCATCTGCACTGACACTGAGCTATTCGTGTGCCTGAAGCGGACAACTACTTCGTTCGCTACAGCATTGTCCCTGACACAAACTACGTGGCTTAGAATTTCTTTATCTTCGCTAGAGAAGATGTGTAAAGATATAAATTCATGTGATGTAGTAATGATAGTTTCATTGCGGAACTACTGACAAAATAATTATTGTTTAAGAAATCTGGTCTCGTAGTACACTAAAGTAAGGTGCGGTAGTTAGGCAGAAATGTGGAGGATGCCGCAGGCTAGACTAACACGGAAAGCTGCATCCAACTAGTTTTCAGACTGAAGACAACAATAACTGTACACTAAATCTGAGACCGCCGTTTCTGAGTAACACTACATAATATCCCTTTGTTCAGTGAAAAAAAAGAGTTTGATTACTAAGTGTTTTTTGATGCGATTGTAAACATGTACAAACTGCGATGATTAGTGTTCTTTCAGAGATAAGAGTTGAAGGCTCTGATATTGCATAAGGACACTCGACTTTCCTGATAGTGAACATAATGTTAATGCTCAGATGATGCCAGATAGCTGAGCACACGAGACTGTTTCGCTCTGTGGGAACACAGCAGAGTTTGACTTCCCTATTGTCGATAACAACTCACTTAATCCACAACGTTCAGACGCCCTGATGCCGAATGCACTCTGAATAGTGCCGAACATTATAATATCGTAGCATCTGTATTTTTTCAGAACGAAAATACCGCGTTGCAGTTACTGTCGTCGCGCAGCTATTCATTAAATTACTGGTGTGCTTTACGTTCTTGAATGTCACCACATTTGCGGTAAGCTGATTATGCTATTTGTAAACAAGTTCTAAATCAATGCTCGCAGAGAGAACTGGCTGCAGAAGATTAGTCTGCGTGTCAGGGAGTACTCGGATCAGTCTACATTGGTGCTTTGGTCGACGCGCCAGACTGTAGTGTGGGTCAGCTTGGCAGCCAACTTCCCGTCCTATCAACATTTCTTGCATAAAGTGACACTGCGCGTACTGTCTCATTTCAGTCATCCTTCCATACAAACTGGGGGCCTGAACAGTGAACACAAGCTGCATTTTCTCGTTCACGACTGGACACACAGCGCGCTCTACTCAATTACTTTAAGCACATCTGCATCTACATCCATACTCTGCAAGCCCCCTGACTCTGTGTGGCGGAGGGTACCCTGAGTACCTCTATCGGTTCTCCCTTCTATTCCAGTCTCGTATTGTTCGTGGAAAGGAGGATTGTCGGTATGCATCTGTGTGGGCTCTAATCTCTCTGATTTTATCCTCATCGTCTCTTCGCGAGATATACGTAGGAGGGAGCAATATACTGATTGACTCTTCGGTGAAGGTATGTTCTCGAAACTTCAACAAAAGCCTGTACCGAGCTACTGAGCGTCTCACCTGCAGATCCTTCCGCTGGAGTTTTTCATCTCCGTAACGCTTTCGCGATTACTAAATGATCCTGTAACGAAGCGCGCTACTCTCCGTTGGATCTTCTCTATCAACCCTATCTGGTACGGATCTCACACTACTGAGCAGTATTCAGGCAGGGGCCGAACAAGCGTACTGTAACCTACTTTCTTTGTTTTCGGATTGCATTTCCTTAGGATTCTTCCAATGAATCTGTCTGGCATCTGCTTTACCGACGATGCCAGACTGAGATTCATTGGAAGAATCCTAAGGAAATGCAATCCGACAACAAAGGAAGTAGGTTACAGTACGCTTGTTCGCCCAATGCTTGAATACTGCTCAGCAGTGTGGGATCCGCACCAGGCAGGGTTTATAGAAGAGATAGAGAAGATCCAACGGAGAGCAGCGCGCTTCGTTACAGGATCATTTAGTAATTGCGAAAGCGTTACGGAGATGATAGATAAACTCCAGTGGAAGACTCTGCAAGAGAGACGCTCAGTAGCTCGGTACGGGCTTTTGTTAAAGTTTCGAGAACATACCTTCACCGAAGAGTCAAGCAGTATATTGCTCCCTCCTACGTATATCTCGCGAAGAGACCATGAGGATAAAATCAGAGAGATTAGAGCCCACACAGAAGCATACCGACAATCCTTCTTTCCACGTACAATACGAGACTGGAATAGAAGGGAGAACCGATAGAGGTACTCAGGGTACCCTCCGCCACACACCGTCAGGTGGCTTGCGGAGTATGGATGTAGATGTAGATGTAGACGATCAAATTTATAAGATCATTCCATTTTAAATCACACCTAATGCCTACTCCCAGATAATTTATGGAATTAACTGCTTCCAGTTACTCACCTGCTATTTTATAGCTAAATGATAAGGGATCTATCTTTCTGTGTATTCGCAGCGCATTACACTTGTCTACATTGAGATTCAATTGCCATTCTCTGCGCCATGCGTCAATTCGTTGCAGATCCTCCTGCATTTCAATACAATTTTCCATTGTTACATCCTCTCGATACACCACAGCATGATCTGCAAAAAGCCTCAGTGAACTTCCGAGGTCATCCACAAGGTCATTTATGTATATTGTGAATAGCAACGGTCCTACGACACTCCCCTGCGGCATACCTGGAATCACTCTTACTTCGGAAGACTTCTCTCCATTGAGAATGATATGCTGCGTTCTGTTATCTAGAAACTCTTCAATCCAATCACACAATTGGTTTTATAGTCCATATGCTCTCACTTTGTTCATTAAACGACTGTGGGGAACTGTATCGAACGCCTTGCGGAAGTCAAGAAACACGGCATCTACCTGTGAACCCGTGTCTATGGCCCTCTGAGTCTCGTGGACGAATAGCGCGAGCTGGGTTTCACACGACCGTCTTTTTCGAAACCCATGCTGATTCCTACAGAGTAGATTTCTTGTCTCCAGAAAAGTCATTATACTCGAACATAATGCGTGTTCCAAAATTCTACAACTGATCGACGTTAGAGATATTGGTCTATAGTTCTGAACATCTGTTCGACGTCTCTTCTTGAAAACGGGGATTACCTGTGCCCTTTTCCAATCCTTTGGAACGTTACAGTCTTCTAGAGACCTACGGTACACCGCTGCAAGAAGAGGGGCAAGCTCCTTTGTGTACTCTGTGTAAAACCGAACTGGCATCCCATCAGGTCCAGCGGCCTTTCCTCTTTCGAGCGATTTTAATTGTTTCTCTATCCCTTTGTCGTCTTTTTCGATATCTACCATTTTGTCATCTGTGCGACAATCTAGAGAAGGAACTACAGTGCACATACCGGTGGTTCAACGGCCTTCCTGCAGTGATATCACCGGTTCCCGTCAGATCACCTAAGTTAAGTGCTGTCAGGCTGGTCTAGCACTTGGGTGGGTGACCATCCGGTCTGCCGAGCGCTGTTCGCAAGCGGGATGCACTCAGCCCTTGCGAGGCAAACTGAGGAGCTACATGAGAAGTAGCGGCTCCGGTCTCGTAAACTGACATACGGCTAGGAGAGCGGTGTGCTGACCACATACCCCTCCATATCCTCATACAGTGACGCCTGTGGGCTGAGGATAACATGACGGCCGGTTGGTACAGTTGGGCCTACAAAGGCCTGTTCGGACGGAGTTTAGTTTCATCCGCCGGTGGTTGTATGTCGCGACTGTTCTTGCTCGTAAACCAACCTAAAACGTAGTCCTGATCTGGAAAATACAATCTGTGCATACGATGACGGTACTGGAAAACGCTTTTTGAGCTGTTTACAACATGCGTACTAACCCGGCCGCGTCATTGACAAGAAGATTGTATTCTTTAAAAGGTAATGTCTTAGCACGAGTTAGTTGGTATTGGTGCGCAGCCATTAGTTGCAACCTAAACGTAGTAAATATTTTTCATGGATCTATCTGCGGCACTCTGTGATACTACAGCCAATCTACTGCCCTCCGTGTATTGTTTAATTGGGTACCTATATCTAAAGGGTGATCATTATGAGAGGTGTAGTGGTTATGGTACTGAACACACATTGGAGTGGGCGAAAGCCACGGTCTATTTTGTCACCTGTTTTTGCTCAACTTTGCTAGTTTTCCATCTGCAACTATTCGAACGCCGACTGGTACAGGCCACCCTTCAAGCACAAGCAACCGAAGATAGGGTTGCTGGCATTTTATACTAAACAGGACCAACAAATGTGAAATTTGTGTTAAAATGTTAGAGCTGCTCACTAATTCTGTAAAATAAGTACTCCTAGTACCAAAACCACGCCATCAAAGAAGTGACATAGCTTCCCTGTTCCTTGAAATCCTTCAAGTATTGTCGTCAGACCAATCTCTCTCTCTCTCTCTCTCTCTCTCTCTCTCTCTCTCTCTCTCTCTCTCTCTCTCTCTCTCTCTCTACCTCTACCCCTGTCTTCCCCCACTTCCCTCTACCAATTACACAACCGAGCGTGCGCTGCACAAGCCCATGCTGTGATCACTCGCTTACTGGTGTCAACACTATGTGGCGAAGACGACGCAGCGTAAAGGAGAGCAGATTACTTAATACTGTTTGCAATGTGTCAGTTGCGTGATATATTACGAGATGCGGCGAGTTTCATCGCATAACACGGCATTTTGTAATGCTATCGTTCGAGACCTTGACCGTATCGCACGTTATCGGCATAAGAATGCGGCGCGTAATCGTCGTCCTTAAGAAGTTTCACTGCGGAACATACACTGCTCGACGGTAGTTTACTTACTTCAGTACGATTTAACAGTCAGACAGTTACGGGGAAACGTTTCGATGTACGTTTTTTTTATATTACTGTGCTAGCTAGACTGAGGGGCCAACCGTCGTGAACACACAGCTCGTATATTAAATTCGCTGTACGTACTGAGAATTGCGGTGTAAGAACAATTACTATGGACACTTAAGATTTGCGAACCACATTCAGTAACCGAAATACTGAGGTACGATCTTAATATATGTAGCAGATCCTTAATTTCCACCCAGAAAGTGAGCAGCAGTCTGCAGCATGCAAGTTCGGTAGGCTGGCACGAATATTGAACTTAGTAAGCGACAAGCATTAGCCTTTCCAGTCCAAGTAGGTGGTTACTCTCCTAGTGATTTCCTGTTTACTGCCGGGATGCTTCGTGTCACCTAAATTGCACAGAATGTTCCAGGAGGAATGTTCAGTATTGAGGGATATGTCAGATACGATCGTTCGAAGCAAAACGAGTCTAGTAACCATGGACTCTAAAATGCGTACTTCAAAGAGCTATGAGCACGAGTTCAGTAGACGAGTGTTTCACTGTAGTGAAGACAGAGAAGCGCCCATGTCCAGCTCGGCGAGGCCGACAGCTAACCGAAGGGGCGTGGGTTCGATTCCGGCGGGGTGGCAGATTTTCTCCGCTCGGAGACTGGGTGTTGTGTTGTCCATATTTTCGTACCCTCATAACTGGCACGATAATCGCCTGTATGGTGAACGTGACTCGTACTAAGGTGCGGCTTGTTCCTAATGATTGTTCTCATTTGTCGAAACACACTGTCGTATCTTCCATTGTTGTGATGGCTGTATGGGTGCATCCCGAAAGCCAATTTAAAAATAATCATACTTCCTTTTCGTCACAATCGTCTTCAGCGACAGTTTATCGTGATCACTTAACACACACTTTAGCTCGCGTTGTGACTTACCAGACGATGTCTCTTCTCTTTCCCTTTGTGTGGTATAAATCTCCGATACGGTACATCATCAAACATTTCCGTTACATTGCTTACGGAGGCACCTACGATACGAACACCAACAATTTTCCCACGTTCTAATTGACGTAGCTCCGACGCAGCTGCACTTGCAACTACATGGAATACTCTTCTCACCACAACTGACATTTTCAAAGTATTGAGACCATTGCGCAGGTGATGATCGCGGCCTGCAACCTATAGGTGGTGTCGGTGTGCCGACCAGCTTGGTGGTTTTCCAGTCGTTTCTCGTATCCCACCAGGTGAATACGGACTGTTTTCTATGTTCTGCCTCAGATACACACTACGCAAATATTTATAACACTTTCTCACATACAGGCCGCATCTCGTGGTCGTGCGGTAGCGTTCTCGCTTCCCACGCCCGGGTTCCCGGGTTCGATTCCCGTTGGTGTCAGGGATTTTCTCTGCCTCGTGATGGCTGGGTGGTGCTTGATGTCCTTAGGTTAGTTAGGTTTAAGTATTTCTAAGTTCTAGGGGACTGATGACCTCAGATGTTAAGTCCCATAGTGCTCAGAGCCATTTGAACCATTTTTTCGCACATACATATACAGAATTTACCCTATACGTAGACCGATTGTGTGCACTGCTTCTCTCCTGGATAGTGAATAGGTGACTGATGATATCTGTTTGGTCTCCTTAAACACTTAATCACCATCAACAGCGTAATTATTATTATTATTGTTATTGTTATTATTATTATTGTTATTGCTAAGGAAATTAATAAATTAATGTTCTATTGTTCTAATTTGTTCTCTAGCAAATTTTTACATTAATCTGACGTATATTGCTAAGTAATGTCACCAACAGAGACGTCCAGATGAATAAAACTTACGACTCCTGTCGCCAACCCCTATATAATAAACCTGTTTTCAGCCTCCTTAGCCTGTACTCACGCACAGTTCTCAAAGACCAACGAAGCACCCATATTAACTGCCAGGAACAGGCGATAAATTTGAAAAAGTCTGGTAAGAGCGACGATGCACCATCGCCTTCCACAACAATCAATTTCTCGCTATTAGCTCTACAGCGTCTCGTATTTGTGCCGTAAGAGTTTACGCATCAGAAACTGGTGCACTGAACACTTCATTCTTAACGTAAAGCCACAGAAGTCAAGAAGGGTTATATCTGGTGAACATGGTGGCTATGATGTTTTACTCTCTTTATCAATCCATCTGTCCTGAAAGATTTCATCAAGGACCTGGTAAAAGAATAATCCTTAGCGTGGCGGTGCGCTGTCTTTTTGAATTACTACCCATGTTTGAATTTGGAAATTTGTGGTAAGGTCTTATGGGACCAAACTGCTGAGGTCACCGGTCCTTAAGCCTACACACTACTTAATCTAACTTAAACTAACTGACGCTGTGGACATCACACACACTCATGCCCGAGGGAGGACTCGAACATCCGAAGGGGGAAGCCGCACGGACCATTACAAGGCGTCCCAGACCACGCGGCTACTCCGCGCGGCATGTTTGAAATTCATGTAACTGATGTTATCAGAGCACACGTAATAACTTCATTTGTAAACAACCATTATCAAAAAACCGCATAGACTTGTCCAAGTGTGTCCACGAAAACGTTATTAGTTGTACTACTATTTGCAACAAGCAACATAGCTATATCAAGTATTATGATTAATAAAAACCGCCTCATCTCTATTATTCCACATTTATTGCGTTGCGGCCGGTTTCGTCCGTTTAACATCTTCAGGTTGTCAAGTTGTACTAAAGTCACAACATAAATGGTATGGATGACGTGACTTTCGCACAATTCGGCAACCAGATGATGTTGAAACATAATAAATGTATAGTGGTACCGCTGACGTGGTTTTTATTAATTATTTACACTGTCAGATGCAGTGCTCAACATGACAAAGAGTATCTAGTATAGTTTGTAAGAAACATTTTTTTTTGTAATAGGGGAAGGATTTTGCTCCCACCCTGCACGCTTTATGACAATCTGACGTCTGTTGCATGACGCCTTCATCGTTTCCAGCTGTGATTTTGAGAAGTGTATACATCCACACAAATAGTGTTCTGGAAGACAACGTCTGTCCACACTCGATTGGTACCAGTCTAAACTGATAGCAATAAGAAAGATGTCTTACAGCTTCTGATGCATAGTAGTTATTTCTGTTTGGTGAACTGGGGATATCTATTAACTCTTTCCACATGAATTGTGCTGTAAAATATGAACCATGGCCTGCGTTAGCTTGCTGGATACTGGCCTCGTTTAAAACAACACGTAATCAACTGAATAAATATTTCAGTTTCTTTGCAAATTACGTGTCAGATGCACATAACACCATGATTGAGACGCCAGCACAGTTCGACCGTGTCCTTTAAAAAGCACTCTCCGTTAATGGCTACACAAAGGTAGCTGTTTAATGCAGCGGACCGGTTCTTTAGGCTAGGCTTCAGGTGTATAGCATGTGTGGTTCTCCCAACTGTTGCCCCATTAATGGCCTCAGAAACATCACAGAGCATGAGCATTGCATGTGAGGTATTTGTTGCAACCGAGAAATGCGGACAAGGAAGTAACAGCACTGATAGTGCTTTCAACGTCACTAGTACGCCCCAGGCTTGCGCTGTGTGCGATGGCGTCCACGAAGCGGAAAGGCCTCGTACACTTACCTTGCAGACAGTGTATCTCCGGCGAAACACGATCTCTGACAACTTAATGATTTTAACTGTCTCCACTCTTCTCTAACGGATACACACTGTCTTCAGTTGGCAAAGAGAGACAGTGGAGAGAATATGTTTGTACATTTGTACAAAGTTTTCTTATGAGTGGCCGAGGGGACACATTCCAGACCTACCGCTGTTCATAATCAGCACGAAAAGGCCTCAGGAGTTGGCATAATGGGCGTGAATCAAACCACCCCTTTCCACAGGGCGTTGATACCCACACATTTCACGATCAAAAATGACAGTTCGCAGTTCGATGAACAGTAGTAAGACGTTCATGTCAACCGTTCACACTGCTGACACCCTCGATCGTTTCGACACTTCTCTATGGACAGTATGACGTTGTGTCCCCATTAAACGTGATATGGCACCTCCGGAGGTCAGCGCTACCGTAGTTTCTGCTCTCGTGTACAGGTTGGAATCGCTAGGTACCATTCAAAACCATTCGACGAAATTGTAACATGACGTGTGGCAGGAAAGGATACTTTCGCATTCCCATCCCTCCGTTTAAGCGCTCTCCTATGGCGTAGCCAGGGGAGGGTGTAACATTCAAATATCCATGAATAAAACGGCGAAGAATCACTAAGACCCTCAGTTCGGCAACACTCTGGCTACCACCCACGCACCTTAGCTGATAACGTAATAAATGTACATGTCTGAAACTTCGAGACACACGGAGCCCTGTGGTTGCTACAGCACCTGAGGGTCAGGCAACCCCTTCGACTTCCCTCAGGCGCTGTTTACCTGCCGTCATGCGCAAGGCAGAATATGCGTCGAAATTTCAGACATGTACATTTTTTACGTGCCTAGATAGGGGGCGTAGGTGGTAGCGAGGGTATTGCCAAACTGAGAGGAACCCTTCGCCTTTTTATTCACGCACATCTGAATGTTGAAACCTCCCCCCCCCCCCCCTCCCCTCCCATGATCGCGCTGTAGGTGAGGGCGAAAACGGAGGGATGAAAATGCGTACGTACACTTTTCTGCCACGCTTTATGTTCAGACTTTTTCGAATGGTTTTGAACGGCCTCTGGTGGTCACAGCCTGTACACGAGAGCAAAACTAGCCATCGCGCTGCTCACCAAAGAGGCCAGATGACATTTAATGGGGATGTATCTCCACAATATCCTCAGAGAAGGGTGTAATCGGCTGAGGGTGTCAGCAGTATCAAAGATACACAAGAGCGTCTTCCTGTTGTTGATCAACTTGCGAACTGTTATTTTCGACAGCGAAATATGTAGGAATCAACGCCCCATGTAATGGGGTGGTTTCATTGACGCCCTTTATGCCAACCTTGAGACCTTTTCGTACCGATTCTGAGCGATGGTGTGTCTTGAATTTTTTCTCCGCCACTGATAAGATTCTTATGCTGAGCGTCGCGGTTCTAACCACCATCGCAGAGGCGTCAAAAAGAGAGGTGAAATGTGAGTCCGCGGTGGCGTTGTGCAAAATTGTGGCGAAGTTTGGTGCCTGTGTGATATTAACCCACCTTACAAATCACATGAGCTTCTGAGCTATAGCCTTTTTGTCGCATGTGTCGACACCTTCCTGGTAGAAGGGTCGTCAGGCACGAGGATGACGCCACAGGTCTCCACGTTTTGGACCCAGAGATAGGAAGATTGTACGCTCTGTTAAGCGAAATTTGAAACTAATACTTCGCAATGGGTGTGAATTACTTAACTTTGTGCTCAGTGCGCCATTGAAAAATTGCAAAGGACTGTCCACTATAAAATTCATTACGTTGTCTCCAAACCGCAAATAGTAATCGGTACTTCACGAGAGAGAGACTGTAACAAACATCTGTGAACAGTTCCAAGAGGGTTCTTCAGTAACTTCTCAGCAGGGGCAGAGTACAGTCATACCTTAAAGCGAACATCGGCTTCATACGTGCTCACATTGCCACAAAATGCAGTTATCACGTTTTCGAGCAAGCTCTGACACTTCTGCGACAACATTGCTTGAGCAGGGACACCGAGCACCCCACTAGATCCTGGCGAATTACTGAACTGGGCAGCGAAGTGGTTAGCACACTGGACTCGCATTCGGGAGGAGGACGGTTCAAACCCGCGTCCGACCATCCTTATTTAGGTTTTCCGTGATTTCCATAAATCGTTTCAGGCAAATCTCGAGATGGTTCCTTTGTAGGGGCACTGCCGGCTTCTTTCCCGTCCTTCTCTAATGCGATGCGACCGATGACCTCGTTGTTTGAACCTATACCCCGAATCAATCAACCAACCAACCAACCAACCCGGCTAATTTTCTTGTGCAGCAGCTGCGCCTTGCCCTCCACAATTCCAGCTTACCCCAGTGCCATTCAACAACCATCTGACTCCCCGGCCGACCATCGCGCAAGAGAAGCTCCCGAGATTCCCAGACCGAAGAGAGGTCATTGCCCTTTGATGCGACTATCGATAAGTGCTGACATGACACACCACACAGTTGTATGTGACATAGTTCTTTAGAAATAAGTGTTTTTAACCAGCGAAGACTTTCTGCTCACCATGTATTACGTGCTTGGATATGTAAATTCTTAGCATCTCAGCGCAGGTTAAGGCGCTCAGTCCGGAACCGCGCGACTGCTACGGTCGCAGGTTCGAATCCTGCCTCGGGCATGGATGTGTGTGATGTCCTTAGGTTAGTTAGGTTTAAGTAGTTCTAAGTTCTAGGGGACTGATGACCACAGATGTTAAGTCCCATAGTGCTCAGAGCCATTTGAGCCATCTCAGCGCATCTGTACATTTTAGGTAGGAGTAACGACATATGCATTCTGTAATGTAGGAAAGATTATGCAGCGGGTTTCTCAATCAAATATCGCATGTGAACGTTGGTTGTTTGTGACGAGACCGTGTAACGCCTCCTGTAAAAAGGAGAAACTTCTACCAGCATGTGTCTGGATTTGACAACCGCAGGATCATGTTAAGTCGATGGTGCAGTTTTTCGTTCCTCGATATTGCTGTTCACGTAGGTCGGCATCTAAATTGGAATCGATGGGTCCAAGCATCATGCTTGATCTCAGCTGCCTCACCTGTGTAGCGCTGTCGAGATGACAGCCTTATTGTTCGCCCGGTCATGCAGGATCGTACCTTCGTCACGTACCTTGAGTAATGAGATGGGCTTTTTAGCAGCAAGACAAGTATCCAGACTGGCAGATCGGCGACTTCTGGAGGACCATCCACGGTTAGCACGTCGACCATTATGGTGGCTACCCTTGATGCGACAGCAAAGACATGTACACTTTAGTGGCACCCTCAAGGAGCTCATTGGAGACACTAGTCCCTAATATGCATACAGCATCACGGTCGACGTGAGTGAGAACGGACGTTGCCAGATGGTCATTATTAGACGGGCTCTGGTTCTGGTGTGATGATATGGAATGCCACATGATACACATTACGAGTACTTCTGTTTCGCGTAACCGGTAATCTAGACGGTAGCCGTTTCGTAATTGCCATGTCAGGGTCGCTGGCTGTGCCCTATCTTCGAGTTCTCCGTGGCGTTATCTTTCAACAAGATAACGCAAGTTTGTTGTGTGGTCTTGACCTACTTTCATAAAAACGGTGTCTGACTGTTTCCCTAGACAGTGCGTTCTCTAGATGTTTCAGCCATTGAAAACATCCGGTCGTGGGTTTCGCAAGCCACTTTAATTGATAAAATCTGGAGTAGAACTGAATCAGGATGGAATGACTGTGCCGCATCTGTCGTCCAAGCTTAGTTCGTCACTGTTCACAGACAGGTTAGCCATTGTGGCTTTCAGAGATGGCAGCACAATGTACTAACTTTCACACCCTGTATACCGGCTCGGCTCTGAGCACTATGCGACTTAACTTCTGAGGTCATCAGTCGCCTAGAACTTCGAACTAATTAAACCTAACTTACCTAAGGACATCACACACATCCATGCCCGAGGTAGGAATCGAACCTGCGACCGTAGCGGTCGCCCGGCTCCAGGCTGCAGCACCTAGAACCGCACGGCCACTCCGGCCGGCATCCTGTATACCCGCAAAATGCAAATTATATATTCTTCCTACAACAGTGTATACGGAAAATTTGTAAATTTTCGTTTCTGGAGTACAGTTTTAATGGCCGGCAGTGTAAGCCAATTTCATCCACAGCCTACTTAATGTCAAAAGCACAAAATCACCACCACAACCTCTTATATAAGATCCAAACATAATTGAGATGATCTAATGCCGTATTAATACAACAGTACGATGCGTCGAAACTCTGGATACTTACAAAACGTTGAAAAATATCGTTTGCGTTTTTCACTTTACATGGAGAGGGTTTGTACGTCATGTACATATCCTCACAGCTACTAATGTTTAAAACTTCGTGTTCCTGAAGATCGTTTGTGACAATCCAACCTGGTACCGTAGCAATAACGAAGCACAGCATCTGATGATGGCGACTCATAGTGGCGACAGAGTAGGCTTCTTTTTAGCAGAACATCATATCCAATAACTTAGAGGAACAAACGTAAAATAATGTTTTTCGGCTGTGTCGCTACTGCTCAGTGGGAACTGCAGCATTTTAGTTGAAATTCAGAGTCACAGTAAATGACTATCGCTCTTCCACCCAACAGTGGCAACAGTGTGTTCCTACAGCACAGACACAGCAAGTTTCTGAAGGTAATACGCTACTGAAAATCACACCTACTTGTTCCTCCTCCCCCCCCCCCCCCCCCCCCTATAAAACATCACTGCCTTTAATGGAGACTGGGAATCGCGCTGTATAAAAGAAAGAATTTTTTCTAACGGAAGTAATAATGATGACGATGATGATATATAACAATGCCACACCGAATTACTCGTACAATCCTTCTTTTGCATAGTGTGGATAAGTGGAAAGCCATCATCGCGCTACAGCTACATTTAGCGGAACCAAGTTGTTGTTTCACTTAAAAGAGCATGGCTTATATGCTCCACACAAGAAAAACTGCCGCCTGAGATTTGCACTGTGTGTACCAACGTCATGGTAGTGACGAGGGGTATATAAGCGCACATCCGCAGAGTATAATAAAAAGTGTGGCGAGACAGACCAAAGAAACATTCTGCAGTCACTAATTGCCCACTTGAGCGATGCCCAGTGCAGCCGACGCGTCGTGTAAGTTAGTTTGATGAATGCGTGACGCGCGAATGACGGAGTGGGCATCCGCTGGAATAACTCTGCTGCGCATCGTCATCAGGGATGTGTTGACCACAATAACAGCTGCTCCTCGCTGTCGAGCCTGTGGAAGGAACCAGTCGTCAAACGCAGATCGTACATCCACTTCCTTTCACGATCATCATCACTGGGTGGACAATAAGTAAATACTCTTCTAATATGGCTTAATGTCTTCTTAAGCATCCAAATCATCCGAAATGCTGTTGGATATACATGCATACATACATACATACATACAAATAAATCATGAATGATCACCAATGGGATCGGTAACTAGTTCAAATCAAATAGCTCTGAGCACTATGAGACTTAACATCTTAGGTCATCAGTCTCCTAGAACTTAGAACTACTTAAACCTAATTACCCTAAGGACGTCACACACATCCATGCCCGAGGCAGGATTCGAACCTGCTACCGTAGCGGTCGCGCCGTTCCAGTGTGAAGCGCCTAGAACCGCTCGGCCACACAGGCCGGCTCGGTATCTAATTCTTAATATTTTCTTCAATACTGCCTATATTGGCTCCATAATACTTAAATCAGATGTTTGTCTAGAACACATAATAAGTATAATTACATCTTCCAGCCTTTCTTGGACGTGTGAACCCACCTGAATGATAGAATCATCATACTGAAAAATGTAATCATCTACATGGAACATTGTCTCCACCATTAACGGAACACAGTTACTTAAAATGTTGTAGAATGCCTTCATAGACAGATTGTTCCCCATTCCTTGTGACCATAGAACACTCAGAAAACTACGATTTAGCCTACCATTACAGAACTTCCGCAATGTTCCACCGTTGGAAGTAGGCAGTCTAGATTATACACACACCCTAATGTTCCCCACTCGTGACCAGGTATTGCAATGAGTAAAAGGAGCGCATTAAAAGTTTCTGGAGATTAATACTTAGGATTTTGTTCTCGCTACAGCACTGTATTACAATATTTGGCAAGAGTAGCCTTCAACCTAATGTGGAGTTCATTCAGTTCCCTTTTTTGTTAATGCTGTCTTCTCTAGACACAAGCTACCCTTAGTACTTGGCATCACGTTATAAGCCACATTATTATAAATAACGCTCTTCTGTCGTTATGCGTAAGTTAATTTTCTCTTCCGCTGTTGTGATTAGCAGGTCAACTTTACCCTTAAACTCACTCTGCTGTCTTGACACTAGATGCAGTAGGTCACAATGATCACACATACACTATCAGCTGAAAACTCTTGCAGACATATTGACAGTACATTGCTGGTAAGTCAGAAAACAAGGTCAGGGAATGAGATGTTATTACCAGAATGTTCATATTTAGTCCTAGCCCCCCCCCCCCCCCGCCCCCTGCAGTTGTACTGACAGTTCCTCGTTAAGACCATGTACCATGTACACATCAATCTCTACACACTAAAGAACTACGGCTGACTTGAAGTACACCACATATATGGTCGGTTTACAGACCTACCATTCCAGCCAGAAGGAAGATTAGGTTTAATGTCCGCCGAGCGGTTCTAGGCGCTTCAGTCTGGAACCGCGCGACCGCTACGGTCGCAGGTTCGAATCCTGCCTCGGGCATGGATGTGTGTGATGTCTTTAGGTTAGTTGGGTTTAAGTAGTTCTAAGTTATAGGGGACTGATGACCCCAGATGTTAAGTCCCATAGTGCTCAGAGTCATTTGAACCATTTTTTGTTTAATGTCCCGTCGACAATGAGATCATTAGAGACGGAGCACAAGCTCGGATTCCGTCAAGGGTGGGGGAGGAAATCGACCGTGCCCTTTCGAAAAAACCATCCCGGCATTTGCTTGGAACGATTTAGAGAAATCACTTAAACCTAAATCTGGATGGCTGAACGCTGATTTGAACCGTCGTCCTCCCGAATACGAATCTAGTGGGCTAACCACTTTGCCATCTCGCTCGGTCAGTCCAGTTGGTCTTAATAAGATTTTCTTTATTAAATTCTGGGAAGTCCTTTTCTTCTCTCTCATCATTTTAGACTTTTATTGCCTACTTAATGAAATGGCGACGTGGCATGGGTGTTATGTTACTGGATACTTCAGCCATATTAATTAATGTTTTCTGCGTTTTTCCTAAATTAGTTCAGGTGAATGACATGATGTTTCATTGAACATGGCGACTGTTGGTGTCTTCCTTCCTTGTTCGTAGTCAGAGTTGATGCGCTCTCTCTCTCTCTCTCTCTCTCTCTCTCTCTCTCTCTCTCTCTCTCTCTCAGCTATCCGTGAGACCAAGTCTGAAATTTCTGATTTCCTAGTTACTGCCTCGATGCGAGTTTACACGCTATTTCTTCGAGAACGTCGTATGGACGCGCAGTAAAATTTACATGTAGACTAATTATTCGTAAATCAATTTCGCTTAACATTAACGCATTTGCATCGCTCCTCATTTCCAATTGCCTATCAGAAATGAGAAAATTGTTTTCATTTTATCCATTATGTTTGAACTGACTTACTGTGGTACAGCCGATGAATGTGCACATGAATTCCGCATTTGGAGGAACATCGTTCTAGTTTAAACAAGGCAAAACGCAATTCATTCCCTGCTTGTGCATTTACGTTTTCGTAATTCCTTTGCTTTGTCGACAACGGACGCTGCATAGCGAAGAAAACGACGCAGTGGCGTGCTGTAATGGCGTAATTTATATTTTCTTTCCTCTGAAAAAAAGTTTGTACAACATTATAAACATTTCTCGTTGTTTACGTATCCTCTATTTTGTTAATTAATAACAAGCATGTGGAGTAGCCAGAAATTGTGTAAATTGTTAATTCTTCTGAGGATCGTGATGGAATCTTGCTAACTATTAGCCGGCTGTCAGGAATGTTGTTGTTCGACGCGTTTGACAAATGGGTTCCAGGGAACGGAATAAAGCGCTGGAATCGTGCCGTCACGATTATATACGGCCGCGCGGAAGGTCGACTGTACGGAGTGAAGATGGGACCATTACAGCTAGCGAAAAATTACTGCGGTGATGCTGCGTGATGGCAAGTCGCGATCGCGTGATCGGGCGAGCGCAGTGCAGCGCCGTTCGCTGTCGGCGGAAGGCAGGGCCGTCTCGTCACGGTAGATGCGAGTGGCCTCGCACATCCCACTCACCGTGAATCATCCGGGACGTCAGGCACACTTCCTCTTATCATCCGTTAACTTTTTTGTTTTCCGTGTTTCGTTCCGCTTCCCGTAAAACACGATGAAACTAACCTTTCACAAGAGGGAGGCGTGATGCCTAGTATTCACGAAACTTCCTGGCAGATTCAAACTGTGTGCCCGACCGAGACTAGAACTCGGGACCTTTGCCTTTCGCGGGCAAGTGCTCTACCAACTGAGCTACCGAAGCACGACTGACGCCCGGTACCCACAGCTTTACTTCTGCCAGTACCTCGTCTCCTACCTTCCAAACTTTACAGAAGCTCTCCTGCGAACCTTGCAGAACTAGCACTCCTGAAAGAAAGGATATTGCGGAGACATGGCTTAGCCACAGCCTGGGGAATGTTTCCAGAATGAGATTTTCACTCTGCAGCGGAGTGTGCTCTGATATGAAACTTGCTGGCTCACAAAAACAGCAGGACCATCCAGCAGGGCTTGAGCAGCGACAGACTTAACTGGAATACGATTCTTCTTGTCTCCAGCTGTTGTAGCAAATTCGATGTTCTCGATGGTCTTGTAGACTGTCTGTTTAGAACGACGGCGGTATCTTCTGTACGGCATCTTGGCAGCGTTCAATGCAGTTGCCTGTGCAGCAGCAGCAGCGCGACATAGCCGCTGCGCGGCACTCTCTCGCTTATATACAAGTCCGAACGCGAGTGACGTTGCGTCGGACTTAGAATATTTCTAGTAAATCTAGGTGCTCGCGTCCGCTGTCGTTGTAAACAGACAGTCTACAAGACCATCGAGAACATCGAATTTGCTACCGCCGTCGTTCTAAACAGACAGTCTACAAGACCATCGAGAACATCGAATTTGCTACAACAGCTGGAGACAAGAAGAATCGTATTCCAGTTAAGTCTGTCGCTGCTCAAGCCCTGCTGGATGGTCCTGCTGTTTTTTGTGAGCTGCATAGTGAATTTTAGTTCCGTTGCCATGACCAAATGAATCATTTATATCTAAACTAAAATTCACTGGAAACATCCCCCAGGCTGTGGCTAAGCCATGTCTCCGCAATATCCTTTCTTTCAGGAGTGCTAGTTCTGCATGGTTCGCAGGAGAGCTTCTGTAAAGTTTGGAAGGTAGGAGACGAGGTACTGGCAGAAGTAAAGCTGTGGGTACCGGGCGTCAGTCGTGCTTCGGTAGCTCAGTTGGTAGAGCACTTGCCCGCGAAAGGCAAAGGTCCCGAGTTCGAGTCTCGGTCGGGCACACAGTTTTAATCTGCCAGGAAGTATCATATCAGCGCACACTCCGCTGCAGAGTGAAAATCTCATTCTGGCGCCTAGTATTCATATTTTAGCCTACGTTTGTTGGGTTCCAAAAAGGTTCTGAGCACTATGGGGATCAACATCTGAAGTCATCAGTCCCCTAGACTTAAAACTACTTAAACCTAACCAACCTAAGGACATCACACACATCCATGCCGATAGATCTGTACCTACAGATTGGAAAATTGATCAGGTCGCACCAGTGTTTAAGAAGGGTAGTAGGAGTAATCCGTCGAACTACAGACCTATATCATTGACGTCGGTTTGCAGTAGGGTTTTGGAGCATATGCTGTATTCAAACATAATGAATCACCTCGAAGGGAACGATCTATTGATACGTAATCAGCATGGTTTCAGAAAACATCGTTCTTGTGAAACGCTGATAGCTCTTTATTCGCACGAAGTAATGGCCGCTATCGACAGGGGATATCAGGTTGATTCCGTATTTCTGGATTTCCTGAAAGCTTTTGAAACCGTTCCTCACAAGCGACTTCTAATCAAGCTGCGGAGCTATGGGGTATCGTCTCAGTTGTGCGACTGGATTCGTGATTTCCTGTCAGGAAGGTCGCAGTTCGTAGTAACAGACGGCAAACCATCGAGTAAAACTGAAGTGATATTAGGTGTTCTCCAGGGAAGCGTCCTGGGACCTCTAATGTTCCTGATCTATATAAATGACGTGGGCGACAATTTGAGCAGTTCTCTTAGGTTGTTCGCAGATGATGCTGTAATTTACCGTCTAGTAAGGTCATCTGAAGACCAGTATCAGTTGCAAAGCGGGTTAGAAAGGATTGCTGTATGGTGTGGCATATGGCAGTTGACGTTAAATAACGAAAAGTGTGAGGTGGTCCACATGAGTTCCAAAAGAAATTTGTTGGAATTCGATTACTCGATAAATAGTACAATTCTCAAGGCTCTCAATTCAACTAAGTACCTGGGTGTAAAAATTACGAACAACTTCAGTTGGAAAGACCACATAGATAATATTGTTCAAATGGCTCTGAGCACTATGGGACTCAACTGCTGTGGTCATCAGTCCCCTAGAACTTAGAACTACTTAAACCTAACTAATGTAAGGGCATCACATACATCCATGCCCGAGGCAGGATTCGAACCTGCGACCGTAGCAGTCGCACGGTTCCGGACTGCGCGCCTAGAACCGCGAGACCACCGCGGCCTGCGGATAATATTGTGGGGAAGGCGAGCCAAAGGTTGCGTTTCATTGGCAGAACACTTTGAAGATGCAACAAGTCCACTAAAGAGACAGCTTGCACTACACTCGTTCGTCCTCTGTTAGAATATTGCTGCGCGGTGTGGGATCCTTACCAGATGAGATTGACGGAGGACATCGAAATGGTGCAAAAAGGGCAGCTCGTTTTGTATTATCACGTAATAGGGGGGAGAGTGTGGCAGATATGATACGCGAGTTGGGATGGAAGTCTTTAAAGCAAAGACGTTTCTCGTCGCGGCGAGATCTATTTACGAAATTTCAGTCACCAACTTTCTCTTCCTAATGCGAAAATATTTTGTTGAGCCCAACCTACATAGGTAGGAATGATCATCAAAATAAAATAAGAGAAATCAGAGCTCGAACAGAAAGTTGTAGGTGTTCGTTTTTCCCGCGCGCTGTTCGGAAGTTGAATGGTAGAGAGATAGTATGATTGTGGTTCGATGAACCCTCTGCCAAGCACTTAAATGTGAATTGCAGAGTAATCATGTAGATGTAGATGCCCGTGGCAGGATTCGAACCCGCGACCGTAGCAGCAGCGCAGTTCCTAATTGGAGCGCCTAGAACAGCTCGGTCACAGCGACCGGCCACGTTGTTGGGTATCAGACTACTTTATACATTGTGTTTATCGTTACAGTATATGAGACAGAATGTGAAACGCGGCTATACGTTACATGCACAATTGAGCGATCTTTTGGAATTTACCGAGAGTCTCTAATTGGTTCATGAACACTGTGTAACAATGTCTACTGAGTTCGGTACATAGGTAATATCCATGTTAAGTGGCAAATAAAGTATACTGCCTACAGTATTTCCTCACCACATTACGACCTGTGTTACTTCATCTTGAGGCGGTCAGTAGATAGTTACTGAAGTGTAAGAGATGCTGAGTTGATGTCTTTTGTGTTAAATTTCTGTATTTCTTCTAACTTCTCACTACAAATATAACAACATACAGTTAACATTGTTGATAGTTAACGCTGTATATGAGTATTAGTTATCCTGTATTTAGGCAAACAACAGAAAACACTCTCAAGTTCATGCTCACAAAAATACATTTTATTAACCAAAAGTCCCCCTCCGATACGTTTTTCTTCACATCACGGAACGTCTTCAGAGGTGCATTTTAATTCTGCAGATTTCCCCCTACACAGGAAGATTTCAGTGAGGCTTTAGAAATCACAACTTGCAGAAGAACTTCACTGATATGCAATCGATATCGATTTTGTATTTTTTCTTGCAACGGGCAATTCATCTAAGTGCGCATACGAGCAGAGGACAACTTACACACACGGCAGGAATAGTTTACCCCCATTTCATCCTATTAAATTAGTTACGTACGTTATTGTCAGCACCACATAACCAACATCGCCCGCAGCCGGCCGAAGTGGCCGTGCGGTTCTAGGCGCTGCAGTCTGGAACTACGAGACCGCTACTGTCGCAGGTTCGAACCCTGACTTGGGCATGGATGTGTGTGATGTTTTTAGGTTAGTTAAGTTTTAGTAGTTCTAAGTTCTAGGGGACTAATGACCTCAGAAGTTCAGTGCCATAGTGCTCAGAGCCATTTGAACCAACATCGTCCGCTGTCCCCCAGCAAAACTTTCCTTGCTCAAATGGCTCTGAGCACTATGGGACTTAACTTCTAAGTTCATCAGTCGCCTAGAACTGTGAACTAATTAAACCTAACTAACCTAAGGACATCACACACACCCATGCCCGAGGCAGGATTCGGCTCGAGACTGTAGCGCCTAGAACCGCTCGACCACTCCGGCCGGCCTTTCCTTGTTACCTAACGACAACGACAGATTGTGCACCACTATAGACGGATCCCTTACCAAAATTCTAGCTTAGAATTATTTTTCGTCACATTGAGAATAGTGCCTCCCTTTGGAGACAGTAAAAGCACGGAGAAATTAGTGTGTAATAAATATTCAGAATAGATAGTCTTCACGGGCTTGCCGCCGGATCACGTTGTTCAAATTCTACAATATTTCCTCAGAACAACTGCCCGACATCTTCAAGTGGTTCAACCTTGTTCGTGCCTAGGTACGACTGACTGTATCCGCACATCGACGCCACTTTTCTAGAACACGCGCGCGAAGAATGCGCAGGCACGGAAATCGCGCATGCGTAATGATTTGCAGATCGATGGTGCCATATTCGAACTCCCTCTGCCGAAAATAGCAGAGCGGCTCAGCTGCACGTGCTTTGTACGCTGGGTTTGCCGACAGTGGGGCCAGACGACACTCACCAACGGCTGCACTAGACCAATGTTATGATGGGCCTGTTATCGAAGAATCTTGATTTTTCGCGTCGTGATTTAATAGCAGCCAATGCAGGATCCCACACTGTACTCACAAGAAGACGGTATGACCGTAAGGTCGTGAATTTGTCCGAAATTTTGTGTGGTGAAAGAGGACCCCTAACACCTCACGTGGTTAAAATATTAGGACGCACTACCCGGAAAATCCCGGCAAAAATCGATCCAAAGTTTCTTAGGTACGTTATGAGTATAAAATGTTAATCCATTGCCGAGCCGCCGCCTGGCCTGGATGTTGAGGGGTCGGACTCTTACGACAGAGGTCTCGGGTTCTATTCCTCCTCCGACACTTTTTTTTTCTTCTGTTTCATTTGCTTTTGTTATTCCGCCAATTATTCAGAAAGTTTCCCAAACCTAAATTATCTTTAACAAATTAGGTACATTACTGAATAAAAATTTTCTTTTTGTCCAACAACACAATTCATTGGCGGTGGGATTTCCATTTTTCATTGTAAAGTATATGAGGATAAACATTGGGGTTTTAGTCAGAATAACACGGTCGGAAGGGAAACATTCAGTGTTTGTGCATATAAAAATTATAAACAAGAACGGCAGTGGTAATAATCGTAAAAACAAAGCAATAATTTATGCGACATCTTGCGCAACTTATAAAAGCGGATTTTTACAATCACAGGGCGTTTGCAATAAATCTCTACAAAAACATGCCCCATTAACATTTATGAAAATGTTTCAAGTTTCTGATAATTTTGAGGCAAACCAGGCATATAGAATCATGTCTCGGAATGTTGGTTACGATAATTGATGGTGAATTATAGAATGAATTTTATACAATCTTCCCGGGAATTAATTTCACGATTCTCCTGGAACAATGCGCTGCAATTTTGCAAGCAACAGAAGCAAAAATAGTGCCAGAGGAGGAATTGAACCCGAGGCCTCTGGCGTAAGGGTCCGAGCGCTAACCACGTATGCCAGACGGCGTCTCGGCAATGGACTAACATTTTATACTCATAAGGTACCTAAAAAACTGTGGATCGATTTTTCTCGGGTTCTTCCGAGCAGTGCGTCCTAATATTTTAACCACGTGAGGTGTTAGGGATCCTCTTTCACCACACACAAATTCTGACAAATCCCGGACCTCACGGTCGTGCCGTCTCCTTGTCAGTTGAAATCCCGCATCCTTGGTGAGGAGATCATCGGCTGTATGGATATGCATTGCTTCCCAGGAAGATGATGCTGGGAAAAAACTTCCGTCTTTTCATAAATTATCCGATGTCCCGCATTCAGACAGTGTTCCGCAATTGACGACTATTGCGGTTGACGAAGGCGTGTATGACGCTGATGTTCATCTCAGCGATCTTCTACTGTGCGGCATATCTGGCCTATATGCGTTGCCCCACATTGATCTTTTAGATCTACTCCAAGCTCTTTAACGGTGAGACTGTCATCAGAGGCGAACTACTAATGCTGTAACCAATACTGCCGACTGATTTCTAGTCATTGTCATTTCGCTTTATCAAATATGAAGGCGGCTGACACCCAGAACACAAAGTTGAAATCTGTCCAGTCAGACTCGTAAATAAAATTGTTTTAGTGATCAGTATAAGTTCACGTACCCCCCTGTGGTGTTGCGCAGATTCACACACCTGAAATATTTCACATTTTCTTTAATATTATCCGTTGGGGCTTGCTGTACGTATAATCTTGAGCTTGATTAGTTTTCCGTAATGTATGAAGAGTTGCATTTACTCAGTAGTGAAGCGCATTTGACTGTATATTCTCAAGATCGAATGACTGATACAGATTGTAATCATAAGGGGTTTTCACAGATTCCATCCAGTATGTAATGGTTAACGTGAAGAAGCTAATAGTGAAATATTTCTATAACTTCTGTTACGTTAATTCTCTATCTTTAATATTAGAGCAAATTAAACATAATAATTTTACCTTTCAACCATTAGAGACAGTTCGCTTCGTTAAGTAAAAGCATAAAATTCTTGTTGTGTAGTTAGTTATTGATCAGATTCATAACCGAATCCATACGCAATATTTTGAAACTTTGATATCAAACATTGTGATCTGTAAAACAAGCTCATATTGTTTGCTGCGATTGTTGTTGATAATCACGTGGCCTGAGAACTATGTTAATACTATTCTTGAACGCAGTACCCATCGACAGACCCGAAAGATTTTCTTACCAACTAGTATTAAAATTCGATAGTACCCGAGTGAAGAACTGTACGGAATATTACCTTATCAGACAATGACTAAATGACATACATTACGTTGAAGCATTATGAAGGGTAGTGCTGAGAACGTGATTACTGCTTTCAGCTTTTCTGACTTTGAATCCTGCAAAGTTACTCCATATTACTGAAATGTTGGATTCTGGTGCGTTAGATTTCTGGATGGTTGCTTGGGGACTTAATTTTGACCGTGAACATGCTTTTTGTACGTTGTCACGTAGAGAACGGTGCGGCTAGCCAAGGTGCCGCGGTGAAGTGTGGAAACACTCAAGGTCGATTGTGACTCAGCCCTTGTAAGTCATGCTTTACACGCAAATTGTTTGACGTGGGGCGGTAGAAAGCATATCGTGTGTTTCTCGCCACTTTAATCGAGAATGTACCACCACACCTTTCCGAAGAGTATATGCTGCACTTCGATGGCATAAGGCAAACAGAACGTGTGACCGGTTGGTTACTACAGTCAAGAATAGAAGTTTTCATTTTTAAGACAGTTTCAAAGTTCCTAATTCCTCAACGGAAGGCAAGATGCACTTGTTGAACAAACGAAACAGAACTTAAGAACTGACAGACTTAAAAAGTAACATTTCCTGAAAGATTATTGCGTACAAGAATGATATTCTAAATGTGCAGCTTCTAAATGAATAAAAGACGTTCGCCGTTATATCGCTGTTTCGTTCTATAATAATGCAGTTTTCTAAAGAAAGTTTAGCTAATTTTCACACGAGAGTTTTAAAACAACTCTTCCTAAATAAATTATTGTAAATAGAGCTGTAAATTGTCTTGAGCGATGTATTTATGCTACCTGCCGATGTGAGTGAATCTTAAGGAAATAATTTCGCACTTATTTCCCTGTGTTTCTATATTCATTTTTAATGGAAATAAGTGAAATACAAATTCCAAATCATAGGAGGAAGTTGGACCAGATCAATTAACTGTCTTTGGAATGCGTAACGTCTATAGAAAAGCGAAGTACGAAAGTTATCTAAAAAATACGCACACACAGTGATTAGTATTAGACATTAACGTATAAATGACGCGTCTCGGACAAAAGAAATTATTTCAACTAAACATAGTCTCCAACTTCTGATCCAGAAAATACAAAAAAAAAAATGGTTCAAATGGCTATGAGCACTATGGGACTCAACTTCTGAGGTCATTAGTCCCTAGAACTTAGAACTAGTTAAACCTAACTAACCTAAGGACATCACACACACCCATGCCCGAGGCAGGATTCGAACCTGCGACCGTAGCAGTCTCGCGGTTCCAGACTGCAGCGCCTAGAACAGCATGGCCACTTCGGCCGGCCCCAGAAAATACAGAACTCGTTAGTTACGTATGATAAAATTCTGATCTTACACAGTCATCTAGCTGGAAGCTGTACTCCACAGTCGTAAAGGCATCAGATTTTCATATCCGCGAGTCAGTCGAATGAGCTTATCTTCGATAATACTTTAAAGACGAAAGCAGCTACTTTTCTACTGTCTGTGGTTCGGTAGTGTAGTGACAAATTAGTAATCCACAGTATGGAGCTTGATCTATAATTAACCCTAAATTGCACATACGAGACGACTTCCAACGTTAGCAGCAGCTTAAGTGTGCCTGTAGTGCCACAGGAGTTATACTTATATTTCGACACAGAATAGTGTGTGTCTTATTCGTAACACAGGCGGCGTATTGCTTCGTAGCTCTGAAAAAGTGAAACAGGCGCCGCCTCTTGTAAGATGGTACTTAGTGAATCACTGTCTCGTTCAAACCAGTTTCCCAGTTGTTGATTGCCGTACATAAATTTCAACATTTCGTGGGACTGTAAAGTTTTGAAGAACACCAAGTTGATGGTGAAGGCGTAGCTGAGTTTATGCTTGTAATTTGTGTCAGTATAATTTAATGTACGCCAGAAAGCCACGGACATGAAAGTCAAGAGCCGGCCGCGGTGGCCGTGCGGTTCTGGCGCTGCAGTCCAGAACCGCGGGACTGCTACGGTCGCAGGTTCGAATCCTGCCTCGGGCATGGATGTGTGTGATGTCCTTAGGTTAGTTAGGTTTAAGTAGTTCTAAGTTCTAGGGGACTTATGACCTAAAATGTTGAGTCCCATAGTGCTCAAAGCCATTTGAACCATGAAAGTCAAGAAATACACGAATGACTGCTTGTGAATATGATGATGATGATGATGATGAGTCCCATACTCCGTTTACCGAGCGTAGGGGAGCGACGCGGGAGACCCGCGCCGCCATACTAGGCAAGGTCCTAGTGGAGGTGGTTTGCCATTGCCTTCCTCCGACCGTAATGGGGATGATTGATGATGATGATGAAGACGACACAAACACCCAATCATCACGAGGCAGGTGAAAAATCCCTGACCCCGCCGGGAATCGAACCCGGGACCCCGTGCTCGGGAAGCGAGAACGCTACCGCGAGACCACGAGCTGCGGACGCTTGTGAATGTATTAGTGAAAAAAAAAAGTTGATGAATATATTAGTGAAAAAAAAGTTGATGACTTATGTTGGTGTTAATGGTGATAATTTGTTGCCGTAACGGGTGTGCCTTACATTTTGACGTCTCTTGTGATTTTTTAACACCATATGGGACACTGATGTAATTTGGTTTACACTTAGTGCTACATCCACCTTTTCGTTAATGTAAAAAGCCCCCAATTTGTCTCGAAGAGGCGGCTTGGATCAAGCAAGGAGAATATTTCTCGACCAGGCAAGAGCACAGCGCAAATGTCAGTGCTTTTTTTTTTTAATACTGCACAACAATGTGAGCTAGATTTGCGGGATCTTTTTGTTTGTACAACAATTTACAGTAGTCGCGCTGTGTTTCTTTCAAACGGATAAACTGTAAAGCAGTGCCGTCAAGAAGTAATTTATCTGAAGTTGAAGACTTAACAGAACTTCGTTCCTTTGTTTCCAACAGTTACAAGTAGCTGGATTGGTTCAAGTGTGACAGTACTTTTTTCTGGAGAAGATCCACGTAAGGGGTATCCAAAAATTGTAAGCGCATATGAAACTTTAGGACAGTTTTATAGTATGATTCTCGACGATCAAAATAAAGACGGACGAAACAGCTGACGCCAAATTACTGTTCTGTTTAAAAACGTATGGAGAATGTCCTTGTGAACATGTGCCTCTTACGAAAGAACAGTTGTATATTAACCGCAAAAACGTAAAAGGTTTTATCAGTAATCGTGACGTCCGACACTATGAAAGCAGTCATTCGCCGAAGGAGGATATTTTCCCAAGGATTAGCATACTACTTCTACACATACACCCTCATTGAAAAACAGATATATACTCCAACCAGAAGAAACAGAATATTGTCGACAAACTTAATCCAAATTTCCGTTTAGTCATCACTTTGGAATTTAATTTTAAATGTGACAATGGAGCAGAAAAAAAAATCTGACATTTTGAAGAGATGGAACTTTTGCCTGTGACATTTTTTCCGTGCGGTGAGGAAATGTCGCCCCCCTTTGGCAGAAAATGTCATTCTCTACAAGCATGAAAGGGAACTACACGGCGAAGTTTATAAATACCAAAAGCTAATTTCGGTTGATAAGATTTTCTGCTTATGCTCCGAAAGGAGTTTCGTTATTTCATTATTGTAGAGAAGATAAACCTGCGGCAGTGTGTCAGTGTAGGAACAATGATCATTCATTGCTGTCGTATGCTAACAAACCGCTTTAGGATTTCTTAGCATCAGTTTAACATCAGCTACGCTTAAAATACAACAGTCGTGGTAAAGATGTTTTAAACCATTTCTTCTCTCTGCAGGCTGTAAGAAATCATCGCTACCACTATCCAAAGAGTAATCGCTGCAGCATAATACGGATCTCGCAACTGTTTTCGCTCGGATTCAAATCTCAACCCTGTCACTGCCATCTACGTTTTCTGTTCTGATTGCCTGGACTTGTTCTCGAACAATCCCTTCGCAATCTCCTGCCACGATGTGTGTCACAGCTATTTTATTCTAAGCCCGCAATGGCATTTTTGTCTACATTACGTTAAGAGATATCTGGAACATAACGCACACAATTGACATGGTTGTTAAGTGGTAAGCTAGTGCTGACTGAGATCCCAGTTCGATTCTCCGTGGTCATATCGAACTACTATTGGGAGGGGGGGGGGGGGGGGGGGGGTGTTCATGAGTGTGGTCCATTCAGTCTTGTGAGGCTAAATTATAAATTCTGGAGTGCTTCCGTAGATAAGCAGTGAAACTGACTCTCAAACCGCCGAATTATGTCTTGGTTCTCCAATGATTTCCTTCAGTACTCGAAGTATCTCCGAAGAAATTACCTGCTGTGCTCCAATATTAAACTCCAACAAAACAGATTTCCATAAAAAAAACTGAATTCATTATACTTGCTTGAACGGGTATTTTACCTTCAATCTGAGACAGAGATTGTGCAGTGACACAGTGCTTCTCTCGGTGTTTCAGCTTTGACGTGGAAAATGGCGCTAGCCCGGGTCGCAGTCCGCTGGATGGCGCAGCATCGCCGTCAGCCGGGCTGGTACTGCAGAACTTGCCACAGCGCAGAGAGTCTTTCCTCTATCGCTCTGATTCCGACTTCGAGATGTCACCCAAGTCCATGTCCAGGAACTCATCCATCGCCAGCGAAAGGTAAGTCGCTTCTTCCTTCCTCTGTCTGCCGTCCATTTTCTGTATCACTAATCTGAATGTTGGATACTCTGTGTGTGTGTGTGTGTGTGTGTGTGTGTGTGTGTGTGTGTGTGTGTGTGTGTGTGTGTGTGGAAATTTAAATTTTAAAAGTACACTGAAATACCTTTAGGTACCTCCCTAACATCCTTTTTAAATCAGTTATTGGTGAGCATATTTCCAGTGCCGTGTTTCCATGAGTATGCGGTTTCACGATGGTTGATCTGAAAGAGCGTCGTGTCTGTGTAAAGTCTGAAACAAAACTTGGGAGAACCGCTGCAGCAGCGCACTGGATGTTGAAGCAAGCTGCAGGAGACAACTTCTTAGACGAGCGACAGGACCGGTACAAGCGTTCCAAAAATGGGCAAATACAAGCAGTTGAATACGAACGTTCGTTTAGGAAAACATTCAATAAGTGAGGAATATAATTCTCCAAGATCGTAGGCAGACCATCCGAGACCTCTGCAACACCTCCGGAGTAAGCAGTGGTACATGTGAAAGTATTGTGTATAAGGAGGATTGCGGCGAAGTTTGTGCCGAGACTGCTTAAAGATAATCAAAAGCAATATAGCCTGGAAGTCTACAGGGAACTTAAACAACTGCATCAGAACGCCCCTAACTTCCTTTCAAATGATGTCACTGGCGACGAAGTTTGAGTTGATGGCTATGACCCTAAAAATAATCAGCAACTGTAGCACTTGAAGAGCCCTTCGCTTCGGCCAAGAGAGCTTGACAAGTCAAAAGCGACATTAAATCGTTATTGAACTGCTTATATTGATAGGATCGTTCATAACTAGTATATTCGCCCTGCTCAGACGATCACTAAAAAGTTCTGTCATGGTATTATAAGACGATTGAGGGAGGTAATGAGGAGTAAATGTATGCAGAAGAGGCGTAGGTATCATTAGGTATTCCACCATGACAATGCACGACCGCCTACCTATTACAATCGGACAAGAATTTTTGACTAAGAACAAGAAAATGGTTCAAATGGCTCTGAGCACTATGGGACTTAACATCTATGGTCATCAGTCCCCTAGAACTTAGAACTACTTAAACCTAACTAACCTAAGGACATCACACAAGACAGTCATCACGAGGCAGAGAAAATTCCTGACCCCGCCGGGAATCGAACTCGGGAACCCGAGCGTGGGAAGCGAGAACGCTACCGCACGACCAACTAAGAACAACAAGGTAGTTGTTTCACCGCCGTCGTACTCGCCGGATTTAGCTTCTTGTGACTTTCTCCTCCTCAAAGATCCGAATGAAGTTAACTAACGAAGACTGATACAGTGAAGGAGATTCAAGTGTAATCGCAGAGGGTACTAAACATTCTAACAAAGACACATTCAGGATGCACTTATAATGTAGCTGAAATGTTGGACTTAGTACCTCCCTTACTAAGGGGACTACTTCGATGGTAATGGTGTACAATAAGGTCTGGGTAAGATGAAATAACTTGTATTAATATACCCCTGGAACCTTCAGATGTCTCCTCGTAAATTTCGCTCTTGTGTGGTGAAAAACACACTTTGCATACCGTGATGTCGATGTTTCATGGCCGCATCCATCGTTAGCGACGTGACAGCCCACGGGAAACATCCGACGGCACTGTTACTGGTCCAGTATGAGGTAGCTACATTTCAGTATGTTTAACTGTTAGCGGTGGTGCTCGAGGACTTGGTAGACGAAGTGTCTAATGGGTTCCTTGGGTCGTTCCCGGTGTATGAAGTGCGCGTTATTGTCCAGATGACGGAGTTCATATCGAAAAGACTAACCTAGTGGGCTGGAAAGCAGTCACTTGGAAAACAGTTCAGTACTTGAATATGGCCGCCGGCCGGAGTGGCCGAGCGTTTCTAGGCGCTACAGTCTGGAACCGCGCGACCGCTACGGACGCAGGTTCGAATCCTGCCTCGGGCATGGATGTGTGTGATGTTCTTAGGTTAGTTAGGTTTAAGTAGTTCTAAGTTCTAGGAGACTGATGACCTCAGAAGTTAAGTCGCATAGTGCTCACAGCCATTTATGAATATGTCCGTGTTGACCTTGAAACGACACAACCTTTATGTACAAATGTTAAAGAAGCCATAGGTTAAGCGAAGGATGGTGGCCTGAAAGAAGGAATCCTGTGTGGACCAGAGACATCCTTTCTGTAATGGGCAGCTTGAAGCGGTATGCTACATCTGACAAAGAGCCATTTAATGAGCTCATTTGGAAAGGACAAATTCAGATGTCTGTGTTTACTCGAGATCCCAGTTTATCTGTATTAAAGTACAACTACTCACAAAGGTCCAGTTTGGGCCGTAATTATTGTATGGCATCGAAACTTGGTAGATATTCTAATGCACTTCCGATATTGTCAGCGTGGGGGGTGATCTGTAATATTATGAGCACTGAATATATTCTCAATTGCGATAATTGCTACAATCGTGTATTCGTATAGATGGCCGGTTACGGCAAATCTCTGTTGCCCTCTTCAGATTTATGTTTACGTCATTACACAATCTCCTCCATCAGTACAGTAAGTGCTGCTATACAACGTATGTCCCTGTTGGTATCGTCAGCAACTCTAGAAGTCGGTATGTCAGTTTTAAAATAGTAGCTATGTTCTCACACATTATACACATTATTGCGCCGATTACAATTGCTCAAATTTATCACCACTTTACTTTTGTAATCACTTTAGACTAGCTGTTATTTTAAAACTGACATGCCGATTTCTAGAGTACTTCACGATACCAACATGGACGTACACTATATAGCACTACTTACTGTGCTGATGTAAACAGAGATCCGAAGATGGCAATAAAGATTTGCCGTAACCGGTCAGCTATATGAATAAATGATTTTAGCCATCTTGGCAGTTAAGAGTTTATTCTGTAATCATATCTTAAAGTGTTAATGCGGGATCAATTTACGCTGGAAAAAAAAGTTACAATTTTGGCCATGAGGTGCAAATCTGGCGCTGTGAACGCAAGAAAGACGTATATAAATATTTCAAATATTTCCATATTTCCATATTTAATGGATTAGGAACGGGACTTCCGCAAAAAAGGTCAAACGGATCAGGAAGGCATAATGTTGATCATGTTATTAATGACCTTTTATACAATTTGCTCCGTATTAGCACTGGAGATGCTTCAGCCGTAAAACGACATGATGGACAGCGTCAGACTTGATCCTGGTGGCCAAAATTGGAACTAATTCTTTTCCAGCGTAAATCGGTTCCACATTCACCCAATAGTTTCGCAACCATACGATAACTACATGGCACACTGGATTCCCGTGAGGAGCTGCATTTTAATTATAACCACTCGGTACAATGCACGAATAAGCATACTGGACAAAAAATGAGTCACCATCTGGAGACATCATGCTAATACCTTGCAACACACTCTCTTGCCTTCATTCAGGTCTGTCATATACAGCTGACGCCGCTTATTGACGATTAGATCCCGTAGAACTACCAGTTTGAGAGGATGTTGAATGATACGTTTCTCCTGCTGTTCCAAATAATCTAACATTTTCTGTGTCATTAAGATCGGCCAAAATTCCGGGCTAGTCGAGGGGCAATAGGGTAACTACGTGCGCGTCAGACTTACAACGTATGAATGTAGCCATGTGAAAATGGCGGTTGTCATCTTGAAAGCGGGGAGCGTTGACAGGATGCTCATCGTGAAGACACAGAAGAAAGGCCAACACTAGTTCACCGATAATGTAGAAATAAACATCCTCCAGTTAGCTAGTGTCCAGTTTGGTCCCCTAAAGGCCGCTATGAACAGTGGCCTTTCGCGAGGTACCCGACCACAGGCGTCCGTCGGAAGCATTGCCTTCGCAATGTTTGCTCGGAAACTGCTTGAGACAGACCTGCGTTTACTGATAAAAGCTGTTTCTGTCGGATTTGAAACTGTCGTTGACGGGGTGTGACACTCGTCTCCACTTACTGTCGGTTCCCACACAATGTTGCATGGCCGCTAGTGGTACACCATTCTTAGCAGACATGTTGGATACTTAAATAAATGCAAATAGGCAGTTTTATTCGCACTAGGGTCATGGGGAATGTCCGAACACGTCTTCACGTCGATTCGTCTTACATGATATAATGTTGTGATTGTAGTAAAAAAGTCTCAATCGCGTTTATTTATTGTTAATGTTCTTAGCTTTTAGACATCGGACATGTGGGGGTCAAGTTACTGCGGAATCTAAATGGTGTCCCACGAATGTTGCGACATACTTAGAGTGGTTGTAGAGTGTGTCTTGAGCAACAAATCGAGGATAGGAACCCCCGCCCGGAAATGTCATCCAACAACGCTACAGAGCGTCGAAGTTATAGGCACCAGCGCCTTTCACGAGGTCACCCCTTCAGCAGCTAACTTGACTTTCTGTAAACGCTTGCGGACTGTATGCGGAACGTCTTTCAATGTTGTTTGTTAATCGGTGACAGCGACTGATTGACACAATCGCCAGTGAAGAAGGTGGCGCTAGCTTCCACATAGACAGGCCTCTGCCATGTTGCCATAGTCGACTACGTTTTCGGACAAAGGTTTCCATCTGCAGTTTATTTTTTCCTGTATACAAAGAAGCATTGGAGTTTTTAGGGGGTTCCAGGAGAAAAACTCGCAAACCACCATATGGTGCACAGCGGAAGTACCCTTACCAATACTTGTCATCACATTTCTTGCTCCACTTGGAAAAGGAGCGAGGGAAACCGTCTGTCTTTCTGCTTCCGTACGAGCCCTGGCTTTTCCGTGCCTGATACCGAGTGATATGAGTCACACGGAGAGCAGAAGTCTACTCCTTGAAGCACATCTCGCTGCTGCCTTAAATTTTGTCAACAGATCGCAAGCGCTAACAACGTTAACATTAAATAAATGCGAATAAGATAGTTTTACGATCAAAACGTGGCAAACTCTGTAGTTCCATAAACATTGTCTGAAATTGTTTAATTTTTTCCTGTGCTTTTTATTGATGAAAAATTGAGATTTCGTTACAACCAGTAAATGTCATCGACTTTTTTTTTTTTTACCGGAAACACATTCTTGAAAATTATTGGTTAACAAGCACCTACACGTAAAAACCTGACACTCTCTCTCCCATTCTAAATATTAGTCACCTGGCTTCTGATGCCGTCTCTGTCTCTTTATTTGTCCTCCATGAAGTTATTTCGTGTCAGAAATGCACAGAAAGGCAAATAGTACGTGTAATTCTAAACGTAAAATTGTTTTAAGAAAAGTGGATCTGCGAACAAATCACATAATGTGTAGTTAGATAACCATTGTTCGGCCACGAAAACTGACAACGGCCGGGAGAGCAGGGTGCCAGGAGTTCCGCAGGCGTAACTCAACACCCGTGGTCTGGAGAGTTGACACACAACACTCTGTTGATGTAAATATCACTGAAGAAAAAACTCCATCACCCGCACTTTTTGAGTAAATGATGGGTTCTGGCCTGAGCCCATCGTCAGACGGTAGCGAGGATTTCCCGTACACATTTAACATTTTTGTTTTTTGTTTGCTGTGCAGCTGTACTGTTGTTCTTGATGTACATTTTAACGTATTTTGGGATCACTTTTTCTGATTGGTACATTCTTTGTTAAATACAATGGCTTCGATTGCTTTCGTTAAATCTTTCTTTAAAAAGAACGACTGGTTGCGGGTTTTGCCTTCAGTGACCTGTACTGAAACATCCGCGCCATTGTCAATCCATCATGGGTACCACAATTTCGTTAGCTCGCCAGGTAAAGAAATCCGCGCTTAATTTCATGAAGTGAGAATTTTAGTAAGCGAAATCAGTTCAAGTTACCGGGCGAGATGGCGCAGTGGTTAGCATAACGGACTTGCCTTCTGAGGGACGGCAATTCAAATTCGCGTCCGGCCATCCAGACTCAGGTTTCCCGTGAATTCCCTCAATCGTTTGAGGCAAATGCCGGGATGGTTCCTTTGAAGGGGCACGGCCGATTTCCTTGCCTAATCCGAGCTTGTCCGCCGTCTCTAATGACCTCCTTCTCCTCCTCAATTCCAGCTATTGTATTCAATAAAAGTAGCAGGAAAAATGTACGTAAAAAATAGTGAAGCTTCATAGCAAACGAAGCAGAAAAATGTGAACGGTGATGCGAGAATTTTGATGCCGTATGACGATGGAAACTAGTTAAGGTGAAATAAATCATTCATGTAAAAAATGTGACTGGCTGCAGTTTTTCCTTCTGCAATACTAACGAAAACATCCACGGTGTTTTCAAACCACCGTGGATAAAATACTCTGTTAATGACTCTTTTATTGTTTCATCATTATCTTACGGAGGAATTTACTTGAACATCCCGAGATAGTCAGCTATCCGGACAACTATAACATGGGTTAACGATGTTCCAAAGTTTGAAACCGGTTGATCTCCACTGATGTACGAGTGAAGATGTTGTGTGTGTACAGCCTATGCCGTTTTTCAAGAATGTCTTTCAGAATATCGTTAAGGTTTTTAGCAACTGGTATAATGAAAAACTCCTTTTCGCAACAAATGTCCATTGCTGCGTTTACTGCTGTGTCATCGATTATAAATTTTAACAACCGGAAAAAGTACTGAAACTCTTTGCAGGACTGTTATTTTTAGCTCACACCGCTATATTTTCCGAGAAACGGCTGGGTATATTTTTTCAGACTCTCATAATAAATTAATTAGACACATTTACCATCGCCCGTTTGTTGCTCTAATAATTACTGCTTTGTGGCTATCTCATGTTAGATTTCGTTGGCCACATTGATAGCTATTTTGGTTATTCCTGTAAGACGAGTATCATTACCTCATTGCTATTGTGTACTTTTACACTCAGTTACTGTTTCAGTGCAAAATTCTCAGGCGTGAAAATTATCTGCATTTCTCACAGCGCTCACTACTCAGTGTGTATTGCCGCTATTTCAGAGATCTGATAATCTGAGAAAGAACCACATACTCCCCATCGTTTCTAAACTGTGATCTTGCCGATGTAAGCGTTACGTGCAAATTTTCAGTCATATTTTCAGTAGCCCTCCGAATTTTGACACTGACTATGAGAATGGAAAAACATAACCTTGAAAAATGCTTGTTAATGAGTGTTCCATTAGGATGCAGTTAAAACCGCAATTACTCACGCACACGTAACAATCGCTTCAATTTGATTTTCGAGTCAGGTAAGTTCACTGCGAAAAATGGGTATTCATAACCCTAGTCGGAATTCATTTATGTGTATAGACTTAACAGATTTGAGGTGTATAGTGACTGTTACTGTCCGTCACTTATGTTCCACGAGACACCGACTAAAATTATTTGTAATGGTTATTACGGTAGTAAAAACGTACAATGCAAAGTACCTAAGGCTTCTATTATAGTGTGGGACGTACACAAAAAAGACAGCGGAACATAGAAATATCGGAATTATGGAGTAAAAACCTTGAAAAATTTGATTTAATGCAAACGAGGTGGAGACGATGCGAAACGTAGACGAATGGAGCCCACGTTGTAGACTGAAGACAGCTTTTTTCTTCACATTTGCAGGCTTGTTAAGGAGTGCAGTACTGCCTTGGTTGTTCTGCCAAATTGTCCTCGAACTCCATTTTCTCGGGGCAATTGGTACACATTAGCAAATGTCGTCTATTTCCTTTTCGCGCCTTGTATCAGTGGCACTCCATCGTTAACGTACTTACTAGTTGCCGTACAGAATGTTCATGTCGTGTAGCTAGTCTAGGTTTCTGTTTTAGCTTTTTGTAACACGTGTTTTATTATATTCCTGTTAACCTTTACGTTTTAATTGACATACTAAATACCTGCTAGTGAAAAGTTTCGAGAACGTTTAACTGACATGAATCAGTTACTATATAGCTCTTTACACTAGCTATATTCTATTTCCCAACTTTTTGAAAATAAACGTTCCTCTTCTAGTAACGCTTTGAACAGCATTTGATGGGAACCGCGATGCTCCAAGCGAGAAACAAGCAACAGAGTTGAAATTGGAAAGTGTAAAAGATACAGCTACGTAGTCCACAGGATTTAATGTCAATTTTGCCGTCACATTAGGTTTTTTCTACGGTTACTTGAAATTTAGCAGTTCATTAAGCCTTTGTGAGTCTTATTAACTTATTAGTCAAGTTGTTTGTTATACGAAGGTTTTATAAATTTACGACTTTGGTAAAAATGTTTCCCTCGTCGTTTGTTACGAGGAGAGAGGTTGGTAGCACTGCGACTCAGCTGTACTACCAGCAGTTGGCGGTAGGTGGCAGCTGACGGGAGAAGTAGTAACGGCCGGCAGCGGTAGATAGCGCGGCAGTCACGAAACGGATTTGGCTTCGGCAGACGTCAACGAAGACGCGAACCAAAAAAACGCATTTAAGAGTTGCTTCTGCTACTCATCGCACTTCGTTTTAAAGACGTGTCAGTGGCATCCAGTAGGTTATGTAGCCATTGAAGCTAAGCTTTTTGATGAATAAAAACTGCGTGTTTGTTGGTCTTGAATAGAATTTGTGTGTTTCTTCTTTTGAAAGTTCTACCGATGCATAAGTTGATGTATACCTGTTGCATTACACCGCTGAACATCCATGCTACTATGTACACTTCTTCGTTTAAATTTATCAAAAATCTTCAAAATTAAGTGACCGATTTACTTCAAATTTTTAAACGTTACGCTAATAAACTTTTGGACATTCATAGGCTATGTATTTTTAATTTGTATGATATATGAATGTGCAGGGAAAGATTGTCAGAAAAAACTCGAAAACTTCTTGACCGATTTACTTCAAATTTTTATCTGATACTTTAATAACATTCAGCCAGACATAGGCCATATATTTCTTAAATGTACATTTTTCCCCTTTAAAAAACGATTGCGAGTAATAAAATGCTATGTTGTGCTCTGCTGTGAAAACGTGAAGTTTTGTTTCCTTTAGCTGTGATAGCAGGGCATTTAAACCAATAGACAACTTTTACATCCCACGTGTACATCATTCTTTTTCATCTCTGTATATAAAAGGCATTGTCCCGACTGATTGACTGACTCATCATCGTCCAGCCGAGCCCGCCTAGGACAGAAACTTGAAATTTGAAGGTGTGGATCTTACGCAGTAGGCTTCGTTTAAGAAGGAATTTTTCGACATTCCATCCGTAAGAGGCTGAAACAGTGGATGAAGTTTTTTTTTTACTTTTTTGAAAAATGACGCTATTAAGACAGTTTTCAAGCTAGACTAACGAAAATTGGTATTTGGTTTAAGGTCAGAAATAAAGAAATATATATTTTAGCAGTTTTGGAAATTTAACTCTATTAGGGTGAAATAGTGGGTGAAAGAGTTTTTTGAAACTATATCATTATTGAAGAAGTACTAAAGAATTTTTAAAGCTACCTCTGAGAACACTGGTATTTCACTACTCGGTTACAAATAAGGGAATACGTGTTTCAGTGTTTCTGGAAATTCAACCGCTAAGGGTATGCAATAGGGGATGAAACTTTTTATGAAAATATTTCGTTACATTAAAAAAAATTTAAAGCTAAATTTATGAAAATTGGAATTTCACTTCTCGGTTAGCTATAAAGTAATATTTGTTTGGGGATGAAAGTTACTATGGAAATAACTCCACAAGAACGCAAAAGGCATGATTAACAAACACTTCGGAATCCAGCTACTAGAAATCACGTTTTGGTCAGAAGTACACTCAAAAAGACGATGCTTATATGGTCTCAATTAGTGTGAAAGGCTTAGAAGGTGTTCCAGTTTGTGAACAACATAGAAGTTTTAATTAAAATAAAAAAAGGCTCTGCAGACCATACAGTCTACAAGAGCGAAGCAGCGGGCTCTAAGCCCGTTATACATATTTTTAAACAGATGTTTTACACAAAGAGCATGCTGTTTTGTTTTCTTCCTTTCTGTTTTACGGCTTATCGGCTTGTGATCGGAATACGACTTCCGAATCTGAATTTGCAGTAACAATGAACGCGGTTCAAGATCGGAGAGAGGAGGAGGGGGGGGAGGAAGAGAAGATAGACAGACTTTTGCGCAATAGATTTAAGGAAGCGACGTAAAACTCACGTCGGGATGACCGGACGGGAATTGAACACCGATCCGGATGAATGCGTGTCCATCGTTTAACCATTGCGCTATTTTAGTCACTGCAAAAACAGATCAACTTAAAAAAATTCGATACCTGGAGCGAGTCGAAATATGGACACTGGACTAATCACGTATTTAGTTCAGCGTTCTGTCCTCATTTGCGTATATTGCAAGATTGAGAGGTGTCCTAAACTAAGTTGACTTAAACTGAACTCTTTGGGAGTAAAGTCTGTATTTATATCGCTCCGCTCAGATTACGTCATGCTCTCAGTAACATTCCATGAGCGAACTTAGTGATTTGGGCTTCTGTGCCATTGCCATAAGGTCATGAAAGCCATAACATGCACAAAATTGTGTTAATGAAAAAATAGAGTAATTAAACACTGAAGTATGAAATTTTAGAAGGATACTTGCATTAAAACTAATAATAATGATGATGATGATTATTATTATTAAAATGATGATAACAATGAAACATGGAACAGAAGAATTTACTTCATTGAACGGATATTATGAGAATGGTTAAAAGTCTAAGGCGTTATCCGGTCCTACGTCTCCTAGTACGATTTAGTGAGTTTTTTATAAAAATATATTGTTGTGTCAGTAGTATAGTCTACTGTTCCAATATTTTTAGTTAATTATACCTCTTTCAAACAGTGCAGTGGGTCTAAACTAACCGTGCACGAAATGGCAATTTGCCAGGAGGAAAGACTTCACCGTGCGTTTGCCAACCTGTTGGTCACCAACTGACTTCATTCCTTGCTGCATGCTTTTTAAAAAGTACTGCAACTGGTGCCCGATCGATAACTGTCTCACGAGTATTCGCTCTATATGCTGTAATTTGTATATTTAGAGAAAGCTCTTGACAGTGTTGACTGGAATACACTCTTTGAAATTCTGAGAATAGCGAGAGTAAACTGCAGGGAGTGAACTTGTACAGGAAACATACTGCAGGTAAAACAATCGAAGGACACGAAAGTGAAACTTCTCTGATGTTACAAAATCTGTACATTGAGCAGCTGTGGTGGAAGCGAAAGAGAAGTTTGGTAACGGAACTAAAGTTCAAGGAGAAGAAATAAGAACTCTGACGTTTGTCGATGCCGTTGTAACTGACAGAGGCAGCAAAATGAGTTGGAACACCAGTTTATCGGAATGGATAGGGTCTTGAAAAGAGGTTGTAAGATGAGCATCAACCAAAGTAAAGCAAGAGTAGTGGAATGCACTCGAAAGTAAATCGGGCGATGTTAAGAAATGGGATACAAAAAGCAAGTGACTTTCGCCGTTTGGGCTGTGAAATAATTGATGATGGCAGAAGTAGAGGCGATATAAAAGGCACACTGACGAAAGCAAGAGAAGCGCTTCTGTAAAAGAGATATTTGCAAATTTAACTCTTAGAAAGTCTTTTCTGAAGGTTTTTGTTTGGAGTGGAACCTTGTACGGAAGCGAAACGTAGACGATAAGCCATTCAGATAACGAGAGGAAGTCGAGATTGGTGTTTGGCGCGCAATTACAAGGCCGCTTTCAGTTGGACTGCCTCGTATGAACGTCATGTGTATGACTGTACTCTGTGTTGGACTCCCTAATACTGTGTGCGTGATCTTATCGAGGGTTACTATGGTGAATTCTCGAACAGCATTACGAAGTCGCGAAACCTAGCGTTGCCGTTTGACGGGCTACCCACCTACAGTACTATTACCCGCCCTCACTCCATGACAGTTGTAGAACTTCGTTTTCACCTCGGACAGTATGGTATGACTCGAATCTGAATATGAAAAATTTCGTTACCGTCAAAATCCCGCATAGCACTCTGTCAGCGTCAACGTTTCATGTGTCCCATAGGAGTCCTACGTAATTGTGCATCTGCACTGAAAGTAGTGGATTCATTGTCCATATACTGTATTCAAACATTATGAATCACCTCGAAGGGAACGATCTATTGACACGTAATCAGCATGGCTTCAGAAAACATCGCTCTTGTGCAACGCAGCTAGCTCTTTATTCGCACGAAGTAATGGCCGCTATCGACAGGGGATCTCAAGTTGATTCCATATTTCTAGATTTCCGGAAAGCTTTTGACACAGTTCCTCACAAGCGACTTCTAATCAAGCTGCGGAGCTATGGGGTATCGTCTCAGTTGTGCGACTGGATTCGTGATTTCCTGTCAGGAAGGTCGCAGTTCGTAGTAATAGACGGCAAATCATCGAGTAAAACTGAAGTGATATCAGGTGTTCCCCAGGGAAGCGTCCTGGGACCTCTACTGTTCCTGATCTATATAAATGACCTGGGTGACAATCTGAGCAGTTCTCTTAGACTGTTCGCAGATGATGCTGTAATTTACCGTCTAGTAAGGTCATCCGAAGACCAGTATCAGCTGAAAAGCGATTTAGAAAAGATTTCTGTATGGTGTGTCAGGTGGCAGTTGACGCTAAATAACGAAAAGTGTGAGATGATCCACATGAGTTCCAAAAGAAATCCGTTGGAATTCGATTACTCGATAAATAGTACAATTCTCAAGGCTCTCAATTCAACTAAGTACCTGGGTGTTAAAATTACGAACAACTTCAGTTGGAAGGACCACATAGATAATATTGTCGGGAAGGCGAGCCAAAGGTTGCGTTTCATATGCAGGACACTTAGAAGATGCAACAAGTCCACTAAAGAGACAGCTTGCACTACACTCGTTCGTCCTCTGTTAGAATATTGCTGCGCGGTGTGGGATCCTTACCAGGTGGGATTGACGAAGGACATCGGGAGGGTGCAAAGAAGGGCAGCTCGTTTTGTATTATCGCGTTATAGGGGAGAGAGTGTGGCAGATATGATACACGAGTTGGGATGGAAGTCATTACAGCATAGACGTTTTTCGTCGCGGCGAGACCTTTTTACGAAATTTCAGTCACCAACTTTCTCTTCCGAACGCGAAAATATTTTGTTGAGCCCAACCTACATAGGTAGGAATGATCATCAAAATAAAATAAGAGAAATCAGAGCTCGAACAGAAAGGTTTAGGTGTTCGTTTTTCCCGCTCGCTGTTCGGGAGTGGAATAGTAGAGAGATAGTATGATTGTGGTTCGATGAACCCTCTGCCAAGCACTTAAATGTGAATTGCAGAGTAGTCATGTAGATGTAGATGTAGATGAGGTGAATCAATTATATGAATGCATGGCGTCTGCTCGCTACTTAGAGGAGGTCAAGCATAATGGTGCATCTGCACCAAAGATGTTGGAATGTGGGGACGCGCATGTAAGTTCGACCTCCTCCATTCCTGCATCTCAAAGTAGCGAGCATCAGTACTTGGTCGGGGACTGCAGATTGTTGGCAGTAAGTGGGAATGTGGGTCGTTTGGGAGATGTACCGAGGTAGTCCGCGCAGCTACGGTAAACACTGCGTCTGGATGGTACGGTAGTTAACGCAACTGCTTAGTAAGTCGAAGATCTCGTGTTCGAGTCCCGGTTCGGCGCACATTTCTACTTGTCACCTCTGATTTCGCACAAAGTCGCGATGGGGCTTATATCGTCAGTTCCTTTCCATTCCTTTCCTTTCCTTCCTTTCCTTTCTCCGCTTCCCACTTCAATTTACACAATATGTATCAAAGCTGCGGATTCCGCGTGGTGTTTATTCTTTCGGACATGTCCGACAGAACAGACACCACACATGCATTTAAGTACCGATACATGTACTCGACAGTCAGACGTGTCAGAGCGATTTTCGCTTATAACGTTCGATTAGATCGTTTCCGGACCAGGGCCCTCCCTTCACGTTGATACATATACCCTTCTCCACCATCCCTGAAAGTTCGTAACATCACGTTTTTACACTGCATTAACTGTGTGTACGACGAGAGCCATCCGCCGCTCTTTCAATCGAGCAACCACAGGACGTCCACCACTTCGTAAATACTTCATAGTGATGCAACCCGTCGTCATTAAGTTGTTTCATCAGCGCACAGCCTCCGAGTGCTGAATATAAATTTTCTCTATGCACATTTATAAACTATGTCCCCCTCCTAAATCGCCAATTGCCGGTAGCTTGTTTTGTTTCCTTCACATGGTGGCCAAAATAAAACTGACCCGAAAAATATTCATAATAGTGACGCGGAACTGACCCTCGTTAATGAATAGGAGAGCTGCCCATCACAGAAAATGTTGGTAACCGTGATTCCGATGCACCTATCTGTTTCTGCCACATGTGTGCGCATGCACATCTGCCGCATGCTCTGTCCCGAGTACTTCGCTGTGTCATTACCTTTGAGTGAGTGAGTGAGTGAGTGAGAGGAGTGAGTGTGTTTAATGGCCAGTTGAATGCAACACAAAATGACGCTCGTGATAAAACAGCGCGTATTCATTGGCGAATGTTACGCGAAGCGTAATTCGTGGAAAACGTGTGCGGAACTTGTTTAAAAGACTTCGTACGCGCCATTGATTGTACATGCGTTACAATTTCCTCTACTGCCATTTCAACCTTTTGGAATTTTCGAGCAGTTAGAGCTGCAATCACTACATACATCAAGGTTACATTGAACACTAGCCGGCCGCGGTGGTCTCGCGGTTCTAGGCGCGCAGTCCGGAACCGTGCGACTGCTACGGTCGCAGGTTCGAATCCTGCCTCGGGCATGGATGTGTGTGATGTCCTTAGGTTAGTTAGGTTTAAGTAGTTCTAAGCTCTAGTGGACTAATGACCACAGCAGTTCAGCCCCATAGTGCTCAGAGCCATTTGAACACTGAGAAAAACAGTACACTCTTTTAGAGGTTTACAATTCACTCAAGATTTATTGTTGCAACACTGCATATGGAGTACATATAATGATTACATTTACAGGTCAATAGCACAAGCGGTTTTGACGTACCGCCTATGGACCCATGATGAAACACTCGTGTTAGTGCGTTGTGAGCCGCCGGTAATGTAGGGGCTGACTCTGGCATCTAGTCGATCGTACAGACTGCGAATACTGTGTTGGGATACGTTATGCCATGCCTGATCAACTTGTTAACGTATTTTTGTAAGATTTGTTGGCTGACGAGTCGCACGAGTCACTTCTCGTCCCTCCCATCACCTCTCCCATGTGCTCGATTGGAGACAAGTCCGGAGATCGTGCTGCCCAGGAAAGCTGCTGCACGTCATCCAGAGCACGTACAGTGCGTGGGCGGGCGTTATCCTGTTGGACAGGACTCTCCCGCCACTCGGAAGGTCAGAATTTGACTCCTTTCAAACGCGTTCATTTCGCTGTACGAAGCACGAGTGCGTCTCCGGTGGCATGGTTGCCGACTTGCTTCACACGTTTGCACCACACTGAGCTTTCTGGCGTTAACTAGTAACGGATAGACAGAGATGGCGCTCTGGTAGCTATGCGCCTTCGCTATCTGTTGGCAGATGGCGTTGGAAGCATCATCAGTACATCTGCTGTCTCCAAGTGACATCGTCTTTAAATTTTTCTGGCATTTCGTAATACAGCAATGAGAAATCTGAATTGAAATAAACTAAAAGTTATTCACGTGCTGTAAACACAGCAGTAGTCAGCAGCAATAAGAAGCAAAAGGATGACGTGAGGCTCAATGGGTCGTGTCAGCTTTTGTCACATAAATCATCTATATACATTATAGAGGACGTAGTCAAAATTTGGGCTATCACTTACTTTTTAAGATATAACATATGCTTTTTGTTCCAAATTAAAAAAAAATGTTGCAGTAAATAACACTTCGAAGTGACCTGCGTTAAAACAATATGATGAAATGTAACACACACAATTTTTTTTATTTTGCACTAGAAAGATATTGACAAGTTGACACAGCTTTGCCGGCCGCGGTGGTCTCGCGGTTTTAGGCGCGCAGTCCGGAACCGTGCGACTGCTACGGTCGCAGGTTCGAATCCTGCCTGGGGCATGGATGTGTGTGATGTCCTTCGGTTAGTTAGGTTTAAGTAGTTCTAGGGGACTGATGACCACAGCAGTTAAGTCCCATAGTGCTCAGAGCCATTTTTTATACACAGCTTTGAGGTGTGGTCTAAATTTAGGTTAGTTCTAAAAATATAGCTATATCAGAGGTTTCAGGAATTACTACAACCAGTCGCTTTTTTTCCTTCAATTTTTATTTATTCATGACCAGTTTCGAATCGCCTGGCGATTAATCATCAGATGATACAATTTAGCTTGAAGTATTGTGCGGGTCGTGCGTCTGTGTCAAATACAGAGACGAAAAAGTGAGCACTGCATGTGGAAAGAATATTACGATAGTAATATTAATTTGATGGTATTACTCACTGTTTATGTTCTTGTGGCAGGCATTGCTCAGGAAAACATAATGTGTGCTTACCAGTATCGTTAAACATCAAGTGAAACAGGCACTTTTCCACAGATGGCGACTCCCACATACAGCTATATATCTATATCGTTGAGAAAAATTCAGTAAAACGAATGAAAAAAAAAATTTATTTTAAGAAGACCATATTACAAACATTTTATGAAGTAGTAGGAAAATTATATGATACTATCTTTTTGTTTTTTCGTCCATTTCCGTTTCCATTTTTCTCAGCCTTCACCTTTCTGGATGACATTTCTCCCTTTTTCCAAACTTAAGTTTTTTTTTGTTTCTTTTTTTGCATCGTTTCCTTTGGGAGGATTAATGTAATTTTTTTCAGTAGGTAACTCTGTTTTATAAGGAGTGGCAAAAAGTAGGGCAGATCCTACGGCTTTACGTCCTTTATTGCTTCTTATTTTGTTTTCCGCAAGAACAGGAGCAATTTCGTAAGGATCAACAGCGAATGAAGTAGACTTGTTTGGCTGAGGCTCCTGTATTAGAGGGGCTGAAACGTGTGACTCTCCCGGCGTAGGCCTATCCGAAATGGACGCAAGTTCTTGGGAAAGTTGTTCCTGGTCGTTTTGCTGTAGTAACGACAACGAACTACAGCTTTCCGCTGCATCCTTCGTGGACTCCAAGTAGTCAGCTTCAGTAAAGATATTTTTGTTAACAGACTATATCCCTGTGATTGTGAAACCATTGACTGAAATTTCTCCTGATTTTACTGTGAGATAGTCTATTTGAATGACGAAGCCATTACCGTACCTCTTCACTGCAGTAGGCTTTTAAATGTCCCATGAAAGTTTAGTCTAGGGGCTGCAGTTTGCTGTGCAATGTTGGGGAAATGATACAGTAATCACGTGATTATTTTTTGCACTATCAGTGAGATCGATATCAGGCACAAGAGTGAAATACTCATCCAACATGAGTAAAACTGAAGACGCCCGTGGGCGATTCACTTTTTTCTAAAAAATGGTTGAACCATGTACAGAAGATGCTAGTCTGCACCCAGCCTAATGGATGTGCAACACCAATTGTCTCTGTAGGAGCCCCTCTCATTAGTTGGTTGTTCATGTTTTTACGAGGAAATAAGGCCAAAGGAGGGACATAATATCCAGAAGCATTTATACCGACAATCACTTTGTTGCCCCTCGCTCAGGGCAGCAATTTGTTACTTTCCCTTCCTTCCAATAATACAAGGAATTCTACTTCGAAAAATTTCTAATCCAAAGAAGTCGAGTCAAAACACCTTCACCCGTCTAAATTTCCAGTTGTTATTTTGTTTGAGCAACCAGTTTCAGCGCTCCACTACGCCATCTTCAGATATCCTAACCGACGTGTAGGATGAATCCCACGTCTGATCCAGTAAAAACAGGAGTCGTCATTCCGTGACTAGTATGTAGCGTTGACACTGTTTGCTCAAATAATATAACAACTGGAATTTGATTCGACATTTTATACTGAGGTCCCGCAAACATCTGTATAAATATGGACTTCATTCCGCCTCATCTACATTGTAGATCATGTCAACCGGAAAATTGTGCTTCATATAAGCCACCTTTAACAGATCAAAGACTATTTCAAATTTTTCGTTATTAAATCCTAGAGCAAGTGAAAAAGTAGTTCCCCATGGCGTACATACTGGCACAATATTCTAACGACGCGGCGAAAATAGATCCACCCAAGCTCTTCATGCCTATCTATTCTTAAACGGATGTTGGTAGACTATTTACTGTCGATAACAGGTAAGCCGTTCGATGTATGTCATAAAGAGTGAAGCCATAAAATACCTGTTCTGTGTGAAGTAGGTAAGACACTAGTTCCTTCTCCAGTTTTGCGTTTATACAGGTTTTCTTCCAATTTTCTACGAAATTAATTTTGAAGGAGAAACTTCTTCTTTGCAAAGTGCTCGTGACGTCAATCGTGGTACATCAATTATTTTATCAGTATTCAGTGTCCCCATAGTTTTATCTCTGACTGCACGAATCGTTAGGGTCATAATTGTGTTATTCCATTTCTTCCTCTTACCCTGCGGGCTATATTTTGGCTTTGTTCTCGGCATTCTAGGGGAAAAGAAGCACAGCTTGGCCATACACACAAAAAGGTTCAAAATCTGGTTATAGCCCTAATTTAGACCTTTCGTTCTAGCCCGAATTTAGATCAGTACAACTACGTAATTTTAAAGATAGTGACGAAACAAGGAAAATGGTAGCTGTTAAGTAAAAGATAATCCAAAAACTATGACAATACTAGAGAGAAGACTATTCATAACCAAAGAAGCTGTATGAAAAAATAATGAATGCATACCAGCCAAAGTTTGAAGATGGCCAAAAGTGAGTTTACGTTGACTTCAATCGAATGCGACAGTGAACTGACGCGGTGTCCCTACAGATCACCTGGCGTGGCCTGAAGCACTGTATTACATAGCTTCCTCTAGGCTGCACACCTCTCGGTGCGAAATATCGAGCAAGCCCAGATATAGATCGTAGCCGAAATTTGGACCAATTCCTCTACATCTTAACGTGGATTCGAAACACATTGGGAACTGGCGTTTCTAAAGTTTACAAATCATTGGCAGATCAAGTAAATAGCTGTAAGTGACAGGTAAGATACCACGGCGACTGAAGCCTGATCCACAGACATGTTTTGTTTGAAGACTGGCACTTAACCGCTAAGCCACCGAGTAGTGAGAACCAAAACAGCGTTCCCTGGTGAAAGTGGACGTCGTAAGAAACGCTCTGGGAGAGCAACTTTGAGAATATCTCCAGAAATAGCTAACGAACTTACCGAGTGTGCTGAAGGACGCCTCTTGTATTTAGTGTTTACTTGCAGCAGTGCCCGGCATTGCCCAGGACGTTTAATATCTGCCACACAAACTGATTGGTCCTGTGCCTTGTTGATACTCATAACGAATGCAAGCAGCATGGGAAACTGCAATCTGCCGGCCGCGGTGGTCTCGCAGTTCTAGGCGCTCAGTCCGGAACCGAGGGACTGCTACGGTCGCAGGTTCGAATCCTGCCTCGGGCATGGATGTGTGTGATGTCCTTAGGTTAGTTAGGTTTAAGTAGTTCTAAGTTCTAGGGGACTGATGACCACAGCAGTTGAGTCCCATAGTGCTCACAGCCATTTGAACCAAACTGCAATCTGGTAACTGTGGTTGGTACTATATCCAAGGCCTGCCTTTGCCTTTGTATAACACGGAGGATTTTAATAATAAAAATAACTGTGAAACGCGGAGTAAAATATCTTCTAAAGTATATGTCATATGTAACACCGGCAACTAATCGGTAAATAGGAGTTTTTCGAACATTCGCTCGTCCCGAAATCTAGTGACGTCTGATGGTACTATCTCGAAGACGGGTATTGCCGAAGTAATTTATTCTCGCGGTAGGAATTACAATCAGTTTACCACTTTCTTTGTTGTTTCATCTGAACGTAGAAATTCGAAGTAAATCGGTCAAGTACTTCTCGAGATGTTTGGTAACAATATATAATTTTGTACATTAAAAACGTATAGCATATGTCCGCTCAAATGTACATTAGCGAATCGTGTAGAAAGTTGAAGTTAATCGCCCAGAAATTTTTGGAACCAACCTTTCCCCTTCATATATTACACACACACACACACACACACACACACACACACACACACACACACACACACACACACTTACATAGCCTAGGTCACACCCAGTACTACTGCTACTTCAGACAGCGTCTCCCTTCGGAGCACTGTGTCCTAAACTTCGCCTTCCAAAAGTCTTCAACCCTGTCGCAATCTTACTGTAGTATTCCATGAGCATTTTTTTACGCTAATTTGCACAACAGTTCTTACAGAAACCGTGTAGGATCTCAGAATTCTCCCCCAGTCACTTAAAAGTCGTCATATGCGAACTAAGCACTTCTGATAATTCTGCAACAGAGCGACATCTATAAACAGTGTATGTATTAAGCTGAAATGGCACGCTATATGAACTAAACACCGCAACTGCCACCTTATGGAGCAAAAAATCTGAAAGAGTAAGGGAGGAGACGAAAAAAAACCGTTGCCATTTCCTGATGGTTTGCATTGTGCTTTTATATTATGACGTCACCTATAAATATAAGAATTTATATTTGGTATCTAAGTCTGTCAACCGTTAATGACTTCCGCGAAGTCATTAAAGATGCGTGTTTATATTTTGGGTCACGTGACAGGAGACTAGCGAGCAGAATCGCGCCTTATTTCGGCAGAGTTCGCTTGAAATGGAAGCGGCCCCGGCCCGTGTGCCGAGCTGCCCCACATTCCCGCATTGTTCTCCTGGAGGGCGTGACGTCACAGCACGTGGCTGCGCGGGCCCCATTTTAAGTTGCCTGCGGCGGATCGCTCCAGACAAATACTTGCGGTTCGCCTGCAGGCTGATAGGTGTTTCGTTCCTTCAGAGGCACTACACACTTTCTGTCACAAGTCTCGTATTCATAGGGGCAAGTTCGTTCTAAAGATTTTAGCACTTCCGTCAGTGGTTAAACTGACAATACAATCGCCAGCATGTGCTTTTTATCAGATTGTCGCGAAGAAGTACGTTTTAAATCGCTTATTTCAAGCAATAAACGTTCCTAAAAGTGAAGGAGCAATCACACACACTTCAGCAGAACAGTTCACAACTAGTAAATAGGATGTTTTATCGGCAGTTTCACGTCATGGTGCTGCGAAATGTTGTTTACTTGTAAAGCAACAGTAATGCTCGCTTAACACTTTGGCAGAAAGGATTAACCGCTCCAGGCTTAACGCGGCATTCTTTAGGGACACTCCACTTTCTCCATAACGGCAAGGTATTGTATGTGCCTCAGGAAATACGACGGCTATTCGGAAAGTAAGGAGCGATCGGTCGTGAAATGGAAACCACAGCGAAAATCCGATGAAGCTTTGCACAGCTGTGTTGGGCAGTGTGTCTAGTATACCCGTAGATAGCGTCACATCTCCCTTCTCAATTTTGAGCGCACAGTGAGCCCGTAAAGATGCCTAGAGAACAGCGTCTCCTTCCAAGTGTGGGCGCCTGCTGGGAAATTACGCCTGATTTCATGCAACCCCACATAACGTAAATATTACGCATTTCATTCTTCATAACAGTTTTTGGCCACATGTCTCATGATTCTACATCACGGGAAAGTACCTATAAATTTTTAATGAGCGAGTTTGAGAGTATCAAAATATATTACATAAATCGTCGTATTTTTTAACTGCATTAACTTACAAGGGAAGGCCACGACGTTGGGATCCCAGATTTACTTCAAACTTTGTTCACCTTTCGTAGGCCAATAAGACAACATAAGGTGGTAAGCTGTACTAGTTTGGCAATTCCGAGAAAACCGCCAGAGAATTTTTACGCGTCTGTTATGCAACTGATTATGCCTCACGTTGGAATTGATGGCGGTCAAGCGTTGCCTGCACGGTAGCTCAGCGTGTCCGCCGGCACGGTAGCTCAGCGTGTTCGGTCAGAGGGCTGGCTGACCTCTGTAATAAAAAAACTGAGTTACTCGATCAACAACGAACTGAAACGGGTGTCTTTGGACGTCCGCCAGAGCAGATACAACGAACGAAAACGAACAAAATGAGATAATAAAAAAAAGCGTGTTGGGTCAGAGGGTTAGCTACCCTCTATAATGAAAATACTGAGTGAATGGATCAACAATGGACTTCAATGGGTGTCATGGGACGTCCGCCTCGAACAAATGCAACCAACAGTAACGAACAAAATGAGATAAGAAAAAGCGGTTAGCGTTCGAGGTTCACAAGACTAACGTGCGTGAGACGACGCTTCGACTCTGGCTCAACTTTAATGTTTAATCTATATTTTTTTCATCACTGGTCATATTATTTAATTTATACGATATTTGAGAGGTAATGTAATTAAAAAGAGCACGTGTATTTCTATGATGTTTTAGTAAATTTCATGTATTTTTAAGTACATGTAATTGTTAGAGCAAACATATTTATAAATATCGACAGTAAATGAAGAAACGCATAAGGTTTTCCTTGAAAATTGGCGCCTGTCGTGATTTGCGGAACTCCTTATATATGCTGTGTGGTTAGGCACCCGGAACTACTTTGCACTTCAACACTTTGAGCTGCAGACACAGAGGCATACCCCATTTGGAGGTTCACCTGCGTAGCGGTGAAGCGTGGCTAATATAGCTAGAACGAATAGTGCAGGTGAAATTTTTTGAATGTCACAGAATTTACACTTGTCATACAAAAATAAAGGCTCGTCGTACGAAGCTCGAACGCTAACCGCTTCTATTTTTTTTAATATCATTTTGTTCGTTATTGGTCATTACATATGCTAGGGCGGACGTCCTATGACGCTGGTTCAAGTTCATCGTTGATCCATTAATCCAGTTATTTCTATTACAGAGGGCAAGCTAACCCTCTGACCGAACACGCTGAGCTACCGTGCCGGCTAGCAGACGGACGGACACAAAGAGAGTGTGAAAGAAAAAGACAAAAAATTTTTTTTACTTGTGGTATAATTACAAATCAACAATTTTCGGATATTTTTGCTTTGATTGAAGTTTGGAGCTTTGCTTCTTGGCAAATTTCACGGTTCTAGAATCACGGGGAAGTACCCTATCGGTTTTGATTAGTGAGTTTGCGTGTGTCAGAATATGACATAAATGGGTGTATCTTTTGATTGCATTGACTTAGAACCTTCACTTTTTTTCCATCGCCAAGGGATCGTGGACCGTAATAAATGGATATGAAGGTGGTATCTGTTCTTTCGGACATGTCCGAAAGAACAGATACCATCTTCATATAGTCAAGTTTAACCGGCCATTGACCTCCTTCTGTGCTGGATGCGCACGTATTGCCCGAACTCTTTCAGGACTCAGTGAGATTGTCTGCCGCGAGTAATGAGTGTACTAGGCAGGGGCACTACGAATGTAATGTGTGGGCATTAAGTTGGGATTGTGGGTCTCACGGGGAGCGTGCGAGGGATAAGTCCCTGCAGTCGCACTATCCTCTGTGCCCTCGGTGGCTCCGGTGGATAGAGCGTCTTCCATGCAAGCAGGAGTACCTGGGTTCGAGTCCCGGTCGGGGCACACATTTTCAACTGTCCCCGTTGATGCATGTCAACCGCCTGTCGATAGCTTTGGTTCTTCATTTAATTATCATTTAATACATGAAGGAAATGTCAACTTGATACGTCGATCCGTACCCGAGAAAAACAGGGCCGAAAGATGGACGGACGGAAAAGAAAGGGATCACGTAAGTGTTCTGTTTGTACCGATTGAGGCACGGCACTCCTAACAGTTCGTACTCTATCTTACTTAATAAGCGTATACCATGTACTAAAATGTTTCATACAATCTCACCTACTGAAATCTTATTTCTATGTCTTGATGTTGGACATAGAAAACGGCTACGCTCGCAGAAAAGCCAGTAGCGACTGTCCCGCCGACGTTCATGCGTGCATTAGTGCCGCCGGTGTACCTAGCGAGTCGCGTCGACGCATAAATGCGTAACATTAACTACTGTACATCCAGCACGACACGTTTGCAGAGCACTAAATGAGCTAAACCTACTAGCTCGTGTATTAAGCGCCACAGAGTGGAAGGGGCAACATGGAAACACCACTTCATTCATTGTAATATATTATTTAATGTGGTTCCAAGTCTGGTCGTCAAGTCATTTGTACTGGATCTGTAAACCTTCCGTGTCAACTGACAACAAATGGCTCTGAGCACTATGGGACTGTGGTCATCAGTCCCCTAGAACGTAGAACTACTTAAACCTAACTAACCTAAGGGCATCACACACGTCTATGCCCGAGGCAGGATTCGAACCTGCGACCGTAGCAGTCGCGCGGTTCTAGACTGAGCGCCGAGAACATCTGTCTCGCGTGTGT